>NW_006300377.1:3485512-3504980 GCF_000327345.1 Myotis davidii | reverse complement strand
AATAAAGTTATTTAATTTTCTTGAAAAATTGAATAGCCATAGGTAAACATAGATGGGTGGATATAATCTTTTCAAGATTTCTGTGAGCTATTGTTTTGGTCTTAGTTTACTTTTTTACATATGTAAGTCATTTCTGATATAGAGAAAGAAGGTAGTAGTCATTTTGTAATACATGAAAAATGTCCAGAACTTTGAACTATGCCCTGAGATGTGTAAAGCATCAGTGCTTTGAGAGTCTTACTGTATCTAGTATAATTCTGGTTTATTAATACTCATTAAATGATAATGCTAAGTTTTAAATGTCTTTGTTTCAGAACACAAATTCCTTTCAAATGATGTCTATTTGGGAATCAGATTACCATAATTTGAATCTTCTTTTTTTAAAATACTTTTTAAATTGATTTTTTATTTTATATTTTTTAAGAGTTCAAAATAGGCCCATGTACTAATGTTGAACACTTATTTGTAGGAAAGTTGTTCAGATCTATGCTGAGAGTTTGTTTAAGCTAATTTTAGGCACTTGTACAAAATTCCCCTTTTGAGTTTTTATTTATAAGTCTTTAGTAGATTAGAAGCAGCAATCTAATATACTAAAAATATAAGCAAGTAAACATTTTCAGAGTTCCATGCTTCTGTCAATGCAATATCTCCTGCCTCTCTTCCCAACTGGCTAATTTTGTGTCTTAAAGGTCTGCCTCAAATATCTTTACCTCTTATCTATTCCCACACTATTCCTTCCTCTTTTACTACCATCCACCCACCCATATTTATTGTTCATGCTCTGTTTTTATAGTGTTCACAACTCCCAAAACATTGATCATAAAATTAATGTTTTAAAGAATTGATACTGCCCAGTTTAGATAATGAGCTTCATCATCTTCATTTTTTTTAATGTTTTTATTAATTTCAGAGAGGAAGGAAGAGGGAGAGAGAGATAGAAACATCAATGATGAGAGAGAGTCATTGATAGACTGCCTCCTGCACGACCCTTCCTGGGGATCAAGCACCCAACCTGGGCATGTGTCATGAACTGGAATCTAACTGTGACCTCCTGGTTCATGGGTCAGTGCTCAACCTCTGAGCCACACCTTCCGGCTACAATGAACTTCTTAACATTAGAAACTAGATTACAGTCATCTTTATATCCCCATCATGTAAACACTGCTTGACACCAGTGGATCCTAGAATTTTTGTCATGAAGTACAAGGATAACACAACTCAGACTGCATTTAGAGCTGTGATTTAAACCAATAAAATGATTGACGATGTGATAATGAAATGAACATGTTATTTTTGGTATCATCTGTTTAAAAGGGTAGAAAAAGCATGCATAATACACTAAAACTTTGTAAATGTTGAACTGTTTCCATAATGTTCATTTCAAGAGTATTTAATCTCCGGGGGGGGCGGGGTAGGGGAGCAATGGGGGATAAGGACACATATGTAATACCTTAATCAAGAAAAAAAAAGAGTATTTAATCTGAAAAACTATTATTCTGAAATATTGATATTCTGGAGGTTCTAGGTAGCCAAGTATGTTGGTCATTTCCTGTAGTGGCAGTTTTCAAATTTTCTGTTCCCCAGGCCCCTTTACACTCTGGAAAATGATTGAAGACCCTAAGAGTTTTAGCTTTAGATAGGTTATGTCTACCAACACATACTGTTTTAGAAGTTAAAACTGAGGAATTTAAAAACTATTTGCTGATTTAAAATAATACATTCAGTGCATTGTTGACATGAATATCATGAAAAATAGCCTTTTTAAAAAGATTTCGTGAGAAGAAAAATTTAGTGGGCATTGTTTTTATCAGTTTTACTTTAATGGCAGACTGGGTTTGCATATCTGCTTCTGTATCCAGTTTCTTGCAAAATACTGTTCTGGCAGAAGTCTAAAGAAATCTGGCCTTACAAAATGTGTAATTGCAAAAGGGAGAAGTGTTCTACTAGCATTTAGATCATTGTGGATGCTCTTTGATACAACATCAGAAAACAAGTGTTAGGTTTTTGAAGGTTGGTTGTAATATGTAATCTAAAACCATATCAATGAACTTTTTGTACTGCTAAATTAAAATTCATTGGTCTATTTGTACTTTGGTTATTTTCCCCATAAATGATTTCTGTTACATGCAATCAATTGAAAATATTGGTTCAGTGAGTTATGCAGATGTTGATGTATTTCATTACACAATATTTTTAAAATCACTTGGTTTTTTTTTTAAATCACTAATGTCATCAGGAATGTCTAAGTGATGGGGAGCGATTAAGCTGGAAGTAGCAGATACAAGTTTTCAAAAATTCTTATTTTCAATGAAGCTCAAATTTTATCATTGGCAATGAATACTGCCAATTGTGTTCTTTGAGTAACAGTCTTACTTAATTCATTTTTGAGAAAAAATATCTTCCAGGTATCTACTTCTGGGTAATAGTTGTTCTTTCAGGTAAAAATGTGTTTCATAGAAAAAGTGGCTAGCCTAAGTTATAAGTCTTAACATTCCCACACGTGGTTTTCCTTGAGACAACCGTCATTCTTGAGTGCACATGGGTAATTCTTTATGCCTATATCGTATTTTACCACACAGAAAAGATGTGATGTGCTCAAGGATCAAGTTTAATAAAGTGAGTAATTTTTACAGCGAATGCTTGGCTGTGAAAAACACTAGTATTGGTACATTTTTGTGCTACTGCCTTGATTTATGGTAAGGTTCTGGCAGTTTTACCCACCATTGCTTTTTTTTTCCCCCTCACAACTTACCAAGGTGAAATTCACATAACAAAAAACAATTTCAGTAACATTCATACGTTGGCAGTATTGTACAACTACCACCTCTATCTAGTTCTAAAACATTTCTGTCACTCCAAAGTAAAATGATTTATTTAGTTTCTCCACATTTCCCTCTCCTGTCCGCTCAGCCCCTGGCAACCACCAGCCTGTGTTCTATGTATTTATGTATTCTGGATATTTCATATAAATGGAATCCTACAGGTGATCTTTTGTTCCTGGCTTCTTTCCCTTAGCATGTGTTTGAGCTTCATCCATGTTGTAGCTTGTATATCAGTACTTCATTCTTTTTTATAGCTGAATAATACTCCACTGCATGAATATACCACAATTTCTTTATCCTTTCATTCATTGATGAACATTTAGGCTGTTTTAACTATTGTGAATAGTGCTGTTATGAACATGCATGTACATGTTCTTTTTTAAGTGCTTATTTTCAATTCTTTGGGGTGTAAACCTAGGCGTATAATTAAAGGGGCCACCATTGCTTTTCAGATGTACAGTTAAAAAAGCAAATAACAGCCAAACCGGTTTGGCTCAGTGAATAGAGCGTCAGCCTGCGGACTGAAAGGTCCCAGGTTTGATTCCAGTCAAGGACAGGTACCTTGGTTGCGGGTACATCCCCAGTAGGAGGTGTGCAGGAGGCAGCTGGTCGATGTTTCTCTCTCATCAATGTTTCTAACTCTCTATCCCTCTCCCTTTCTCTCTGTAAAAAATCAATAAAATATATATTAAAAAAAACAAAAGCAAATAACATCTTTTTAAAATATGTATTTCTTTATTGATTTCAGAGAGGAAGGGAGAGGAAGCGAGAGATAGAAACATCAATGATGAGCAAGAATCATTGATTGGCTGCCTCCTGTATGCCCCCTACTGGGGATCAAGCCTGTAACCCGGGCATGTGCCCTTGACCAGAATCAAGGGACCCTTCAGGCTGCAGGCCAACACTCTATCCACTGAGCCAAACCGGCTAGAGCAGTGATCGGCAAACTGCAGCCCCTTGAGTGAGGCTCTTCCACAAAATACCACGTGCAGGCACGCATGTACAGTGCGATTGAAACTTCGTGGCCACACTCAAGGGGCCAAAGAGCCACATTTGGCTTACGAGCTGCAGTTTGCCGACCACTGGGCTAGGGTAGCAAATAACATCTTAATGTGGAAATAGTTTTTATTTTGTGGATTCCCTCAGAGCATCTGGGGGATCCCCAGGGATTTACAGATCATACTTTGAAATCTTCTGTCCTGTAGATTCCAAAGTTGGTCAGGTATGAATATGTGACATCATTTATTATTTCTAGCACCAGCTGACACAGGTTAGGTAATCCTTAAAACTGCATTGTCAGATGTGTTTTATAATCCCTACTTTATAGATGAGTAAATTAACATGTAGAGAATAAAAATGACCTATAAGTAAAAGAACTAGATACTAAATTTGGGTTTGCTTATATGAAGGCTGATATTCTTACTGTTTCACAGTTCTACAGGTAAATGAAACAGTAAGGGAGAAGGTTGTTTGAGGGTGTGATTTAGCTTATAGAGAGAAATTATAATTATGGTAAAACAGTTTAATGATGCCCTATTCTTCAGGTAAATGAAACAATAAAGGATGCCCTAGCTGTTTGGCTCAGTGGATAGAGCATCGGCCTGCGGACTGAAGGGTCCCAAGTTCGATTCCAGCCAAGGGCACATGCCCGGGTTGTGGACTCGATCCCCAGTAAGGGGCGTGCAGGAGGCAGTTGATCAATGATTCTCTCTCATTATTGATGTTTCTTTCTCTCTCCCTTTCCTCTCTGAAATCAATAAAAATATTTTTAAAAAAGAAACAAGGGAGAAGGTTGTTTAAGGGAGTGATTTAGCTTATAGAGAGAAATTATAATTATGACAAAACTGTTTAATGATGCCCTTGTTATTTATTTTCAGAGACATTTCAAATCTAAAGGATGTCATCAGTGTCCAGCCGAAAGATACTACCTTTAGCAAAATTTTTTGCAGCCAATCTTGTCTAAGAAAACTATCTGTTAAGCTATATACTGACAGGATTTCAACCAAATGCAGCATGTGTCAGAAGACTACTCTCGTAAGTTGCAATTTTTTCATCTTTAGGGACTCTGGTTGATCCGCTTAAATACTAGAATTTTTACTGAATCTTTTTTTTTTACCCTAGATTCAGTATGAAGTAGAATATCAGAATGTGAAACATATGCTTTGCAGTAATGCCTGTTTTTCAAAGTTTCACTCTGCTAACAACCTCACCATAAACTGTTGTGAGAACTGTGGAGTTTACTGTTACACTAGTTCTGATCTGTTCCATATACTTCAGGTGGAAGGACAGTCCCATTACTTAAACAGTTCAAAGAATACTACAGCATGCCAGCAGGTATGAATAAAGATGTGTTGCCTAAAGGGAGGACTACTCCATTTGAATTTGACTGCATAGGACTCAATGAAAAATTGAAGATTGAGTCCCTTCTATTAGTTTGCTTGTGAATGGTTTCACTTTAGGAAAATGTGGGGGTAATAGATTTTAATACCATTGGGAACAGTTTCAGTTGGTAAAATGATGGAGATGAAATAAAAGGCTTCTGATAGTTCCTTCTTGAAAATAATTCATGATAAGTGCTAGGTGGAGATTTTCCTAAAGAATATCAGGAGAAAAAAAAAAAAAAGAATATCAGGAGATCATCTTACCTTGAGGAAAGGCAAGCAGATGGAAGCTCGTTTATAAACTACAAATAAAGCTAACACAAATAACAGTCTATTGGTAAGAGTCAGCCACAAAAGTGTTTTTGTTTTTAGTTCCATGTATTTCTCTTTTTTTTTTTTTTAACATTTTTATTGATTTCAGAGAGGAAAGCAGAGGGAGAGAGAGACAGAAACATCAATGATGAGAGAGAATCACCCCCTACTGGGGATCGAGCCCATAACCTGAGCATGTGCCCTTGACCGGAACCCAACCTAGGACCTTTCAGTCTGCAGGCCAACACTCTATCCACTGAGCCAGATTGGCTAGGGTCCATGTGTTTCTTCACACCTAAGCAAGGTTAAGGTGAATCAAGAATGTCATGCTTTTTCTGAGTGAATCATAGGAGGAAATAAACCAATGAGAAATACCCCCCTACTGTTGATAGGAGAGTCTTGGGTGGGTAGTCTGAGCAGAGAAGCTTTGATAGATGCAATGAACACAGTCTGAGCCCCTTTCGTGATGTGGGATTATCACATATCTTGTTTATATGATGCTTTGAGACTCAACTCTATCCGTATATAATTTTTCTTTAAAAAAAGTTATTGGCCCTAACCGGTTTGGCTTAGTGGATCAAGTGTCAGCCTGTGGACTGAAGGGTCCCAGGTTTGATTCCGGTCAAGGGCGTGTACCTTGGTTGCGGGCACAACCCCAGTGGGAAGGAGGTGTACTGGGGATGTGCCCGCAACCAAGGTACATGCCCTTGACCGGAATCGAACCTGGGACCCTTCAGTCCGCAGGCCGACGCTCTATTCACTGAGCCAAACCGGTTTGGCGATGTTTCTAACTTTCTATCTCTCTCCCTTCCTCTCTGTAAAAAATCAACAATATATATATATTTTTTAAAAGTTATTGAAGATGGGAATCTTATCAAACCACAATTCAAATAGGTCAGTTGTAAGCCACATCTCTTTTTATATATAGATAGCTATAGATAGAGATACATATAGATATTTTTTTGTATTGATTTCAGAGAGGAAGGGAGAGGGAGAGAGAGATGGAAACATCAATGGTGAGAGAGAATCATTGGCTATCTTCTGCATGCCCCACATTGGGAATCGAGGCTGTAACCCCGGCTTGTGCCCTTGACAGGAATCGAACCCGGGAGCCTTCAGTCCACAGGCCAATGCTCTATCCACTGAGCCAAACCAGCTAGAGCAAGCCATATCTTTTTTTAATGGCAGACTGCCCACACCAGAGAATATAATGTTTTGGGAACAGAAATGGGACAGTGGAAGTCAGGGAAATCTTCCAGTGGCAAGAAATGCCATTCCTTATTTTCCTTCTTTATCCCTCACACTTATTAAATATGCCTTGTGCTGGTTTTAAGAACCTATATTGAGTACTTACTTATCCAACCTATGTGATGGGGTAGGGCTGATTTGGGTAAAGGAGTTTAAAAGCACCACCTCGCCCGGCCAGTGTTGCTCACTGGTTTGAGCATCGCCCCATTCACCAAGATGTCACTGGTTCGATTCCCGGTCAGAGCGCATGCCCAGGTTGCAGGCTTGATCCCCAGTAATGGGGCATGCAGGAGGCAGACTATGGTTTCTATATCATTAATGTTTTTCTTTCCCTCTCTCTTCCTCTCTCTCTAAATATCAATATAAACAGCCCAGCTGGTGTAGCTCAGCAATTGAGCATCGAGCCCGGAACCAAGAGGCCACTGGTTCGATTCCTCCTCAGGGCACATGCCTTGCTTGTGGGCTCGATCCCCTGTGGGGGGTGTGCAGGAGGCAGCCAATTGATGATGTTGGTTAATGTTAAATACCAGTGGATTTTTAGGAGTTTCTGAAAATATAATCATACTAATAAAGGATAAAAATATAAATTTTCAAAATTATACTCTGCTTTTTGTTTCATTGTTTCTTTGCCAATATTCTTTCACAGAAAAAAAATTGTACAAGGTATTTTAATTTGTCTTTGGACTTTGTGCCCACAAAAGCAGTTCTGTTTCATCATTGCCATCAGTATTAACTTCTTAAACTCAAGAATGATGGTTCCTGTTTCACTAAAAAGAATACTAGTAGGTGATGAATCTCACAGTTTCTCTCTTTTTCCTTTGCACACATACTGCTTATTGAACACACTTTAATCTGTACCTCTTACTGCTTCAATGCTTTCTTTGAATATGCTTGCAATTTTTACCATGTAAGTTGGCCTAGAAAAAGTGACTTCCCACAACATCTTGTAAAGTGTGTTAAGACCTTTTCTAGCTCCTCCTTAGCACCAACAGGTTTTCCTGAATTGATGCTCAAACAGGTTTTGAGGAAAAAGCTATAGTTGTAAGACCTTTTTTTTTTCCCCCATAAAATTGGCTTTGATTGCCTGGGATGGTGAACATCTTCTGTGATCACTTTTTTCATTGCTTGCACATGTATTATAATTGCTATTAACATATCGGACAAAAAGTACAAATAGTTATCTAATAGATTGATCAATTTCCTGTATTTCAATCATTGTAATTTATGATGCCTTTTCTGGTCTTTAATAAGGTGAAAATGTGGGTTCACTGTCATTAATTTGTAGAGTAGTGGTATTGGGTATATTTTTATGATAGTATGTTAAAAATTTGTCATATACCAGGGAAATATTATATTAATCTCTTAACAGAAACCAGCCCGAACACTTATATCTGGTCTTTGCAAATCATTGAAGCCCTCAGATGAAATGATTGAGATTACCAATGACTTGGGGAAGACAGAGCTTTTCTGCTCTGTTAATTGTTTTTCTGCTTACAGTAAAGCTAAGATGGAATCTTCTACAGGTAATATTTGCTTAGTAATCAAGGTTTAGTAATTACTGAAGAATATTATCACTTCATTTAATTTATAACCTTGATTCATTTCCAAATTAGATTTAAAAGTCAGAACCATTCAAAACTTGTTGCAAAGAAATGGTTTCCAGTATTTTTGTATAAAAGGAAGACTACGTTACCACCAGAGATTTAATATTTGTAAAGATTGTTGTGTTAGAATAGAATCCTGTACTTAGCCCTCCTTTGTAAAACCAAGGCTATTAGAATTTTCACATGAAAGTGGAGCCAATTGGAACTACTTTGAACTTCACTAAAAGAAAAGCACAGTAATCCAGGGCCAACTATGTAATACCATCGAAGAGCCACATATAGCACCAGTGGTGCTATTTACATAGTCAGTGGAGTGAATGATGCTCTTGGGGCTCGTACATCTTGCAAAATGGCTTATTATTGAAACATCTACAATACTAGCTTAGCCTTAGCCAGTTTTGCTCAGTGGATAGAACGTCAGCCTGCAGACCAAAGGGCCCCGGGTTTGATTCTGGTCAAGGGCATGTACCTTGGTTGCAGGCTCCTCCGTACCACAGTTGCAGGCTCTATCGCTGGCCCCGTGAGGGCACCTGCAGGAAGTCACCCAATCGATGTGTCTCTCTCACATCGACGTTTCTCTCTCTTCCCTACCCTATTTTCCCTAAAAATCAATGGAAAAATTTCCTCGGATGAGGATTAAAAAAAAAGTGAGAATTAAAAAATACTAGCTTGGATAGCAACCCAGCTCCATTCGCATTGAGGTTTGTGAATCCTAGAAGAGTTAGAAGTGATACCCATTAGTAGATTCTGTAGGAGTCTCTTTTCTGTTCTTTTTTTCTTCCTTTTTTTTAAAAAATAAAATATATTTTTGTATTGATTTCAGATAGGAAGGGAGAGGGAGAGAGAGATAAAACATGAATGAAGAGAGAATCATTGACCGGCTTGCTCCTGCATGGTCCTGGGGATCAAGCCCACAACCTGGGCATGTGCCCTTGACCAGAATCAAACCCGGGATCCTTCAGTCCACAGATCAATGCTCTAGCCCAGGGGTGGGCATGCATTTTTGTTGTTGTTGTTAATCCTCATCCAAGTATATTTTTCCATTGATTTTTAGAGAGAGTAGAAGGGAGGAAGTGACAAGAGAGACACATCGATTGGTTGCCTCCTGCACGAACCTGACCAGGGATGGAGCCTGCACTCAAGGTACATGCCCTTTGGCCAGAATTGAACCCAGGACCTCTAGTTCATGGGCCAACACTCTATTCACGGAGCCAAACTTATTAGGGCTCTTTTTTGTTCTTAATGTGTAATTTCACAGAAAAAGTTGCTTTGAAATTTAAAACAAATAGCATAAAGACTGAGGAATTGTTTGCAAAGGTAAAAGATACAAAATGATAGGAAAGTAAATTATTGTATTAATGTTGTTATTGATATTATCCTAAAGAACCTGGCTATCCCTAAGCCCTACTAAAAATTACCCTAATACACAGCAATACCTAAAGCTATTAGATATTTGCATTGTTCTTTGAAACACTTGTTATTAAACAATGCTAATTGATTCTGCCTGGTTTATAAGAAATCTCTTTATTTTTATCAGTAAATGTTTCCATGGTGCACAATACTTCAACAGAGCTCCTTTCTCCAGAGAAGCACCTTTCTCCAAAGAAAGATACAACTCCAGTTATAAGCAATATAATGTCATTGGCAGATACTCATGCTGCCCTGCCCATCATGAACTCTGATATCTTACAAGGTAAAAATTGATGTGCTATTTGACATAATATAGTTTTGCCCTGCTTGATGATTTTTCTATAGTCTAAGTTTTCTTTATGTTGCCTCATATAAAAGAAGCAATTATTGTTTATGATGCTGTTTTATAGATTATGGTATAAGATCTTGAATTTATGCTTTAACAGGTACAGTTTCTTCAGTAAGAGGAAATGTCCTATTGGATGTAAGTTGTTGGGGTTTGGTTTTTTTTGGCTACTGTCTTAAGCTTTTTAAATCGTGTGTGTGTGTGTGTATCTGAGCATTTTAATTCCTATTTTGATGCTAGAGCTCAAAAAAGTAGAGCAATAAACACCTTTTGGTATTTATATTCAGTTTTCCAAATCTCAAATTTGAATTTAAATTATTAATAAGAATATTTAAAGAGAAGTATTCTTAACTCAGCATAGTGGCTAAGGGTGGAGGCTCTAGCCCCAGAATAAAGAGTATTCTTTTTTTCTTTTTAAATATATTTATTGATTTCAGACAGAGGAAGGGAGAGGGAGAGGGAGAAAAAAACATCCATGATCAGAGAGAATCATGGATTGGCTGCCTCCTACACGCCCCTCGCTGAGGATCAAGCCCACAACCTGGGCATGTGCCCTTGACTGGGAATCGAACCTGGGACACTTCAGTCCACAGGCTGACGCTCTATCCACTGATCCAAGCTGGCTGGGGCAAAGAGAAGTATTCTTAGTCATGGTTTTTCCTTTAGGTTCTTTATTAATTTTCTTAGTATTTATTAAGTAATTCTACTCACCTAAGCAATAAAAATTTTTATTACATACCAAAGTCCTTTGAACAAATGATACTGATTCTAGATTGCAAATAGATGTTATAAATAATTACTAATGTTTTCCCCTAGTGGAGTTCATACTGTAACTTATCCATTCACTAATTGTGTTACTAGCATAGATCTTTTTGATATTTTCATTATTTGTAAACAGTTAAAACAAATGTTATTTTATCATTTTTCTCCTAAAGGTGTCTAAGAGTTCACCGAGTGAGTCAAGCAGTGGTATCGCTAATAATAGTATGGAACAACAGCTAAGCCTTTTGCCATCTTCATCAGTACTCAGTCAGCATACATCCCATATAGAAGTACAAAAGGATCAAGTCTCCAACCAAGATGCTACACTCAATAAGAAATCTATGAAAATAAGTAATAGACTGTGTTACCCAAAATTTACATCTAAAGTACAAAAAGTTAAAAGTAAATCCCAAAGTATTAAAAAATCTTGGTGTTCAAATTTTCAGAAGTTAGGAACCACTATTAAAAAGGATTTAACATTCTGTTATTCCTGCCAGTTGTTCTGCCAGAAAAAATATAGCTTTGGAGGGGAGTCATTAGCAACCCAAGGAATTTCTAATTGGAAAAAAACTCTGAAAAATTTCACAAAGCATGAAAAAAGTATAATGCATTTGAAGTCATTGCAGTTTTGGAGGGAATACCAGTTTTGTGATGAAGCTGTCAGTGACAATTTATCTATTCACTCAAAACAGATGGAAGGAAATAAAAAGTACCTAAAGCTTATCATCGAAAATATTTTATTTCTTGGAAAGCAGTGTTTACCCTTAAGAGGAAAGGACCGGTCTATTTCATCTGTGAATAAAGGCCATTTTTTAGAATTGTTAGAAATCAGAGCAAAAGATAAAGGAGAAGAAATATTTAGACTTATGAATTCACAAGTTGATTTCTATAATAGCACACAAATTCAAAATGATATTATTGATATAATAAAGACTGAAATGTTACAAGATATTGCGAATGAGATGAATGTCTCCTCAGCTTTTTCAATAATATGTGATGAGGTAACTGATAGTGCCACTAAAGAACAGCTTTCAATTTGTGTAAGGTACCCAGAAAAAACATCAAAGGGTATCATAATTAAAGAAAGATTCTTGGGTTTCATAGATGTTGAAGAGATGACTGGAACCAGTTTACACAGGACTATCACAACTTACCTGCAGCAAATTGGAGTTGATATAAATAAAATAAGAGGCCAGGCCTATGATAGTACTACTAATTTGAGGGAAAAATTCAATAAAAGTGCAGCACAATTCAAGAAGGAAGAGCCAAGAGCTTTATACGTACATTGTTATGCCCATTTTTTGGATTTAGCAGTAATTAGGTTTTGTAAAGAAGTAAAAGAACTCCGAAGAGCTCTAAATACGCTTAGTTCTGTGTTCAACATTATTCCTATGTCTAGGGAAATGTCTGCAAATTTTCAAAAGATACGAAAGCTAAGTCAAAACAAAACATGCAAGAAACATATATCACAATCATGTTGGACACTCCATGATCATACATTACTATCTGTGATTGAGGGCCTTCCAGACATTATTGAAACATTGGAAGATGTATCAAGCCATTCTAACACAAGTTTGGCTGATGAATTGAGTGATTTGTTGGCAATGGTTTCCAAATTTGAATTTATCTTTTGTTTAAAGTTTCTTTATCGAGTATTAAGTGTTATAGGAATTCTTTCCAAAGAGCTTCGAAGTGAAACCATAGATATTTTTTCTTTGTCTTCAAAAATAGAAGCAATTTTGGAATGTTTATCATCTGAAAGAAATGATGAGTGTTTCAAAATTTTCTGGGAGGAAGCAGAAGAAATATGTCAAAAAATAACCTGTAAAGGTTTTGAAGTTGAAAGGCCTTCTTTTCATAAAAGAAGAAAAATTCAGGAAACAAGAGCTCTTAATAATTCAGACAATATGTTTTTTCCTACCTCCACAGAAGAACAATATAAAATTGGCATTTATTACCAAGGATTAGA
Organism: Myotis davidii; assembly: GCF_000327345.1. Lineage (NCBI taxonomy): Eukaryota > Metazoa > Chordata > Mammalia > Chiroptera > Vespertilionidae > Myotis > Myotis davidii. The sequence goes on along the minus strand of NW_006300377.1, from coordinate 3,492,126 downwards.
TACTATATTACAGAATTTAAAAATATATTTTTCAGAATTTGATTATTGCAAAGTGAAGCAAATTTCAGAACTATTATTAAAATGGAATGAACCATTAAATGAAGCAACAGCCAAACATGTCCAAGAATTTTATAAACTTGATGCAGACATCATCCCAGAACTTCGATTTTATCGGCAATATGCAAAGCTCAACTTTGTAATAGATAATGATCATATCAACTTCAGCAACCTTGGCTACTTATTTATTCAGCATGGTCTTCATAACAATATTCCTTGCTTATCAAAGCTATTATATATTGCTTTGTCCTGGCCAGTCACTTCAGCAAGTGTTGAAAACTCATTTTCTATACTGCCTCGTCTTAAAACATATTTATGTAATTCCATGGGACAAGAGAAGCTTAGTGGCTTGGCCCTAATGGCTGTTGAACAGGAATTAGTAAATAAACTGCTGGAGCCTGAAAGACTCAGTGGAATTGTAGAAAAGTTTATACATCAGATGAATAAAATATAGTATTTGCTCACTGAATTTACCTGAGTTTCATTTTTCTATTGGAATACAACAGTTTTTATTTCAAATGTTTGTCTAAGAAAAATCTATTTTCAACTTGCCTTTTTCACTTTACATGGTGTTTTTGAGATTGTTCCATGTCAACACATAAAGAATTTCCTGATTCTTTTTGTACAGCTGCACAGAATTGTATGAATGTACCATGATATATTGGGAACAGACATTTTAATTGTTTTCTTAGTATAAATAATGCTTCATTTAATAACTTTGCACATAAGTCATATTGCATAGTAGTAAGTTACTGTAAGATAAAATTTTAAGTTAGAATTACTAGGTCAAAAGATCTGTGCATTCTTTATTTTTGATTGGCACATTGCTTTCTGTAAGGATTATGCCAGTTTACAGTCCTGCCAACAATATGTGAGTCAAATATTTTTATTTTTGCCAATCCATTAGTTGAATAAAGGTATATTAATCTCTGGAGATTTAATGAGTGGAATTTTGTACTGTCACTTAAGAATAAGGTTGAGCCCTGACTGGTTTGGCTCAGTGGATAGAGCGTCGGCCTGCAGACTGAAAGGTCCCAGTCAAGGGCATGTACATTGGTTGCGGGCACATCCCCAGTAGGAAGGTGTGCAGGAGGCAGCTGATCAATGCTTCTAACTCTCTATTCCTCTCCCTTCCTCTCTGTAAAAAATCAATAAAGTATATTTAAAAAAAAAAAAAGAATAAGGTTGGGTATGTTCTTGAGCCATCTGTATATCCTTTTCTGTGAACTGTTAACATTTGAATATTAAAACTTAACCTTTAAATATTAAATCTCAAATGTTAATATTAAATATTAACATTTAATATTTAAATATTAAAATGTTGCTGTGTTTTTGCATGAAACCCTGACAAAGTAGTCTGCACAGTCCCAAAATAAGACTAGGTAATGAAAAAACTCAAAAGCAGGTATAAGACCTGAATGGTATTGGCTGTCTGTATTGGTCATGGAGGAAAAGCAGTGGGATGTCTGATGGCCTTGAGAATAGATTCCCCCCAATCAGCTTTCCATTGGAAAGCATGCAGGCCAATTTGAAAACAGCCAAAACAGGAAAGGATCCTGAAGATGCCCATTTGCAGGTGAATTTAAGGGGACTGAAGATGTTGAAATAGGCTAGGTCCTTATGAACTCTTGAAACTAATAAACCTAAGCTTCATTCCAAAACAAAATCCATTTAATGAGAAACTACTGGCTGTAGATACCAAGTTGAGCAGGACAGGCAGACAATAGGGGCAGAGGAAATACAAGGTACATATTAAAGTGAGGGAGAGAAGACAAGGAAGCAGATCTCAGTAAAAATACTAGTAATAGGCCCTACTGGTTTGGCTCAGGTAGAGTGTAGGCCTGCGGACTGAAGGGTCCCAGGTTCGATTCTAGCCAAGGGCACATGCCTGGGTTTCAGGATTGACCCCCAGTAGGGAGCAGGCAGGAGGCAACCAATCAATGATCTTCTCTCATCAATGATGTTTCTATCTCCCTTCCTCTCTGAAATCAATAAAAATAAATTTTTAAAAAAAATACTAGTAATAGGATTTCATGGATCTTGAAGCTAGAAAAGTTATTCTGTCCCTTTCCCTCTCTTCTAAAAGGAAAATGGATTTCACATAAAAGAACAACAGAAAAGAATTGTGGCTGGCGGGTAGGGGGGTAAGAGATCAACCAGAGGACTTGTATGTATGCATATAAGCATAACCAATGGACACAAGACACCGGGGAGGCAGGGGAAGGTCGAGGGGAGGAAAAAAAAAAAGGAGACATATGTAATACTCTTTGTAATAATTTAAGTAATAAAACAAAGAATTGTGGCCCAGCTGGTATGGTTCAGTGGTTAAACATCAACCTATGAACCAGAAGGTCATGGTTCAATTTCTGGTCAGGGCACATGCCTGGGTTGGCTTGCAGGAGGCAGCCAATCAATATTTCTGTCTATTCCTCTCCCTTCCTCTCTAAAACATCAACTAAAACATTAAAAAATAAAAGCCTCGAGTTTGGCTCTGTATAGAGCATCTGCCTGTGGACTGAAGGGTCCCAGTTCAATTCCTGTCAAGGGCACATGCCTGCTTACAGCTCAATCCCCAGTAGGGGGCAGGCAGGATGCAGCCAGTCAATGATTCTCATTAATGTTTCTATCCCTCTCTGAAATAAAAATAAATTTTTAAAATAATAAAGTTTTAAAAAAAAAAATAGGACTGCCCGGCTGGCGTGGCTCAGTGGTTGAGCATTGACCTATGAACCCAGATGTGGGTCATGGTTCAATTCCCAATCAGGACCCATGCCCGAGTTGCAGGCTCAATCCCCACTGTAGGTGTGTAGGAGGCAGCCAAAAAATGATTCTTATTATTGATGTTTCTGTCTCCCCCTGAATAATCAATAAAGGTATATTCTTTAAAAAATTAATAAAATGATAAAAATTATAAAATAGCCCTGGCCAGTGTGGCTCAGTTGATTGAGCATCCTCCTTTATTCCCATTTGGGGCACATGCGCGAGTTGCAGGTTCAGTCCCCAGTTGGGGTTCGTGTGGAGACAACCAATGGATGTTCCTCCCTTCTCTCTAAAAAAGCTATAAAACAGCCCTAGCTGGTTTGGCTCAGTGGATAGAGCATCAGCCTGTGGACTGAAAGATCCCAGGTTCGATTCCAGCCAAGGGCATATGCCTGGCTTGTGGGCTCAACCCCCAGTAGGGGGCATGCAGGAGGCAGCCAGTCAATGGTTCTTTCTCATCATTGATGTTTCTATCGTGTTTCTCATCGATATTTCTAACTCTCTATCCCTCTCCGTTCCCCTTCCTCTCTGAAATCAATAAAGTATATATATTTTTAAAAAGCTATAAAACAATGTAAATCAGACTCAGATGATTAGATAAAAGATTTGAAAAGATAAATGACAATTCAGGAAGCATTAGGGATAAAAAGTAATTGAAAACTAGAAGGAACTGAAAAGTGAATAAACAATTGATAATTCCTAGAAAAATAGAGATGGAAGGGATGAAAATGTTTTAAATCAGATTGGTATAGAATATTCCTTGGCTGTGAAAAATAAGGAAATCTTATCTTTTGAGATAGCATGGATGGATCTGAAAAGCATTATGCTAAGTGAAATAAGCCAATCAGAGAAAGGCAAGTAGCATATGATTTCACTCATGGAATCTAATGAACAAAATAAACTCAAAGACATGGTATGGTGATTACTAGAGGGAAAGGGGGCGAGAGAAGGTAGACAAGGGTATGGGGGAAATAGTGATGAAAGAAGAGACTTGGGGTGGTGAACACAAAATACAATATACAGATTATGTATTCTAGAACTGTACACCTGAAATATATACACAAAAATACAGCAAAAAAAAAAATTCAATACAAAGCTATTCTGAATATAGAACACCTGGATATCCAATCTAATAAAAGACAAACATGCAAATTGACTATACCTTTGCTACACCTTAAGCCATGCCCGCCAGGAAATCAGAGCGACTATATGTAAATTAACCCACACAAGATGGCGTCCGGCAGCCACGGAGCTGGAGCAAGCAGGAGGCTTGGTTGCTCCAGTGATGGAGGAAGCCAAGTTTCCCAGCCAGCTCTGAGCTCCACTGAAGGCAACAAAGCTTCAATTATGGAAGATAAATAAACTCGAGATACCTGCTTTCAGCCAGAGCTGGAGCGAGCAGGAAGCCAAGCTTCCCACCTGCCATGGGGCTCTGAGCTCCACTGAAGGCAATAAAGTTTCCATTATAGAAGGTAAATAAATCGCAGAATAAAAAAAGAAAAAGAAAAAAAGGAGAGGCTAGGAGCTTCCATCGCCAGGGGGCTTGGCCAGCCTGAAAACAGCCATCAGCCCCTCACCCAGGCTGGCCAGGCCCCCCAGCGGGACCCCCACCCTGATACGGGACAACCTTCAGGGCAACCCAGCTGGCCCCTACCCGTGCACCAGGCCTCTATCCTATATAATAAAAGGGTAATATGCAAATTGACCCTAACAGCAGAACAACTGGGAATGACTGGTCACTATGACACACACTGACCACTAGGGGTCATACGCTCGATGCAGGAGCTGCCCCCTGGTGGTCAGTGCACTTCCACAGGGGGAGCTCTGCTCAGCCACAAGCCAGGCTAATGGCTGCCAGTACAGCGGTGGTGGTGGGAGCCTCTCCCGCCTCCTCAGCAGCACTAAGGATATCAGACTGCAGCTTAGGCCTACTCCCTGCTGGCAAGTGGACATACCCCAAGGACTCCAGGCCTGCCAGATGGATGTCTGATTGCCAGGTTAGGCTCAATCCCCCCAGGGAGCAGGCCTAAGCCAGCAGGTGGTCATCCTCCAAGGAGTCTCAGACTGCGAGAGGGCAAAAGCCGGGCTGAGGGACCGCCCCCACCCCGAGTGCACAAATTTTTGTGCACTGGGCCTCTAGTCTGTATATTAAATGACTCCTCAAGTCCAAAGCAATGGAAAATACTGAACACTACATAGCAGTCCTTGTGATACCAGCACTGCTCTGTTAACGTCATGCACATATTTTTTTCTTTTATCCTAATATTTGATGAAAAGAAATCGCTGATTCCAAGCTAATAGGTAAATTGAGAGCCAGTCTCCCTAAGGCACAAAATAAAATATCAATAAATTAGTAAATACAAAAATTATTCCTCCTTAAGTCTATTACTGCCAAGGGCAAAGTTTTTTCTACTGCTCAGTCCAAAACCCTTTTCTTAGACACACACTGGCTTCCCCTGTTCTCTTTTTCAAGGCAAGGCTGCTTTCCAATCTGTTGAGATTACTACTCCAGCATTTGTCATTTAGGTGTCTTCTCCCTCTCCTTACCACAGGCTGAGTCATTATCCAAAGTCCCTCTTTGTCACTGGTCTCAAAGAGTCACTGGTCGCTTTTCCTTTTAGGAACTGAGGCATATCTAATCATTTTATGGAAACAATACAATGTTCGAACCATCTCAGTTGAGGCATCAGATATATGAGCAAAACAGCCATCTTAGACAATAACCATCCACCTCAACAGTCTTCAGAAAGTCTCTAGCTCCAGCCTCCATCTGATTGGCTGAGCCCTATCAACACTCTTAATTGTCCTTAGCCAGCAAGCATTAGATAACTGGCTGTGCTGAAAATAGATCACAGTGAGCAAGAAATAAGACAAATTAGGAGGCAATTTTAATCTAGTTGATTTCAATACATTTTGTTCAAGTGGTTAATGAGAACAATGAAGAGCTCTTCAGATAAAAATCAGAATCCTAACATGGCCCAGAAGGGTTTCCATGATCTGACTTCTGTTCTGGCCTCATAATTATACAAGTCCCAAGATCTTTTTAAAAAAAATGAAATTCAGAGGAGAAACCAAGATGGCGGCATAGGTAAACACCGGAGTTTGCTGCCTCGAACAACCACTTCAAAAATACAACTAAAAGATGGACATCATCCAGAACCTCAGGAAGGCTGACTGAGTGGAAATTCTACAACTAGAAGGAAAGAGAAAAGCATACCGAGACTCAGAGGAGGCGCAGTGTGTAAGTAAAATACTAAGGTGTGGAGGTGCATGTGGAGCGGGCTGGCGGCTGAGGATACGGTTGTTGTTTTCAATCAGGAGTCTCAGGCTCTGAGCTCCAGTTCCGGGCGAGTCTCTAGGGACCCAGACTCATACGGGAGAAGCGGGACTGTCTGGCATCGGTCGGAACTCGAGGGCAGCTTTCTCTCCGAGGGGCTTGCAGAGATTACTGTGACATTGAGAAGCAGAGTCTCTGAGGGCAGGACTGAGAGCAGCCTTAACTGCTCGCTCTGCTCTGGTGATCCTGTGGGACCTGCCCTGCCCAAGCCCTGCAGGGAGACTTTTGCTGGATAGCCTCAGGCAAAGGCTAGATTAGCACCTCCTTAGAGATCCAGGAGCCAGGAGCCACCCACAGGTCAGAGTGGGACCATCCAGTTTGCAGCTCCATGGAACCATAAAGGACACAGTCACGGGGCAGACTCAGTGAGCACCAAATCCCCACTGAAGCAAGTCATGCCCCAGAAGGGTGTCTCCAGCACAGAAGTTCTCCCACCATACACTCAGCTGATTCTCACATC
>NW_006300377.1:3480017-3484700 GCF_000327345.1 Myotis davidii | reverse complement strand
TTCTTGGGGGAGAAAGGAGTGAGGGGGATGCGGGAAGACTGGACAAAAATCATGCACCTATGGATGAGGACAGTGGGTGGGGAGTGAGCGAGGAGGGTGGGGTGGGAACTGGGTGGAGGGGAGTCATGGGGGGAAAAAAGAGGAACAAATGTAGTAATCTGAACAATAAAGATTTAATTAATTTAAAAAAATGAAATTCACATAACATACAATTCATCCAAAATATACATTTTTAGTATATTCAGATATGTATATGTCACCACTCATTTTATTTTCATTACCTCAGAAAGAACCTGTATCCTTCAGCAACCACACCCCTATTCTCCATTACACTCCCCTTCCTCAACTCTGATCCCGCCATAAACAACCATTAATCTACTATAGATTTTCCCGTTTTGACCATTTTATAAGTAGAATCATCTATGTGATCTTTTGTGACTGGATTCATCTATGTTGTAGCATATATCACCATTTAATCCCTTTTTATGGCTAATATTTTATTGTTTGGATATCTACCGGTAATTTGCTTACCCATTTATCAATTCATGGACATTTGACTATTATGCTAAACATTCACGTATTTTTGTTTCAGGTGTTAGAATTGCTGAGTTGTACACAGGGTAGAGGGTAATGGTTTGAGCAACTACCAGACTGTTTTTCAAGCTGGCTGACACCATTTTAAATAGCCATCAGTAGTGCGAGGATTCGTTTCTCCACACCCTTCCCAACACTTGACTTTATTTTAGACATGATAGTGGGTGTTGAAGGGATATCTTCTCCCCCTACCCAAATTTACTTAAGTTTAATTGACAAAACTGTTAAGATATTTAAAGTGTACATTGTGATTTGATAGCCATGTGCTGTTTAATGACAGGGACACATTCTTAGAAATGTGTTGTTAGGTGATTCCATGGTTGTGCAAACATCAGCGTACGATAAGCTTACATAGTATTTAACTACAAAATGAGATTAAAAGAAAAAAGAAGGATGCATTTAAGATGCAGTAAACAGAAGATGAGGTTGCTCCTGGTATAACATCGCATGTTTGACAGCAAGCTTTTTTTTTTTTTATGAAAGAGTACACTCTAACAAAAATACTTTTACCAAGTATTATGTACCTAATTGTATGTGCTATACTATTACACAAATTGCAGCACAGGTTTACTTATAGCACCATCACCAGATGTAATATGTGGCACACCTTTGTCACTAAATAAGGAATTTTTCAGCTCCATTAATCTTTTTTATTAAATGTATTTTATTGATTTTTTACAGAGAGGGAGGATAGAAAGTTAGAAACATCCATCAGTTGCCTCCTGCACACCCCCTACTGGGAATGTGCCCACAACCAAGGTACATGCTCTTGACTGGAATCAAACCTAGAACCCCTCAGTCTGCAGACCGACGCTCTATCCACTGAGCCAAACCAGTCAGGGCCAGCTCCATTAATCTTATGAGACCATTGTGTATGCAACCTATTGGCTGAAACCAAATCACATGACTGTATATAAATTACAAAAGCTTCCACCACCTCACTTCTGAGAACATTCAAATTCTCCTGGCAAATTTCAATTCTATAATGCACTATTAACTTTAGTTACATTAGATCCTCCGACCTTTCACCTTACAGCTTTTTTTCCATCTTATGGTTTGATTTGCATTTCCCTATTGACTGATGTCAAGCATCTTTTTAAAATATTTCCATTCAAACCCTTGGTCTATTTTTTAATTGGGGTTTTAATTGTTCTTTACTGATAGAAGTCTCCAGAAATGGTATCTTAACTAAGAATCCTTTGCCAAATTCAGGATCATGATGTACCCACCCATCCCCACCAAGTACCTGTTTTCATTGCTACATTTGGATATCTGAACCACTTTTTTCAGTGTGGTAGAGGCCATACAAATCTTAGGATCAGTTTATCAATTTCATGAAGTCAGCTAGGGTCATGTTGAATCTGTAAATCTTCAGAATACTGCCCGTATTCTTTCAATCCACAAATCTTCACAATTTCTTCCAAGTCATCCACTCTTTTAATTGCCATATTCCCTCTTACCTCATGCATTTAGAATTCAACCCATTTTGGTGCAATACATTACATGACCCCATATATCATGTGTTAAAATCTTATGGGCTTTACCATGTTAAAGTTCTGTGCTTTAATCTTGGTTTCCCTCCACCATGTTTTCATACTTATGTCAGACATTGTGCCAAGTATTTAAAATACCAACTACTAATCAAAATATAACCCTGCTAGGGCAGGGATTTAATACTTGAGGTTAAGTAACTACCGTAGTTAAAGCTAAATGGTCTCCCAATCCCTTCAGTACTAAGGAGCTATTACTAATTTTCTCCTGAAGACTCCTTATGTCTAAAAGCTTATCAAAATTAACATGTCTCTATACTATGAAACATGTAACTGTCTTTCACATCTTCTAATTACATGGTATAACTAGGAAGTTCTCAATTTTGTTGATTTTGAACCCTGATTAATTTGAAAATATGGTCCAAAAAAACATCTGATAGGTGGTTAATCCCGCCCAGTACACCAACGTTGCAGGATGGAAGCAGGGTCAGGGAACATACAAGGATCAATCATTTCTCACCAAAAACAAAACAAAAAGCAAACACACACACACAAATTAAAATACGTAGTTGGTAGGAGCATTGTCCTGTCCACCAAAAGGCTGCAGTTCAATTCTGGTCAGGGCACAGAGGGCAACCAATTGATGTTCTCTCTCAGCACGTCCTTGAGTGAGTATTAAAAAGTAAAATATCCTGATGTCCAAATCAAGTTGGTTAGGACGTAAGTACCATCTAATTGATTAAAAGGTTGAAGGAGCTTCTGCCAAAAAAGTCTCAAGAAAGAGTCCTGAATTATATATAATTTTTATATTTGCAACCATAGTAAAACAAAGATTTATATTTCTGATATTTATTTTATATATTTAAATGCCATTTACAAAGAAAAATCAACCAAAAAAATGAGTTCGTGTGTCACCTCTGACATGCGTGTCACAGGTTCGCCATCACTGGTCTAGAATATGGAACCTCTTTACATCACCTAGAAACAAGCTGATGACATAGGCAAATTCTAGAAAATTAAAGAGTCCCACTTAAAAACAGAATAAAAGGACAATCTGATTTTAAGATGCCTTTATTAACAATTAGGTTGTTCATTCCTCTTTGCCCTCTTCTTCACTGGTTTCCTGGACACAGTTCACCGAATCCTGCCAATAAAAGGAAACAATTACTTCCCAAAGATATAAAAATCAGTTGTCAAGTTTGTTAGCACCAACCAAGTAAACTTCCTAATAACAAGGAAATATTAATAATGGAATGTGGTATCCAAAGTATTTAATCGTCTATCTAATATATAAAGCTTATTTAAGATGTAGATTGTTTAGCTTTCATACTGATTATAAGGGCCTTTTAAAACTGAGTGATGTCTATCTATATGTACATGCAATTTATGAGATGAGAAGTTAGTAAGCTACTATCCACAGCCACCTTTTTATAAAATAATTTTATTGGACACAGCCATGTCCATTTGTTTATACACTGTCTATGACTGCTTTCTATCTAGACAGCAGAGTTGAGTTAGGTAAATACATACATATATACTATACATATATATACTTTTAATTGAAAACTGAAGTCCATTTTCCTGAGGCTTCAGCCAAACCAAGAAAGCCTACAACCTCAGAAAGCTGTTTTTACAATACTTAAATATTTACTTGTGTAAGAAAATTTTAATGTAGAAGAAATTAAAATGACATATTCACACACAATTATTTTGTACCACCCAAGAATCCTTTTTTCCGAAGGCAGTTAACAGAGTAAGATTGCTTAAGGTACCTTGATATTTCCTCTGTCTTGTAAGTTTTGGCTTTCTCTCTTGGTTGGCTTATGCTTTGACATCTTGAGAACAATTATCCACCTATTATTAAAAATGTGATTTTATTAGAATAAGTAACAAGCTCAGCATATTATATTCTTAATATATAAACTATGTTTTTATGTTTGGGTTCCAATCAATGGTTGTTTTATTTAGCTATGTTATTGCTTAGAAAAGATCCGGTCTACACCACAGTCATACTCGAAATTTTTTTCACCTGTACATATGAAATTTTGCCTATTATCAAGGACTAGATAGACAGTTGTTGCTCCACTATTTACTAGATAACAGCATTTCTCCACTAAATTCAAGCCCTCTTTTCTGCTCTTGTTTTCTCTACATAACCATGTACCTTCTCAATTATACTATTTAACACTTTGGTAATATTCCCCATCTTTCAACTCTCTCACATACATACCTATTTTCAAAAACAGAGAGAGAAATATTATCTTAGGTGAGACAAACATCTTAAAAATCAAACATGTTTTAACCCCATCTGGCTAAATCAAATTTAACCATTAAATCTAATCCAAAGACCTCTACTGCTAAGGTTAAGATTTCTAAGGATACTTACTTCAGGCGAATGAGCACTCCAATATCAGCCAACATCAATCATTCGTACCTAAAGAATAATAAGAAAAAGTTAATATAAAAGACAAGGGCATAAGGTTTGAAAATGCTAGTTAACGTCAAAATTTAAAGAGTAAAATTCCAGAGACCAAGATTGGGGGCAAGTTACAGCATAAAAAAATAGGAAGAAACTTCATGGGGGGGGGGGAAGGGGGGG
>NW_006300377.1:3479132-3479985 GCF_000327345.1 Myotis davidii | reverse complement strand
GCGTGTTTGGGGGGGGGGGGGTAATGGGGGAATCTAAAATTATTCTCACATAAATAAAATAGACACCTGAATCAGAATGAAAACTGTATCTTCTTTAAAATACAGAAGTCTAACTACTATTTATTTTCACCAGTCTGAGCACAAGTTTGACTGCAATCCAAAATATACTATCCCTTATGTGAAGGTATGTGACAACGTCTACCTTACCAAATGAATTTTAACATCGGTTCTCTTTTCATAAAAGCACATACCCTGCTCCCCATTCAAGTACGTTTTCCATTCTCAGGTGGACTGACCACCTTCAGCAGAAGTCCTCCAAGAGCACCCTCCCCATTCCACAGTACACAATGCAGTTGTTATCCTGCAATCCTATGTATTTGCCTCGTTCTTTACCCTAAGTCCTCACTGAGTTTCAAGTTAGGGCAGGGAAGAGCTTGCCTTATTGGGACAGCAAGGAACCTGAGTTTGTTTGTTTTTTTCTGAGGGAGAAGACATTCACCTTCATTATATATACCTGCAGGGCCGCTGCACAAAAACCCGACAGATCAGCCTTAATTCAAATTCTAGGTTTTTCTTCTTCCCTGATTATCAGTTACTGCCAAGGGCATTTGATAGTTCCCTGTTGCACATTTACCATCCATAAGGGATACTATATCGTTTTGCATTCTTCCCATTCTCCAGATTATTCTATGCTGCAACCAGCCCGCCCTTTTCACCCTCTGAATAAAATCTTTTCAGCACTGGTGTTCAAAAGCAACATTTTTATGGTTGATGGTTTACCAACAACTGTGAGATTTCCACAGTTGAGTCTTAAAAATTGCCAATCATTATCTAGCAGCAATGACAGATGATT
>NW_006300377.1:3467617-3479101 GCF_000327345.1 Myotis davidii | reverse complement strand
TAATAGGCCATTTGAAAACTCCACTCGCTGACAAGAGCACTGAAACATTATCGGCTAAAGCCCAAACCAAATAAAGGCCCAGAACAAACATCCTGGCTCTCTAAAACCTGTCCACAAATCATTAAGGGAAGGACAGTAAATGCAGGACTGGGGATCGTGTCACTGCAGCTGACAATGATTAACAATAGGAGACATGCAACCCCCATTAAGGTTAAAAGTCCAAAACTAGTCACACGCATCTATCTCTATTGGGGGTGAGACTATTATACAGTCTTTGTAGGTTTTGCAACCTTGTGTGAAAAGCACCCATTGCATTTCTTTCATCTTTCAGAAAGCACCTGTATCTGTTCCAAGGGCCTAACAGTACGAAAATGCATTCTGGCATCACACCTCTGAACATCAGACCATTCTCATTAAAAAGAGTAATTTTGATTTGTAACAAGGCTTATGAAATACAATGCAAGCACCTCAGTAGTGTTATTACTGAAACCCATTTATTCCCAGATTTTTGACTGAGTGGATTTTTTAAGACCCTCTGCACTAAGATTTACAAATTATAGCTATGTACAAAGCCAAACTAGTAAGAATCGACTTAAGTCACAAGTTTCTCATTTGAAAGTGCAAAGACCTATTCGTCTTAAAAGAAGCAAGAATGAAGCAAAGTTAACCCCCCACCCCAATGATGTTCCTGAAGTCCATTATTACAACAAGCACATTCTCTCAAAATTGTTATTGGTTGTTTAAGAAATAAACCTGAGCTTCTAAACACTCAATCCCTAAAATCACGGCAGCAAGTGCTGGCCACCGATTTAATGGATCATGCCACAGGAAAACTCCATCAGGGTTATATGCCAACTTAGTGACACTCTTGTCACTAATACCTAAGCACTATGTTTGCTTTGCATTATATTATTCATGTAGAGAGCTAAACTAATCACCATTTGTTCTTTCATCTAGCAGGAGAGTCAAAAGTTATTTGCTTGAATTGTCTATGCACTACAGTACAAATTTGTCCCCACCTTGTGAATTGCTTGCTACAGAGCAAGCCATTTTTTTTCGATATAATGGAAGAAAATTCTCATATTCACGAAGAGTTTTCACACATGTATGCAAAATTAACCTCAAACCTTCCAGTTACAGAGCAGAAAGCATTATATATGAAAGATGTTTCTCATGCACACTAGCTAAAAACCAGTTCAGAGAACAAAGATGAGTTGAGGTCTGGAATAAGTCGATGCAAAGCTTAAGTACTAAGCAACAAAATAAGGTGGTTAAGACCTTTTTTTGGTAATTAAAATCTTGAATTATAACATCATATCCCTAAAGCTAAGGTAACCAAATTCAAAAACCTACTCTGAATATTTGCAGTTATCCTACAGAATACGACGAAGTCTTATGATTGGGAAATGATTCCCACCATGTATCCAACTGTAGGCAAGTCAACATGCCACACCAATTTTCCCCAGGTTTAGAATATAGACATACTTAATAAAATCATGTAATATGAACTATTCACATTAGATTCCCATCTAAGCCCAAGTTAGTAAAGATGTTTCCATGGAGCTCATTTGAAAAAATTTATTAAATCACATTACAAAAAAAAACCACCCTGTACTTATTGTGTTAATTCACTCAACCTGCAGAATAATTACCAAGATTGCATTCTGAATTATTGATATTGCTGACCTATGGGCAGGTCAGTTTCTACAACAGAGACTAATTATCACATGCTATACAGTCCATATCAAGAGGCTAAAAAAGCACTCTACCTCCCAAGTATGGTTTGGTTCCCTTTCCCCCACACCACTGATATGTTCCATGTTATCTTCAGTTACAATGCAACTAAAGGAAACCACACAACTGAATCAGATATACCAAGGAATCAAGTTTGCACTTTTTATCTGAGAACTGCAACAGCACTGAATTCTGCCTGACAAATTACAGCTCTAAGCCCAAACCCACGCACTTTTGATAAGCTAGCTTTATCATACAAGTGTTAGGTGCTGCACTGTTATTTCATTGTCAGAAGTGTGATGTCAGAATGCCCACGGAATAAAAGTACATAGCAAGTCACCAAGTTAGATTATATTGCTTGTTACCTACCTGTATGCAGTCGGCAATGAGAATCTTGGAGCAAGCAGGAATACTACATCCGGGTCCTAATGTCCATTGCCATTTGCGGTACTACGTTCCTCACAGTTACGCACTGCAGAAATGCTGGCTAAATGCAGTTATGTAGCAGGCCACTACTTTAATAGTGCATAATTGCAGTCCAAGAACACCAGAAAACATTCCACCAAAACTTAGTGGCTTGCCCAAGAAAAGCCAAGTATCTAAGTTTTATCTGCCATAATATGCCACTTATAAAAATTGCACAGGCGTAACATTACAATTTCCCAAATTACAATGTTTAAAATAGTGGTATATCTACATAAAGAGTGGTAGGGTTTATAGAATTTGTTAATGAGTTCAATTAGTGTTCTAAACAAAGGAGGATTGTGATTTCACTAAATGTGAGCCAATGGGTTAAAAGCTTGAGATACCTATTAAAATATACAGGGGTCTCTTAGAGAATGCGGTTCTTAAAGATTTGGACTACTAAGTTTTAAAATGATCAGTGTTCCTCTTAAAAACAAAATTATGAGAATGGAGAAGGGGAAAATGGGGGCAGGTGATTTCTTCAAATGAGAAAAATGGCTAAATACTTGGAAACTACTACCTTCCCTCTCCCATCCCAAGTTTCATATCAGCTTTTAGGCAACTTTTTTTTTAAGATGACTTAAATTCCCATCAGGCTAAAAACTATCATATACAAGACTTACAGAAAGTCTATTTGAGTACCTTACAACCCTTGGTACACTGCTATTTCAGTGATAAAAGTAAAAAAACTTAGTTGAAACTGAGCAGATTATTTGCTAAACAACATTTAGCAATTCTACAGCCCTCAGTAAGGCTATCAAAACCACAACTTTCAGCAGATTATCCATGAGCATCCTTCACCACTCTTCAAAGGTACAGTACTACCAAAAGCTTATTTTAGGGGTCTGTGCCAGCATCCCTTATAAAGAAAGGCATGTAATCTGAAAAATAAACTGAAACATTAATTTTATAGGCAGATTATCCCATTTCCCCACCAGCCCCCGCCCACACACATACAAGTTCACCCTCCACGGGTGTCCCATGAACACCCCTTATTTTATCATTAGTCAAGTCCCTACTACACAATCCAATCAAATTATAATGGACTTCTTTCAAATCAAGATCCTTGTTTCCGTACAGAAAAATCTCATACTTAGCACCAATTCATACCTTAACTGGGGACAAAACTTCCTCATTAATATAATTATGGTAGAACTACCACCCATTTCCAGGTGTCTTGGTGAATAGAAATAATGAACATTTTCTAATGAGGTTTCCTTAATTAACACATCATGTACCTGTCAGTCACACAACCAGAATTGGGTGACATGCCTTTATACTCCACTAGTGTTTTACTTTTAGTATTATCCAGTTTCCCAGGCAGAAGGTGCTCAATTATTTCAACAATAGGTTTCCCTTTGTACTCAGGCACAATACTAAACTTCAGCATGTGTTAAAATTTTACTTTTGCCAATTAGCACCAAGAACAGAGGTGAAAAGGAGGAAGACACATTCCATAGTAAAGAGTTCTACAATGTACAAATTTGAATGGAACAATAACTAAGAACAAAGCCAAGCCATTGAATTATTTTACCTACTTTTAGGAAGCTGTTCCCTCTGCTAACATAGATAAACTGGGAAAACAGATTCCCACTGTTGTACTAACAGACAACAGTAACGATGTGCTTTAATATTAAGTCGAAATATCTCATTCTAATGGAAGGAGATTCAATGAAGTTGACAATAAACTGACAACACCATCGAAACACTCCAAAACTTTATGGTGGGAGGGACATTTATATTTGCACTGTGTAGCATAAGCAACTCTCTCCAGATTTAGTGCTGCATCAAAAGGAAACTATGGAACAGATTAACAAATATTTTACAATTAAGAATGAATGGCTATCTGCAACCCTACATGTCAACAGTCACCACTAATTCTTTGAAAAGAGAGCAAGTAGATTTATGGTCCTATAGTTTTGCCCAATGAAGTAACAAAAGGAGATATAAAAGGTTCTGAGTACAAATGTATATATAACTACACCTCATTTATGGTTACTATACTTCTTACTTTCAAGTTGAAATTTTCAGACTAAACCCCATCTTTATAAATCGCTTAAAGTAATACATGAAAAGACTTCATGTTTAATAATCTTTAATTCAAATGTGAAAGTTCAATACAAGCCAGTTGTAGGGCTTGGGACTTATTCTTTTAAAAACAAGAACGGAGGAATGCAACAAAATGATCTTTCCATTTTTTCTCCAGAAGCTTTCAAGAAAAGGATAACTCAGGGCCATAAAAGATCCATTTAGTCATGCCCACTTTCTCCCTCTACCAATAGTCATACACCCAATTCCATAATCTTAATACATATTCCTGAATGAAGATTTACAGTTGTTTTACTTATATAACCATTTAAAAGTACTTAGCACCGCTTGCTTCCTATAATGCCAAACAAATCAAATCACGAATCTACTTCAGTATGTATTTCATCTTTTTAAAACAAAGGGTACTTATTTGTAAAAAGCAATACTTAGCCTACAAATACATTTCCCAGAAATGGCACATGCCATTTGAAGGTCTCAACACTCTCATGCTTTCAAAGTGGAATACCTAGCCTAATGTGCATGGAAGCATGAATGGCAAAATTGAAGATCAATATTTTAACTATTTTATCTATTTATTTGAAGCACAGTAAAAAAAAAAAGGTACACTTTGGAAATTCGATGGCACAAAGTACACTGCCATAACTTGTGGGACATTATACAGTTAAAAAAAAAAAAGGAAAATAAAAAGGAAAAAATCCTGTTTCAAAACACTGTATTACATAATTTTACCTGCCCAAACAGACCATTTACAAATATTAGGTCAATAAACTGCTAACATCCATAAAAAGGTAGCTTTCTTACTAAAATGCAAGAATTTAAAAGATTGGTATCTAAACAAGAAAAGACAAAAACAAACTAGAATGAGAGCCTAGATATCACATCTAAAATCGGGGCTTTTTGTTTGGGCCTTCATACTCTTCTCTCCCTCTACCATACCCTGCTGGAGTTCCAGGCCCCATTCCTCTAGGACCCTGTCCACCCACAGGTCCCGCGCCTCCCTGCCCAAAGCGATCAGTACGCTATTGGAACAGTAATTAACAGTTCATTATATGTAGTTGATGTCCATGTGTGTTAAGTAAATATTTTAGAAGGTTCCGTAGTCAACGTTCGTCGATACAATCACCAATGAGTCGATCCACAGGTACCGGGAACATAGAAAGGAAAAAAGGGTAATTTGAAAATTAGTTTACGATAATACATGCCTTGTGGTATGTTCCCACTTGAGCCATTCTCATACACCTGTTTCAAAGAATAGATCTTCCCTGTAGTGCTAAAAAATTTAAGAATTAGTGTAGATGTGAAAACCCATTCCAAGATGAGTTAAAGAAATTTCACATCAGAATAAAGCACTGAAAAGCTTGCAAACTTCTCACTTTCAAGGTCTGAACAGGAAAATTAATTTCCAAGTAAGCCTAGCAAGCCCAACCAGACAGATTCAATTCACTCAAAGAAGTGACAAAGGACCTACTCACCAGTTAGTGGCATGTGCTGCATAAGAAACCTTGTGCTTTTCAAGATCTCAAGACACATCTGCTAAGTTGCAGAAATCTTAAAAGGTTCAAAGTTTTAATAAAATGCTACCAGACTACAAAAAAAAAGCATAAAAGACTAATAGATTTAGTCATTTTACCAGCACAGTAACTTGATTAAAAAAAAATGTGTTGCCATAATCTCACAGGTGTACCACCTTTAGGAGCCATCACTATATGACAAGAGACACTTATGTTTACAGTACTATTCTGTATTATTGCAAATTGACTGGATATACAGCCCACCCCCATTAACAGTCCAACTTTTCCCTTAGGTCTTTGAAAGTCCACTGGCACTTAGCTATGATTCCATGGTTTGGGTATCTCCCAAACAGCCTAGCACCATGCTTAAGTAACTGCAATAAAGC
This sequence comes from Myotis davidii, assembly GCF_000327345.1. Taxonomy (NCBI): domain Eukaryota; kingdom Metazoa; phylum Chordata; class Mammalia; order Chiroptera; family Vespertilionidae; genus Myotis; species Myotis davidii. The sequence goes on along the minus strand of NW_006300377.1, from coordinate 3,472,956 downwards.
AGGAGTTTATTATTCCATCTAATTCCATCTAGTTTCAGGTACTTCTCAGTCTTAGAAAGCTATGTATATCCAAAAAGAAAAACCCTAAGAGATATGGAAGCTCAGGAGTCTGAACTATCTTTCAAATTCCATTTAAAATAGATGTTACTAAGTATTACCACACCCCCCCGCCCCCAAAATGTATACAAAAATGGCATTAGGGTTTAACTGTTCCTATATGTTGTAATTTCAACATGTCTCTTACAAAATACTACAGGGCTACTTGAAAAGACTAAATCTCGCCCTGGGTGGTTTGGCTCAGTGGATAGAGCATCAGCCTGCAGACAGAAGGGTCCCAGGTTCAATTCCAGTCAAGGGCACATGCCTGGGTTTGCGTGCAGGAGGCAGCTGATTGATGATTCTCTCATCATTGATGTTTCTACTGGTATCTCTCTCCCTCTCTGAAATCAATTAAAACATATTAAAAAAAAGACTAAATCTCAATCCTTTAAACTATTTTTCAAAAACCTAAAAATTTTAGGGTAGCACACTGTACTATATATTTCATGAAGGCTATTAAGGAAAATTTGGGGATTTCACAATTATATCATTACATCTTAAACCCACAGGTTTTTTTTAACCTGTTACATGGAATACAGAATTTTAACTGTGGGAACATCATGTAAAGTTACATTTTTAACAAATTTGTTTACATACCTACAATATGCCTTTTAGGAAGCACATAAGTGAAAATGTTACCCACACTATTTTTAAAATTTAATTTGAAGAAAGCTTATAGCACTACATTTAATGTAACCAGTCACTTACAGTTCTAATTCCCCAAAAGCCATAAATGGGTTTTAAAATAGGTGAGGTCCCATACTAACTTCTTATGTTCCTTATTTGTAAAGTGAAATTACAAATGCTGCAGCTTCCTTCCTTTGCCAAAATCCTGTTAGGTGAACTAATCAGACTTAATTCAGTTGTGAAAATGTATTCTTTCTTAAACCCATTTCTAAAGTCAATATTCAATTCTCCTAAGGATTTGTAAAGCCCTAAACACAGCCACTCAGACCAATTCACATGCTTGTTCTAAAGCATCCGGATAGGCTATCTGCAGTTAAAATATGATAGCATCAAGAAGGTTCAGATCAAATGCACACAACTAGTATGCTTAAAATTATCATTGGTTTTGTTGCTACTCTGTAGCAAAACAGACGTCAGTTTATTTTAGAAGGTGTACCTATAGACAGCCCAACAGGTGGGAAACGACGAGTCAAAACTTTAAACAATTCCCTTTTCATGGATAGAAGCCACACCAAATATAGGTCAGAGTTCTACACATCACTAAAACATGCCTAGGAGCTGCAAACTACAAGTCTAATTCATATAGTTATGGCAAATGCCAGCTGAGTGAACAACAGTTTGCCATTTGATTACGCTCACTTAGATGTAGAATAATTAGGTACATTATCTAACGTTTAGAATTTGGATTTGCCATGCGATGGAGTGCAAAAGTACACAAGCAATATAATGGAAAGCACCTAAGTCTACTTATTGCCAAAGATAACTCCAACATACTAACAGCACTGACTTCGCGTTGGCAACCGTATCTGTGTAGGTTACCACACACTGAGTTCTTCTATGTTGCCAAAGTATCCCTCAATATTACGATTTACATGATAGGGAAACTAAAAGAAGTCCAGTCACCTACTTGAAAAAAAAAACACAACAAAATAAAACACACACACAAGTTGTGAAAATGAGAATTTCCTTTGTACTACGTCCCACAGGATACATTACCATGTCGCTTCCCATCATGGAACCAGTCATGGTTGCTGGTGGAACTCCAGGATTAGCTTCATAACCTATGCCACCAGCACCACCTAATGGTGGAAATTTCTGGCCTCCTGAACCATAGGGATCTAGAGGAAACAAAAATGCCTGTTATAACTAAGCCAGAATATTCCTCTCTAATGGCACTGCTAATTTATTTTCATGCTTACCTCCCATGTTCATTGCTCCTCCACCACCCATTCTCATGTCTCTTTCTCTCTAAAAGAAAAAAAAAATTTCATGTATCTGTACTATACCCATACCATTTTTGAAAGTACAAAAAATCCCCAAACGTAAAGTTTTTAACCATTAAAAAAGGTTCATTTAAGGCAATTTAAAAAACTAGACTCTGAAAAAAAATTTTTAAATTTACCCGTTGACTTAATTTTCAAAAACCTAAAAGCTTCTTCCCAAAGAATCTTTGGCCTACCAAAAAAAAAAATGGTAAAAGGCATATCATCACAATACATGTTTAAAATAAGTGGATATGATATGTTATTTTACTCTAATTAGATTACAACAGAAATTTACTTACTGGATCCATGTAGCCCATTCGGCTATAACTTTCCTCTCTTTGTCGTCTCATTTGTTCTTCCATCTCACGTTGACGAATCATCATCTCTTCTTCCCTTCTACGTCGTTCCTCTTCTTGTCTGGAAATGTTCATTAAGTATATAAATCAAAGTGTTATCCACATCTTTTCAAACTCAATTTGAAAAAAAAAAAGAGCGACAGAGAGTAGTTTGGGGCAAACACATAAAAGACCAGGAGAGTGAGTGTAGAATAGCCCTAGGGGCATTCTGGCTAAGAAAATAAGTATTACAGTACTTACTGACAATTGTACACACAATTTCAATTTAAATGTTATACCAACACTGACTCTATTTCATTTGACTGCACTGCAAAATTTAGGTTCACCTTTTGTCTAAATGTTAATGCAGAAGCAAAGGCCCTGGACGGTGTGGATCAGTTGGTTGAGCAAAGTCTCCCCTCCCTTCCCTCTCTCTAAAATCAATAAAAACATTTTTTTAAAAACAAAAGGCTTAGTTTAACAAAATTTTACCTTAATTGCATTTCTTTACGTTTCTGCATTTCTTGATTGTGAAGTTCTTCCATGCGTCTTAATTCTTCCTGGCGTCGCATCAGATCTGAACATTGGAAAATTTTGTTTAGGATTCACATTAATGAGATTACAGTAAGTTTTTTTTAAAAAAGACAATTGATCCCATCAGCAAACTTCAGAGTTTTTTACCTTGACGCAAGAGATTTGCCTGATGTTCATGATAGGCATCTTCCATTTCACTTTCCAGTTTGTCTTTTGCATCTTTCATATTTTTTTCAACTTGTTCCCTTTGCTGTTTCTCCATTTCATCCAAGGACTTCCATCGCTGAGAATATTCATACTCAAATGTGCCATGCTGGGCAAAACGAGGAGGGGTTTCTCTCTCCCTGACAGTATTTAAAGGTGAATCAATTTGGGATGCACATTAAGAAACATTACCTGACTCCCCTAAAACCACTGGTCTCTCTCCCCCTGCCCTATCACTTGTAATAAACACCGAGGGGTAAAGACCACTTTGGTTCATATTGTAAGAACAAGAATAAATTGTGAAATATACATACTTCAGAAACAAAAACTAGGCATTTGAATAACTGCTTCAAAACCTCAAACTTTCTGAGCCCAATGCTTTTATTAAGCATATTCATTTAGGAGAATTTTGCACATTTTAAACAAAACTGAAAAATTACTAGAACAAGTTCTCCCTTAAACTTAAAAAACTGCCAAAAGTTTAATCCATCTTACTTTTGATACATTGGATTTTTCTGTGCAAGTTTTTCAGGAAGCCCATCTTCATCATCCAATTGTTCAAGTGGTTCCACAATGACTGGACGAGGAGTTCTAATACAAAAGAAGGCTGCATCTTATTTTCCAGTCGTATCACAACTTCCTCATACAAGTTAATAAACAAAAATTATTAAAATAGGCACAAGAACTTACGTTGTCAGTAAGAAAACGCCTTCACTGCATCTTTCAAATGCTTTTCTTGCTGCTGGTTTAGAAGCAAATTCAACAATGCCTTTCCCTGTAGATCTTCCACGATCATCCACAATTACAACAGCCCTTTCAATAGGACCAAACTGGCTAAAGGCTTCTTCCAACAGTTCATTGGAAACATAAGGTGAAAGATTTCTAACAGAAAGGGCAGCAGCATGTGTGGCAAAGCGAACCCGAAGCTGTCTACCTCTCATGGGTGTATCATCAAGTTCAGCTTTGGCAATTTCAGCCAATGCCCTGGACTCCTGAAAGTTATCAGACATACTCATGTTAACCACCTAAAAAATTGCCTAACGCCTACTCTGAAAGTCATAAGCCTAATCCCCATTCCTATTCTTCCTCCAGCTCCCACCTTGACAGGGTTCTCAGTAGTTAAAATGCCTTGCACACCCACTCCCCTTGATTCTTAGATACCAACAATTATACACTATACAACATTTCATCTTTTCTGCAAGAATGATGAAAACATTGTTATCCTTTCATCCTCACCTGTAGATATGGGTTTGTGTGTGCGTGTGTTTGAGAGTTAAAGAGAGCATAAAACACTGATGTGAAAGAAGCATCATCAGTTGTCTGTGTATGCCACCCCCTCTAGGATTGAACCCACAACTTTTTGGTGTACAGGACCACGCTCCAACCAATGGAGCAACCCGGCCACGGCAAGAATGACAAAAAATTTAAAGACCAATTGATTCATGTTCGTTTGAACACCAGTACATTCATAGTAGCAAAAAAAAAAAGAGGACCCTTTAATTAATTATACATAAAAACCCAACAAACTCACGAGTTTAATAAATCCGAATCCTTTGCCTTTGTTGATAAAAACTTCTCCTGGTTCTCCATATTTAGCAAACAGTCTTTTGAATTCCTCCTCTGTAATATCAGCAGGTAGGTTCCCAACAAACAACCGACAACGCTGAGTGTAAGTTTTCTCCCCGGGTCTTCGCAGGAGAGACAAGTTGGCTTTAAAGCCCTAGTGGAAAAGAAAGGGAATTTTTCAGACACCATTGACCTGTGCCTGCAGGGGAAACGCGCTAATTTTTGCTTTTACCAAACTGGATTTTACCCTCTTCTGTTTTCGTTTAAAGTCAAAGCAAGGTCCTACTATACTCGTGGCATTTCCAATGTCACCGCTATCCTAACACCAAACAGCCAAATTCATTCAAAATACTCGAGAACGGGCACTTGGCCCTCGCTACATAGGTCCTTTCGGTGCGTCATTCCTTCCTCAATATTAGCTCATGGCTTACTGTCTCCCTCTCCACCTCTACGTCTGTTCATCGTCCCACATCGGTATCCACAACCTCGTCCTTTCCATATGCTGAGCGTCCCTGGCTAAAACTGTAGCGGACATACATTAAAATGGTCAAATAGTAAATGAAAAAAGATAAAGAGCAAAATCCCGTTAGCAGCGACACGACCTCTGCGGGCCTGCATCTCACGGTCCGCCCTACTCCGGCTCCCAGGA
>NW_006300377.1:3452615-3466721 GCF_000327345.1 Myotis davidii | reverse complement strand
CGAGGCAGAAGCGGAGAAGTCGCTCAGGGAATGTGGATGCCACCTTGCTTCGCACAAAATGGCGGATGACACAGGCTGCGTGCCGCCTTTGTCCTCGTCTTATATAGGTCGGCTGAGAGGACCCCGCCCACGCCTTGATCGGTAGCTCCGCTAGCCAATTGCAAGTGCCGTATTTGATGACACTATTTTACCGAGTGCTAGTCTCTTCTATTGGCTTCTTGGTGAGAGGCGGGAGGAATGCTTAGCTGAAGTTTCCAGCTGGCCAATGAGCGGAAAAGGAGTTGGCTGTAGGCCACTGTGATTTGCTGGGAGAAATTTGAATGGGTTCGCCAGACCAATTTTCTCAGGAAAGCAAATAGTAAGGGCTCTATCAGCTCCAGGGGAAAGATAAGGGCCCTTTTCTTTCTCGATTGCCCCGGAAGCGGTCTATTGTTATCCTTTCCCTGAAAGAACGTTCTCTGGTTCAAAGGCATAAATTAAGTGCCTGCAATCTACTCTACCTTGTGTTGGGCGAGTGAAATAAGAAAAATTAAATCTTACCGATTTCGCACGCGATCTTACTGTCATCTACGGAGCTTTTGGTGGGTCATTCCTCCCTCAGTATTCGCTCTTATCGCTTACCGGCCTTTTGGCTAAGATCAAGTGTAGCATCTGTTCTTGTCAGTTTAATATCTGATACGTCCTCTATCCGAGGAAAACATATTAAATGGATTTTTGGAGCAGGGAGATGGAATAGGAACTTGCTCCGTCCACTCCACGCATTGACCCGGTATTGCAGTACCTCCGGGAACGGTGCGCGCGCGCACACACACAAAATTAGCTCTTTAGCTCATGGCTTATTGTCTTCCTTTCCACCTCTCCGTTCATCATCCAACGTCTATGTGGATGACCACCCAATACTCTGTCAATTCTTTATCTCCTCACCTCCAACAACCTTTCCTTCCATCCTTTATCAGCCGCTCCAACCCCACAACTGCTCTAAAGGTCACCGTTGTGTTTGTTGTTGCCAGTAAGTATTCCATCTTTAAAATTTCTATTTCAAGAATCTCTACTGTCTCGCTCTGGCCGGTTTGGCTCAGTGGATAGAGCGTCGACCTGCGGACTCAGGGGTCCCAGGTTCGATTCCTGTCGGGGGCATGCACCTTGGTTGCGGGCATCTATGTTTCTCTCTCATCGATGTTTCTGACTCTCTGCCCCTCTCCCTTCCCCCCAAACCGGTTTCGGCAATAAAATATTTTTTTTTAAAAAAAGAATCTCTACTGTCTGATCATAATAACTGATTCTTTGACTTCATCAAAAGCTCCAGACCATTAAATGTATTACTTTTTCACTCTCATATTTTTAACTTTTTTTATTATTAATATTGATTTGAGAAAGAAAGAGAGATCGAAGCGAAACATTGACGGGTTGTCTCCTGCTCCAACCGGGATCAAACCTGCAACCTCCTGGTGCGTGGGAGGACACTCCAACCAACTGAGCCACACTGTCCAGGGCTCTCACATTCTCCTATTCATACCTTGTGTTGCACAGTTTAGATGTTAAGAGTGCCTACAGCCCTAACCGGTTTGGCTCAGTGGATAGAGCCTCGGCCTGAGGACTGAAAGGTCCTAGGTTCGATTCTCTTCAAGGGCATGTACGTTGGTTGTGGGCACACATCCCCAGTAGGAGATGTGCAGGAGGCAGCTGATCCATGTTTCTCTCTCATGGATGTTTCTAACTATCTCTCTTCCTTTCTCTCTGTAAAAAAGCAATAAAATATATATATTTTTAAAAAGATTGCCTACAAACACAAACAACTTTTGTTTTCCTCCTCCATTATACTCACCTGGTAAAACCCCATTCTAGTTGGACCCAACAATTTACCTTCCTTAACAAAGGCTGCGACTTTCACTTTAAAGTTGTGACCACAAGTCTCAAAAGGGCATTAGACTCTCCCTGGCACTCTTACTGAATTCCCCTAGTAAGTTCACTTTCCCACTTCCAGAGATAGTGTATTTCATGCCTTCTCTGTTCAAACTCCTACACTTCTGTCATTTCACCATATATAACCAATACCTTTTCATATTTGAAAAAATAAAAATCATCAGGGAGGAACATTGTCATTCAACTGGAAAACCATGAGCCAACTTGATTTGTACTGTGGGCACAAAAAAAATAACTTTTCTCCCACCTTCTAAATTCTTCTAGCTGGGCTAATAATCCAATTAACATGAGACAGAATAACAGAAGAAAAGATCCAAAATTTATTACTGGTGTATATTTTGGGGTGCCATAAAATATAAGACCCAAAGATGCACCAGTGGCGGGCAAACTTTTTGACTCAAGGGCCACAATGGGTTCTTAAACTGGACCGGAGGGCCGGAACAAAAGCATGGATGGAGTGTTTGTGTGAACTAATATAAATTCAAAGTAAACATTATTACGTAAAAGGGTATGGTCTTTTTTTTTTTTTAGTTTTATTCATTTCAAACGGGCCGTAGTTTGCCCACGGCTGCATTAGGCAGTTGAGGTTTATGTGCTATTTTGGACAAACAGAAGGGGGCAGGGGTCTGGGATTTCAAAGAAAAAGTAGGCAATTCATATAAAAAGATCAAACATGTGAAATTCTTGTTGGGCCACCCAGAAACAATGGGACACAAAGGAAATGCAACAAACAGGCATTACTAGATTTCTCCTTGTCAGCCACATTTGGATTACTATTATTGTTATTATTTTTGTTAATCCTTATCTGAGGATATTTTTCCATGATTTTTAAGATAGTGGAAGGAAGGGGGAGAGAGAGGTGAGAGAGCAAGACATGTTAATTGGCTGCTTCCTGCAAGCACCTAAACTGGGGCCAGGATGGAGCCTGCAATTGAGGTAGTGCCTTTGACCAGGGAATCAATCTGTTCCCAGGCCTACACTCCATCCACTGAGCCAAACCAGCTAGGGTTTAGTTTCTATTATGATGCTAAGGTCCTTTAAACAGGTTTTTCTATTTTAATTCCTTTAGGCAGAAAGAGGGAAGAGCAAAGACTCATTCTGAGTCTTTCATTTCTTAATAACCAGCTTAAAATTAATATTCTAAAAGACACATTTTGAGGTGGCAATACTTTGGTTCCCCTCAATACCCATCTTCTTTTCCATCTTCCTAATATCATGAAAGATGTGTCTTTGCTCTTTTCAAAGGGCACCTCCCCTCCAGTTCTAGAGTCCATTGATTTTTAGAGAGAGTGTAAGGGAGGGGGAGAGACAGACATGCCTTTTCTAGGACTTTTCCTTGGATCATCAATGACTTCTACTGGATCATTATAATCTTAAAAATAAACAAAACTTTCCCTTTATCCTATTATTTCATTTATTCACTCCTCTTTACAACAAAACTAAAACAAGTCATTTACACTAGAAGTCTCCATTTCCACCCTAAATCTGCTTAACCTGTTCTTAAACTAGCCAAGGATACTAATGATTTACATATTGCCAATCCAACAAACACTTCTCTATACTCATCTCTTTTTGCCTGTTAGCAACATTCAATAAAGATGGCACTTTCTTTCATGAAACACTTTTCTGCTTGCCTCTGTGAAACCACATTCTCATAACTTTCCTCCTGCATCAGAAATCCGTCTTCTTCTCTCATTCCTCTTAGACCTCTAACTTTTGGGATTTCTCAGGGCTCATTTATGGACTCTTTTTGAGACTTCAAATACCACCTAAATTTAAAAATCTCCAAATGTATATTTCCATGATAGCGTAGATCTCTCCCTTTGAACTCCCAACTCATATCCAACTATTTATTAGACATTTCCACTTGGGAGTTTTAGCTGGCATGTCAATTAATATATCCAAACTGGAGCTCTCTATTTTATTAACCTAATCTCTTCCTTTCCCTAATTTTCCCCAGCATAGTAAATAGCATCATCTCGTTATTAAAATAGCAAGGATTCATCCTCTTCGTAAACTCCAAACATTAGTACTACCTCCAAAGTATATCTCGATTCTATTTACTTCTCTCCATCTCTGTCACTGCAATCTAATATTTTTTACCTCCATCTCTTACCTAAATTACTGCAACTACTATTTAACTTGTCTCCTTGCTCTCTTTCTGGGTCCACTCTAATCTATTTTCCATATAGCAGCTAGAGTGACCTTTTAAGAAAAAAATAATTCATAAAAAATTAAAAATAACAATTCAGTTGTCCTTTTCCTTCCATATTTAAAGTGATTTCCATTTATCTTAGAATAAAATCCAAACACTTTAGCAAGATCTACATGACCTGACTCAATCTGACCTCTCTCTGCTTTAGCATCTTTTCTCTTAAGTTCCCTAATCCCATCTACAGGGAGCCCTGTCTGGTTTTAGGATTTATCAAGTTATTTTGCATGCTTTTTGCCTTGGTCTACTTGAACTTGCTACTTATTCAGCCTTCTGCCATTATGGCATCTCTATTTTTCCATGTCACCTTGACTGTCACCTCAAAAAAGCCTTCCCTGCCAATTACCACAACATCTAAAGTAAGCCTCCTCTCTCAGTATGATAGCTCTTTTTGCAATTTGTATTTATCTTGTTTATTTATTCATTCACTTGTTGATAGTCTGACTAGGATTCTGTCTGAGTTCTTTAAGGTGATATGACTAGCCCAGAGATGCTTAATAAATATGTGTTGAATGAATAAATGAATGAATGAAAACATAACAATAAAGAATAACCTTTAGCCCTGACCGGTTTGGTTCAGTGGATAGACCATCGGCCTGCGGACTCAAGGGTCCCAGGTTTGATTCCGGTCAAGGGCATGTACCTTGGTTGCAGGCACATCCCCAGTGGGGAGTGTGCAGGAGGCAGCTGATCGATGTTTCTCTCTCATTGATGTTTCTAACTATCCCTCTCCCTTCCTCTCTGTAAAAAATCAATAAAATATATTTTTTAAAAAAAAGAAGAAGAGCAACCTTTAGTTCCGTCTACAGGACCTTGTCCCAAGGTCCTTCAAGTTTCTGACACACTACCTTAGGTAAGTCATGATGTGTGAAGTGTTTACTCCTAAGTGCTCAGTAAATACTAGTAATTGATACAAAAAAATCAGAGACTTCTAAAGGCACTTGAGTGTCTGAGGCTACAAGACAAATGGAGCCCTCTGGCCTGGCTCATTGGTTGAATGTGACCTATGAACCAGGAGGTCACGGTTCGATTCCCGGTCAGGGCACATGCCTGGGTAGCTGGCTCAGTCCCCAGTGCGGGGCATGCAGGAGGCAGCCAATCAATGATTCTCTCTCATCGTTGATATTTCGACTGCTCGCTCCCTCTCCTTTCCTGTCTGAAATAAACAAAAATATATTGAAAAATAACAAAGACAAATGGAGATGAGCAATAAAAGCTTGGTTAGTGTATTCTTGAAGAAGCAAGGAAGTTTATAATGCACTCAAAAAAAAAAAGTCTAGCCCTAGCATTTGGCTCAATGGCCAGAGCGTCGACCTGAGAACTGAAAGGTCCTGGGTTCAGTTCTTATCAAAGGCACATGCCTGGATTGTGGACTCTCTCTCCCTCTCCCTCTCTGAAATCAATAAAAAAATATTTTTAAAAATGTAATATAAATTCAATTAATCTGTTCCAGACCTCAACTGATTCCCTGTTGTAACCTTTCTTTTTTTTTTAACCTCTCTTATATAGTACACCAGAGGCCTGGTGCATGAAATTCATGAACGGAGGGGTTGGCGGGGGTCCCTCGGCCCAGCCTTCATCCACTCAGAATCTGGAACCCCTCAGGGGATGTCAGGCCTAAACCTGCGGTCGGACATCCCCCTCGAAATCCAGGAGCTGCATGCAGCAGTGATCATACTTTTCATACAAGTGAAAGGCATCTTGCTATTGTATGGGCCGCTACATTTTTTTGCCCTAATTATAAAAAGTAGTACATAACATGATCCTTCTGAGGCAGTAGTACCATTTCCCCTTCTTATGAGTGGAAAAACTGAAGCAGAGAGAAGTTAAGTAATTGGCTTTGTCTTACAGTTATAAGTATCAGAATCAGGGCTGACCACAAAATGTGCATGCCAGGATCCATGCATGTCATTGCTGTTTTTTCAGTGTTAGAGTAGCCTTGCCAGGTTTCGATTTTTAAATCTAAGAGACTGTTCCCAATATATAGGGTAGGGTCCCTAGACCTGGCCGGTGATCAGGGCCATCAGTGGGGTGACCGGTGGGCGGGGTGATTGAGGGGCCCCCTGCTGGCACCGGCCTTGGCTGGTGGCCTGGAGCTGCCCGGTAGCTGGCCCCGAACCCTGATTGCTGCTGCCGCTGCTGGGCACCTCCCTCTTGGGGGACAGACACTCAATTTAGGAGCTGCCCCCGACTGAGGGCAGCTCCTACGTTGAGTGTCTGCCTCCTGGTGGTCAGTGAGCATCTTAGCAGCTGGTCATTCTGCCCTTCAGTCAATTTGCATATTAGGGTTTGATTATATAGGATGTTTAATATACTGTTTAATCCATAAATAAACACTTCTTTTAAAAAATATATATATTTTATTGATTTTTTTTACAGAGAGGAAGGGAGAGGAATAGAGAGTTAGAAACATTGATGAGAGAGAAACATTGATCAGCTGCCTCCTGCACACTCCCTACTGGGAATGTGCCTGCAACCAAGGTACATGCTCTTGACCGGAATCGAATCTGGGATCCTTCAGTCCACAGGCTGGCACTCTATCCACTGAGCCAAACCAGCTAGGGCACTCTTTATGTTTTAAAACTGTGCTAATCATAGATTTTGCCAGCAACAAAAACATTCTTTCCTGTGTTTGTTGCCTGAGAAACATTTTTTTGGTATCAGCATGAAAGTTCACCACTGATTGAGTTTTAAAATTTTTTAAAGTTTGGAACAAAATAATTCCTTTGAAAACTGAAGTTTTGGTTGACAACAGACATTTTTTCTTCAACAACTTGGTTGAACTGAATTGTTCAAGATGGGAGGTTCGAATGTAGAGTAAAAGAATGATCCCTCCCACCAGTATGACTCAGTGGTTGAGCAGCAACCTATGAACCAAGAGGTCACGGTTCAATTCCTGGTCAGGGCACATGCCTGGGTTGTGTGCTTGACCCCCGTATGGGGCCTGCAGGAAGCAGCCAATCAATGATTCTCTCTCATCATTGATGTTTCTCTTTCTCCCTCTCCCCTCCTCTCGGAAATCAATAAAAAAAATATTTTTAAAAAAAGAATGATCCACCACAACTAAGTAGGAATGTCTATAATATTAGGGAAGTTATGATATTAGAAGAAAAGTATCAAGCTAATACATCCCATCAATAAATCAAATAAGGAAATAATCCTATCTAATAAAGAGGGAATATGCAAATTGACTGTCATGCCATACAAGATGGCTGCACCCACAACAGAGGCTGAGTTCCTGTAACAAGTTTTAACGAGCAATCAACAGGGCCTCTAGTAAATAAATAAAATAAGAAAAAACATATGGGAGCTCAAAAGGCATTTGATAAAGTTCACCACTGATTGAGTTTTAAAATTTTTTAAAGTTTGGAACAAAATAATTCCTCTAAAAAAATTTCTTTTTCTAAAATTTAAAAATTGACTTTGAGAGAGAGAGGAAGGAAAGAGAGAGAGAAACATACATGTGAGAGCCTCTCTCTCTTGGGCCCCTCTCTCTCTCTCTCAAATCAATAAATATTTTTTTAAAGTTTGAAATGTGAACCAAAAGGAAAATCCTTTAAAATAATATTAGCTGCCTCAAATAATAACCAATATCATAACAATAGCCAAAGTTTAATTGTTCTTTTACTATATGCTAGTAAGTACTTAATATTGAATTCTCATTATAACTCTGAGATTGATAGTATTGTCATTTTCTCCATTTTTTTAAAAATATATTTTATTGATTTTTTACAGAGAGAAAGGGAGAGAGATAGAGAGTTAGAAACATCGATGAGAGAGAAACATCGATCAGCTGCCTCCTGCACGCCCCCCACTGGGGATGCGCCCGCAACCCAGGTACATGCCCTTGACCGGAATCGAACCTGGGACCTTTCAGTCCGCAGGCCGACGCTCTATCCACTGAGCCAAACCGGTTTTGGCTATTTTTCTCCATTTTACAAATTAAAAAACTACCACACTTATTGTTAAGTTGCCTAAGGAGGAAAGCATGAGGCCAGAGTGGTGAGAGATTACGAATTTATTCAATCATCTGCACACCAGGTGGCTGAGCCTGGATGGCTCCAGCACCCAGTGAAGGGAATCAGCAGCTTTTAAAGGACTTTTGGCGGGATTTTTGTGGGCGGAAACTTCTTTGACTGCTTTATGCATACCCAGAGGGGAGAGAATGGAATGTGGTCACCGCAAGTGAAATGTGGTCTTCAGCAAAGGGGAAGTCCATAGTGCAATGAGCTGAAAAGGCAGTTCCCAAGGAAGAGTATAAACTCAATGGCTCCATCAAACCTAACAACTATAATCCAGCCTAACAAGCAACGTGATTTCTCACCTAAACCTTTGCAAAAGCTTCCCAAATGGTGTCACAATTGCCCTACTTTCTATTTTCCAGGCAGCAACCAAAAGTATCTTTTTAAAAAGCAAATCTGATGCTCTTAATCTCTTCTTTCAAGTCCCTTATTGTCTTCACATTACCCTTAGGAGAAAAATACAAAGATTGCCCTCCATTCCCTGACTATCATTTCCTCTCCAGTCACCTCCCCCTCTTGCATTCTTTGCTGCAATCACACTGACTGCCTTTTAGTTCTTCTTTTAAAAAAAAAATTTTTTTTTATTGATTTCTGAGAGAAAGGGAGAGGGAGAGAAAGATAGAAACATCAATGATGAGAGAGAATCATTGATTGGTTGCCTCCTGCAAGGAGGCAGGGCTGCCTTTTAGTTCTTTTAACTTACTTTACTCTCACCTGAAATAATCTCTCCCTGGACACCCTCTTTCCATTTTTTTGGTTAGCTCCTGTCCATCTTTCAGGACTTGACTTATACTTCTGAAGGCCTTCTGTGATCCCAAGGATCCAGTTGCTTTATTTGATTGGCACCCTGTACTTTTTACTCCCATAATATTCATCCCACTTTATTGTAGAGACTTTCTAAAGTGTTCCCTTGAAAAAGGAAGATCATAAGGGCAATGACAAAGATGCTCTTTTAACCCTAGAGCCTGGTGCTGGGATACTCAATATGTATTTGAATGAGTGCATAAATGAGTGAATGAATAAACCCCATTATCTTTCATTTTCTGAACCATTGAAGAATGCCCCTAGTCATAAATGACTAATTTCAGATATTAAACAACTCCATAATTCAAATGTGTATAAATTATGCTGGATAGTATGTAGGACAATCTTTACCTTGAATACTCTGAATGTGGATGAACTTACGATTCAAAACTTTAATTACAATAAATAAAAAGTACAATTATCCTCTGGTTTGACTTTTTATAAGGCCTAACAGGGTAAAGAGTGGAGACAATATGCTTGATGAAACACATTGCTACTCCTCAATGAATATTAATTGAATTGACTAAATTTATATCTTCAACTGTATTCCAGGGGCTGAGAAACCATGTTGGTTCATTTAATTTGTATTAATTGAGCTTCATAGTTCCAACTTTACAGAGGCTATTCAGTTTCCAGGTCTATCAGCACTTGTCTCTGTAGCTTCATGCACACAATAGAGACCTCAACATATTTTGTTTGGGAGCAGGAAAGAGAGTACCCAAGCTTCCCAAATGCACAAGCCCCTGTAATAAGTGGTTCCTAGACCCACCCAACTGCCAAACTATTAGAGTGCAGTGAAGATCCGCACCACTAGGTGTCTCAGGACCATGCCACGTCCCACATCTCCTTGGAAAACAGATAGCTGCACACACTCCATTACTCCATTGTTACTGAGCCTCCAAACAAATAAGCTTTCCGGAGGGTCGATTTCAAATTTCCCAGCAGATCTATTCGGCATCTAGAGCGCCCCTCTCAATAACAGAAACATTAGCTTAAACATAATCTCTCATTCAGCTATTGCTTTCCTTTGTTTAGAGATAACATGCTGTGTATGTAGTACATTTATTTAATTATTTCTCTATTTATTTATAGAAGAGGGGAGGCCTGAAGCGATTAGGATGTTCTATCAGATCTTGACCACCTCTCATCCTGACAGTAAGCTAAATGTCCTTCCAAGATCTATTCTCACAGGTACAATAGACTTAAAGACATTTATAACTCTTTGTTGCTAAACTAACCACTTAGGCTGATTTTTAAAGGTCAAAAAAGAGTTAGAACTTAAAGAATCACCAATGGAGGAAGAAGATAGCACAGAGGCAGATTCCATACATATGCAGTTATTTATTTATTTTAAAATCTTTATTGTTGGAAGTATTACCAACAATACATCCCCTCTTTCTTCCCCCATTGACCCTTTCCAGCTCCCCCTGCCCCCCATTCATATGCATTTATATCATAAGGGGACTTCAGAAATCAATGAGATAGGAAAGAAATAGTCAACAAATGATAGTAGAATAACTAGTTTACCAAAAAAATTACCGAAGTAATTCCAGAAGGATTAAAAATATAAATATATTTAAAAATCAAATCCTGAAAGAACGAGGAAAAAAAGTGAGCATTAGATCTTTGTCAGAAGAGAAATTTCTAGGATTTAATATTCTTATAAATTACAAAATATCAATAAATTTCCCTGCATGAAGATTAGATATCATCACATGAAAAAAAATGAGACAATAACAAGAATTAAAAGTCAAACTGAAAAATAATTGCATAGAAAAATTGTAATGGTTAATACCTTTAATATATAAAGAATTTATACAATTTTATAAGAAAAATCACTAAGACCCCAAAATCATTAAGACAGCCAAAATAAATGAACAAACATATGGAAAATATTTGTCTTGATTGATAAATTGAGGAATTCAAAGTAAATGGGGTAACCACTTTTCATCTAAGTTAACACAAATTGAAAGAACCACTACTGATATAACCCTTTTGGAAAATAATTTAATGTAGCCTTTAGCATTCTCATTCTCTCTCTCTTCTCTCTCTCTTTCTCTCCTCAGACTCCTTCTCCCTCCAGCTCCCTCCCCTCCACTTTCATTCATTCATTTTTATTTTTTAATTTATTTTAAAATATATTTTATTGATTTTTTATAGAGAGGAAGGGAGAAGGATAGAGAGTTAGAAACATCTTTTTAAAAAATATATATTTTATTGATTTTTTTACGGAGAGGGAGAGAGGGATAGAGAGCTAGAAACATCAATGAGAGAGAAACATCAATCAGCTGCCTCCTGCATACTCCCCACTGGGGATGTGCCTGCAACCAAGGTACATGCCCTTGACCAGAATCGAACCTGGGACCTTTCAGTCCACAGGCCAACGCTCTATCCACTGAGCCAAACCGGTTAGGGCTCATTCATTCATTTTTATTCAACAAATACTCTCTGTGTGCCTGCTAGTGTTGTAATCTAGCCTAAATGCTAAGTACAGGGGAAAAAAAATTATCCCAATTTGTTCATCTCAATATGATCAGTAATAGCCTCAAATTGAACACCTCATACATTGTCACCCATAGACAATGCGACAAATGTACTATTTTGCTCAAGACAATCTTGGTTTATGTCTGATGTCCTAGTGTAATTATTAAATGACTTAGAGGCTCAGTGCATGAAATTCATGCACTGGTAGGGTCCCTAATGGCTGCTGGCTGCTGGCTGCTGGCCGGGTACTCCCTCCCTTCCCCTAGCCGCCTGCCACCACCGGGCCTCCCTCTCTTCCCCTGGCCATCCCCACCCCCTGGTTGAACTCCCAGACAACTCCCAATCGAGGGGACAATTTGCATATTACACTTTTATTATATAGGATGCCCCCTATTAAGACAACTTTTTGGCTGATGGCAGTCAAGTGCCTTGAGTTAGGGCCAGATTTTCTAATCTGCACAAAAGTACCTTGGGATTAGCCACTGCCTATAGAGTTACTGAGGTTGGGTGATTTCTGGTTTTGTCTCTATTTTTAAAATAATTTCTAGATTTTAATAAAATGGACTTTATGTCCTAACTGGTTTGGCTCAGTGGATAGAGTGTCGGCCTGCGGAATCAAGGGTCCCAGGTTCAGTTCCAGTCAAGGGCATGTACCTTGGTTGAGGGCACACCCTCAGTGGGGAGTGTGTGGGAGGCGGCTGATTGATGTTTCTCTCTCATCAATGTTTCTAACTCTCTGTCCCTGTCCCTTCCTCTCTGTAAAAAAATCAATAACATAAATAAATAAATAAATAATAAATAAATAAAATGGACTTTATATGCATATGGGCTTTACATGGATTAACTCATTTCAGTTTCATAACGCTATAATTATTTCTTTTTTTATATTTCACTGTTTTTGAAAGATAAGGAAATTAAAGTACTGAGAGATTAAGTTACTTACCTAGAGTCACACATTAAGTGGTGGAACCAAGATTTATACCCAGGCAGTCTATCTCCAGACCTTTACACACTAAGGTAGTCTACCCATAGTGACATTTATTTCCAATTAGGTTTATTATTCATTTATGGGGAATAAAGATTACCTATGCTGCCCGGCTGGAGTGGCTCAGTGGTTGAGCGTTGACCTATGAACCAGGAGGTCACGGTTAGGTTACATTCCCAATCAGGGCACATGCCTCCTCAGTTGTGTGCTCTATCCCCAGTGGGGGGTGTGCAGGAGGAAGCCAATCAGTGATTCTCTCTCATCATTGATGTTTTTATCTCTCTCCCTCTCCCTTCTTCTCTGAAATCAATTAAAAAAATATATAAAGATAACCTATGCTTATGAATGTTATTTAAAAAATGGTTACAAATAATAGCTCAAAAAGATTTCTCTTGATTTCTTAGAAATAAAGCCTTTTCTTTTTAGTCCACTAATTCTAACTACATTAATATTATAAAGAGTTGATTTATTAAAAAAATAAATTGCAAAGATTTATAAACAAGATTTAGAAGTAAGCTATAAGAATCCTAAACACCAAGTTATAAATGTCTCTTTTTAAAATTATTATTATTGATTGATTGATTGATTTTAGAGAGGAAGGGAGAGAGAGAAACATCAATTTGTTATTCCATTTATTTACTGATATGCATTCGTTGGTTGATTTTTTAAAAATATATTTTATTGATTTTTTTACAGAGAGGAAGGGAGAGGAATAGAGAGTCAGAAACATTGATGAGAGAGAAACACCAATCAGCTGCCTCTTGCACACCTCCCACTGGGGATGTGCCCCTGACTGGAATTGAACCCGGGACCCTTCAGTCCGCAGGCCGATGCTCTATCCACTGAGCCAAACTGGTTAGGGCATTGGTTGATTCTTGTATGTCCCCTGACTGGGGATTGAACCCGATACCATAGCATATCAGAATGATGTTCTAAGCAACTGATATGCCCGGCCAGGTCTTGCATGATTGACGTAAAGTAAATTAAACAATATGCTTACTATTTAAATGAAGAAATATAAAAAATTATGTATACTTTATGAGTATTACTAAAATTTATAGAAACAACTATATAATGCTACCTTTAATTATGGTAATGTAATATAAATTAACTTAAAATCACTTTATTATCATACTAGAGGCCCGGTGCACAAAAATTTGTGCACTCAGGGGGAAGCGGGGGGTCCCTCAGCCTGGCCTGTGGATGTTCACAGGGACCCCTCAGTTCAGCATCCACCAAGGGGTCCCGGAGTGCAAGACAGCACTCTGCAAAGTTGCTGTTGCTTGGCAGCTCCTGTGTTGAGCGTCTGCCCCCTGGTGGTCAGTGCATGTCATAGCTACCAGCTGGTCGCTTAGGCTTTTATATATATGGAAGATGATCGCACACTTGTAATAGATTGTCTCTTTGAAATTTCTAAGTATATTTTATAGTAGAAAATAAGTTATAGATAAAGAAATTCATTATGATATTTCTGTTTGGTCATTCAGTCTTATCCTATTTGATGGATATCACTACTTTAATTTTTTTCATTTTTATTTTTTTAAAAGCAATGTTTTGGTAAGTTTTTGAAAATTTAGAAATAGTCATTTTATATTTCTGCTTTCCCTTTGGACATGTTAAGTCAGTTCAGGTTTATTGGTCAGTTTCCCAATTCTGAATATTTTATTTGGGACTGG
>NW_006300377.1:3445522-3452432 GCF_000327345.1 Myotis davidii | reverse complement strand
AGGGTTGGGGCACCACCACTGTAACACTCAGGGCAGGGCCGATGGGGAGGTTATGGCTCTACCCCATCACACACAGAGCAGGACCCGTGGGGGGGGTTGGGGTGCCGCACCCTGTCACACGCAGGGTGATCAGGGGGTTGGGGATGTCCCCCGTATCAGGCACAGAGCAGGGCTGATCAGAAGGTTGGGGCACCTTCCCCTGTCACGAACAGAGCAGGGTGGATAGGGAGGTTGTGGCCCCGCCCCTTGTAACACAGAGCCGCAGGCTATCAGGGGGTTTGGACGCTGCCCCCTGTCATGCTGATCCCGGTGCCGGGAGGCATTTTACCCTTTTACTATATAGGATAGAGGCCTGGTGCATGGGTGGGGCTGGCTGGTTTGCCCTGAAGGGTGTCCTGGATCAGGGTGGGGGTCCCCACTGGGATGCCTGGCCAGTCTGGGTGAGGGGCTGAGGGCTGTTTTCAGGCTGGGGGTGACTGAAGCTCCCAACTGCTCCTTTTTTCTTTTTCTTTTTATTCTGTGCCAGCTTTAGCTCCGGCTCCAGCTCTGAGGCCTCTGCTGCTGAAAGCAGGTATCTGGTTTGTTTGGGTTCTATAATCAAAACAATGTATAACTCCAGCTCTGAGATCCTGGCTCGATGAACGCAGGTTTTGGGGTTTTGTTTAGCTTCTATATTTGTTACAATGTTTCAAACTGCAGGCTCAGAGGCCGGCAAGGACGGCGGGGGACGTTGGTTTCCTCCGTCACTGCAGCAAACAAGCCTCATGTTAGTTTCACGCTGCCTGGCTGCCAGCCGCCATCTTGGCTGGCAGTTAATTTGCATATTGCCCTGATTAGCCAATGGGAAGGGTAGCGGAGGTATGGCTAATTATCATGTTTCTCTTTTATTAGGTAGGATACTAAGGAAGGACAAATTTAAGTTATGTCCTTAAATGGGACCCTGTTATATGCAAGTATCATCTCTCATCAATCTGAATCATACTATGCTGGTACCAATCAATTAAATTCTCTTTAATGGGCTTGAGTGCTCCCAAGTCTCCTAGGCTGTAGATTCACAGATCATGTTGAAAATTATAAATAGATGTTTCATCCATTATGTGTTGATATTTCCTAGTTTCACAGTCAGACATTGGAAGCTTCTTAGGTGGCTATGAAATGAAAAAGATTCAAGTTCCCATCCCAGTTCCATCTCAGGCCATTTGTCCTTTGGCAAGTCTCTGAACCTCCCTGAACGTCATGTTCCTCATTTGTAAAATAATAAAATAATAACACTTCCGGGTGTTGGCTTCAGAATTAAGTGAAATGGGTCACATTGAGCACCTAGCATAGTCAGGTTTCTAGTAAATTTTCTTTTCTTTTTTTTCATGTTTTTATTGACTTCAGAGAGAGGAAGGGAGGAGAGAGAAACATCAATGATGAGCAAGAATCATTGATCGGCTGCCTCCACACTGAGGATCAAACCCGAAACTGGAGTACTAGTATGTACCCTGACCAAGAATTCCCAAGACCTCCTGTTTCATAGGTCAACGCTCAACCACTGAGCAACACTGGCTGGGCTAGTAAATTTTCAATTAAACTTTGTTATTTTTTTTAAAATATATTTTATTGATTTTTTACAGAGAGGAAGGGAGAGGGATAGAGAGTTAGAAACATCGATGAGAGAGACACATGGATCAGCTGCCTCTAAACTTTGTTATTATAATTGTGAAATCTAATTTCTGCGAACTCAGCTGGAGCTCTTATGTGCTGACTCCAGTTAGGCTTGAAAATAACCTCACTGGCGCTAGCCAGTTTGGCTCAATGGATAGAGCGTTGGCCTGTGAACTGAAGGGTTCTGGGTTTGATTCCTGGCAAGGGCACATGCCTGGGATTTCGGGCTCAATCCTCAGTAGGGGGTGTGCAGGAGGCAACCTATCAATGATTCTCATCATTGATGTTTCTATCTCTCCCTCTCCCTTTCTCACTGAAATCAATGAAAATATATATATATATTTAAAAAAGAGAGAAAGAAAGAAAGAACCTCTCTGACTTGAGCAAGGAAGTACACAATGGAAGCACAACGTGAGTGACCCTTATGAGAGAGGGCATAAGGGAACAATCTGGACAAGCAGGGCAAAGCAGGCAAGATCATCAAGGCTGGTTGCTTTTGGGCGAGCATGAGAGGTCCTTCAGGGGAGTACCTAGGGCAAACTGGATTGAATTTTAAAATCCTTCAGACCACAAAAGGGATAGTCTTCCTGTGCTCCGAACACTGCTGTGAAAGACTGGGCACTGGCCGTCCCTCCTAATAATCAGCAAGAGCAGCAAAAGAGCCTGTCTCATCTGTCTCCCCCGCACAGGCCCAGATAGGGCCTAAGCTCCAGGTTAAGTGCTTCTATTCATCTCTCATTATCACATAAAATGCCTAGAGGTTCCATGAATATAATACCATAGAAATAGGGCATCACATGGGAGGCAGTATACCTTGAAATCCCTTTGCCATCTTTTTTTTTTTTAAGATATAAATATCCTGCATGCCCGCTATGGGGATCCTGCGACAACCCGGGCATGTGCCCTGACCGGGATCAAACCCGTGACCTCCTGGTTCCTAGAGAGGGGATCATACGCAGTGAAGTGGGAGTGACTTAGGGAATATGCTTGCCTCTCAGTCTAACCTGGGGAAAAATATCATTAGCTAAAAGGGTGGAACCCAATGCAATTGCGAAAATCTTAGGGACACACTGTTTTCAGTGCTGAGGTTGGGACTCAAATCCAGGTCTATAAAGATTCCCAAATGCATATTTTTTTCAATGTATTTTGCTTTATTTAACAGTCATGAAACATCACTAGGCACCTAAGATATGAATTCACAGACGAAGGATGTGATCTTTGTCTTCACTGAAAACAAGGATGATAACTCCCTCCTGACATCTGCGAGGATTACCAGTAAATAGGACAGTGTTAGAAAGGATATAGTTCCTGGACCTGTCCAATTTGGTGCTCAGTGAGTTCCCTTCATCCTTAAGAAATTCATACCAATAATACAAATCTCGTGGACTCTTGAGTTTTCTTCATCTGTAAAATTCTCATAGAGTAGGAATACGTGGGATAAATGTAAAAAGCACTATGATGTCTTTGGCTAAGCAATGGCTGTGTTAACCGAAGGAAAAAGTCTAATGTGTTATTGGTGAGCTTAATTAAGTCTTCTTTGACATTCTATTATACTGGGAGAAAATCCATTCTCCTTGGGGTTAATTCAAGGAACACTACTCTCTGAGAGGGAACGTCTGGGGCAGAAGTCATCAGGGAGGCCCACCTCCACTCCCCCTACCTCAGGCAGCAGCAAGCCTTCCCAGCCCTCTTCACAGACACTAACAGATCTGCGAGTGCATCCTCCTCCCCCCCTGGGGCTTCTTTGTAAATCACCCCAACCAGCCCAAGGCTAGAAACGGCTCGGAATTCATCAGGCCTGGTGGATGGCTGACAGCAGGCACTGAGCCTGACAGAGGGTGTTCCATTTTAAATAACATAAATCCGATTGGACAGAGGGTAAAAGGTGATGAGAAGGGGAGGTAAACCCCAGGGTAAATGGAGAGATTTTCCAGCCAGCGCCCACATAAGTCAGATTCCGAGGTTGCATGGTAGCTCCTCCCTCAAATCCTGTACCCACCTCCATCCCTCCCCCACTGCCTCTTCACTGCTTGCTGAATTTAGACCACGAACCACGTGCCCGCTGCCTTTTCAGAGCCCTCCTGGGAATGAGAATCTGATGCTTCTGAAGCAGCCCGGTGATCCACCGCACAAAGTCAGGCCGCCTGCTCCTGCTGGGTTCCACGCTTGGCCCCAGTTATTCTGGAGGAAAAGATGCAATCACACAAGAGATGACTCTAGGAGTCAATGGCCTACAATTCTGAACAGCATATTCACAGAACTGGATTAAGTCCATCGCCCACGCCTAGCCCCTGAGTTCTTTCAGCGCTCGTCCACCACTTTCCATTGCCTCCTTCCCCCTTCCCAGTGCCTTCCAACTGGGGCCCACTCAGTGAGGAATGACCTTTTCTGCCCCTACTGTTTTCCCTTGGTTAAAAAGGTTTTCAATCTCACACGGCTAAAAACATGATTTTGAAAAGCTTAAAGCCTTTAATTCATAAACATTAGTATCTCCAACCTCTTCTCTTGGGATGTTTTATCCATCTTCATATGAAAATTGCCCTAGCCCTGACTGGTTTGGCTCAGTGGATAGAGCGTCGGCCTGCAGACTGAAGGGTCCCGGGTTCGATTCCAGTCAAGGGCATGTACCTTGGTTGCAGGCACATTCCCGGTAGAGGGTGTGCAGGAGACAGCTGATCGATGTTTCTAACTCTCTTTCCCTCTCTCTTCCTCTCTTCATCAATCTTTCTAACTCTCCATCTCTCTCCCTTCCTCTCTGTAAAAAATCAATAAACTATATTTAAAAAGAAAATTGCCCTATGCTGTTTCTCATCTTCTCAAAATTCTAAGTAATTACCTAATCTACCACTAGATTGCTTTAAGTCAGTCCCCCCCTTTTTTTAATAAAAGGAAAGCAGCAACAACAAACCAAAAATGTTTCAAGAAATAGAGTGAAAGTTACTCTTTTTTAAAATTATTATTCCTTTTTAAAATTTTTTTAAATAAATCTTTATTGTTCAGATCATTACAGTTGTTCCCCTTCCCCCCCTCCCATAGCTCCCCTCCACCCAGTTCCCACCTCACCCTCTGCCCTTACCCCACACTGTCCTCATCCATAGGTGTACGCTTTTTGTTGCTGGGTCATACACATGGAAAATGTAGCTATTTCCATCCTTGACGTGTCCCTGTGTTCGGCCTCACAGGGACTGTCTCAGCCCCACAGGGACCATCTCAGCCTCCCAGGGACCGTCTCGGCCTCGCAGGGGCCAGTGCAGCCTCACAGGGGGCGCTGCAGCCCACGTTGGGGATAAAGCTGCAAGACAGAAGCTCCTCTCTGTCTCTCCTGCTGCTCCCTTGCGTATCGCCAATGCTGGAAGTTTCTGAGAGCAGTCTGCAGGTGCTGGACATTATACTTTAACTAGTCAACACGAAGTTTGGCATTCTGTCTTTTGTTGGGAGGCTCCTTGCTGGACCAAATCTCCAGGCGTTCTAGCTGGCTGAATATCTGGTATGCTTGCTTGGATTTCGTTTTCTACTAAGTGCACAGACTGCTTGTCTACCGTCTCCTGGCGTCCCATGTGAGACTGGACCTGGTGGACCTGTTTGTGCGTTTGCTGGTACAGTGGTTCCATGTTGCCGGCCCAGCCGGGTCGGTTCTGGCTTCCCCAGAACCTGATTCTGCATCTTGAGTGTGAACCTTATGGGTGCGAGGAACTGTTCTTGGCACCTCTGCATATCCTACTCGGTCGCAATGCTCTTCTTTCTTTCCTTCCAGTTGTAGAACTTTCACTGGGCCAGCTTTCCCATGGTTCTGAATGATAGCTGTTTTGTCTTATAGTTGGTATTTTCAATGTTGTTGTGGGAGACAGCACACACAGGTCTGTACCTTATGCTGCCATCTTGGTTCTCTGAAAGTTACTCTTGAGAGGCAAGTAAGTGTAGCTTTTAGGAAGGGCATAGACCAGGGGTGGGCAAACTTTTTGACTCGAGGGCCACAATGGGTTCTTAAACTGGACCGGAGGGCTAGAACAAAAGCATGGATGGAGTGTTTGTGTGAACTAATATAAATTCAAAGTAAACATCATTACATAAAAGGGTATGGTCTTTTTTTTTTAGTTTTATTCATTTCAAATGGGCCGGATCCGGCCTGCGGGCTGTAGTTTGCCCACGGCTGGCATAGACTCTAGGGCCAGAATGTCTGAATTTGAATCCTGGGTCTACCACTTACTAGTTATGTGGCTTTCTCCAAGTCCCTTATTCTCTCTGGACCTTGAGAGAGGTTTCTTAATTCCTAATATGAGGATAATAATAATAGTACTTACTTTTAGCATTAGGAAGATTAAATGAGTATTTAAAGCATGTAGCACAGCACCTAGCACATGAGACATGCTATAAAACATATGCTATTTTATTTATTTATTTTAAATAATTCTTTATTGTTGAAAATATTACATATGTCCCTTTTTCCCCCATTGACCCCCTTTGCCTCCCCCCTCATATGCTATTATTTTACTAGAATATAGATTTGAATCCCAATATATAGATTGCAAATGGAACTTATATCCTAGTGCAGTGATGGCAAACCTATGACACGCATGTCAGAGGTGACATGCGAACTCATTTTTTTGGTTGATTTTTTTTTGTTAAATAGCATTTAAATATATAAAGTAAATATCAAAAATATAAATCTTTGTTTTACTATGGTTGCAAATATCAAAAAATTTCTATATGTGACATGGCACCAGAGTTAAGTTAGGGTTTTTCAAAATGCTGACACGCCGAGCTCAAAAGGTTCGCCATCATTGTCCTAGTGTTATTGGCATTGAAGCATAGTAATCTCCATCATATATAAAACTGCTGTTTGAATTCTCTATTGTTAGATAGTCCCTTGTTCTGCAAACTCTGTCATTTTTTGCTGGGGTCCAACCCCAGCAGGTCCAGGGGTCTCCAAAGGTGTGGATGGAGTCGGCAAAGAAGGAATGACACAGAGACAGCGTTCAGTTGATCAGCAGCCTAGCCAGGATCTCTAGCCAAGTTCTGGTTTGGATCTCCAGCCAAGTTCTGGTTCGGTTCTCTCACTAGGTTCTCCAGCCAGGTTCTCTAGGTTCTCCAGCCAGGTTCAGTCACCAGATTCTGTAGCCAGGTTGTTCAGCCAGGTTCTCTCGTTAGGTTCTGTCTCTAGGTTCTGTGTCTAGGTTCTGTCGCCAGTTTCTGTCCAGGATCTTTTGCCATGTTCTGTCTCTAGGTTCTATCTCTAGGTTCTGTCTCTAGGTTCTGTCTT
>NW_006300377.1:3439579-3445212 GCF_000327345.1 Myotis davidii | reverse complement strand
GAAACATCAATTGGAGAGAAACATCGATCAGCTAACTCCCAACCACCCCCCCCACCACCACCCCGGGACATGCCCGTAACCAAGATATATGCCCCTGATCAGAATCGAACCTGGGACCTTTCAGTCCTCAGGCCGACACTCCATCCACTGAGCCAAACCGGTTAGGGCTAATTCCCATATTCTTATGCCAAATGTTTGTTCTTTATGTATCCAAGATTACAAACTGTCTGTAACAATAACTCACACAGAGCCCTTTGTAAAATCTGCAGACAAAGAGCCTGAAAGGTATAAATAGAGAGAACTTCCTCTATTTGTTGCTCAGAGATTTGGAAGAGACACCTCCCTCCGGGCCTCATGCAATTGGCTCATTAAGGAGTCTTGTAGCTCATTCGCTGATTTACCATACTACAGCATAATTAGTTAATTTATATTAATAATAGAAAGAGAGCAAAGGGGAGGCCAGACATTATAAGCATAGTCATCTGGGCAGCTTCACCAGGGAGCTGCAATTTCACACTCACCAGGGAACCACCAGTCCATTCCCTGCAGACCACTGGGAGAAGGGATCATAGGCAGTGAAGTAGGGGTGATTTGGGGAAGATGCTTGTCTATCAGTCTAGCTTGGGGAAAAAGATCATTGGCTAAAAGGGTGGAACCCAATGCAAGTCCGGAAATCTTAGAAGATTAAAACCCCCAAAGAATTCTCTCTCTCTCCAGCCTATTGCTTTCTCCCTGGCGCTCTCTTGCTCCATGACCCACGCTCACCCGTGTGCCTCCATAACCATGTGGCCTTAAGCAATCTCATAGCCCATGGCCATGCAGACCCCACACACAATGCACTGCAGCTGAGAACACAGCTACTAGTAAATAACCCAGACAGAAAATTGTTTACAGTATGGTAGTTTTCATTAAACACATGCACACACATATATACACTGACAGATACAACAAAGGGCTGAATTATGGCATTTGTGGTGATTTAAAAAATAATTCAACTTGTATTCTAAATTCTCTGAAATGAGGCATGTTATTTTTTATTACTTTTTCAATAAACTTTCTATTTTAAAGTAGATTTAGTTACAAAAATTTGTAAACATAGAACAGAGAGTTCTCTTATATCCCACACTGTTTACCTCATTATTAACATCTTTTGTCATAATTAGTGGACCAATATTAATATGTCATTATGAATGAAACTCCATGCTTTGTTCAGATTTCCTTAGTTTTTGCCTAATGTCTTATTTCTGCTTCAGGGTCCCATCCAGGATGCCCCATACATTTAGCCATTATTTCTCCTTAGGCTCCTCTTGGTTGTGACAGTTTCTCAGACTTTCCTTGCTTTTGATGACCTTGGCAGTTTTGGGGAGCATGGTCAGGTATTGTAGGATGCCCCTCAACTGGGATTTGTCTGATGTTTTCCTCACAATTGGATGGGAATTACAGGATTTGGGGAGGAAGACCACAGAAGTAAAGTGCCATTTTCATCACATCATATCAAGGGTATGGATCTCACTTGTTGGAATGTTGTTTTTATAATAAAAAAATAAATGTGCTTTTTTAAAAGTTCTGCCTCAGAACACATGTGATGTATTTTCTTATATGGTACTAGAGGCCCAGTGCACAAAATTCATGCACAGTTAGGTTCCCTAGGCCTGGCCAGCAATTGGGGCAGGTCAGTGTCTTTCAGCTGCCGGCTGGGGCCTTCCTTTGTTCCACGCCACCCATGGGTGGTCAGTATACATCATAGTGAGCAATCGAACTCCCAAGGGGACACTTGCATATTAGCCTTATATATATATAGATTTTAAGATGTAAGTTTGGTTGCTATACCAAAAAGAAACAAAAATATTAAAACATGATAGAAATCAATTTCTTTCTCTCAAAAGAGAAAGCAGTTCAGAGCTGGTAGGGCAATGTGTTTCACAAAGTTGGGAAAAGACCCAGGTTCCTTCTGTCTTATGGGTCTATCTTCCTTAACAAGTGGCTTCATGGCTACAACAAAAACTTCTGTGGTTGCCTGGCTAAGAAGGGTGCTCTAGAGTCTGCCATCACATCTACATCCAGTGGAAAAGAGACGATATACTTTTTCCTTTTAAAGATAAATCTGGAAGTTGCACATTTTATTCATTCTGCTCATATTCCATTGGCTAGACACTAGTCATATGGCCACACCTAGCTGCAAGGAAGGCTGGGAAGTGTAGGCAGCTCTATGCTCAACTAAAACTTCTATAACAATTAAAGGAGGAGAGGCTGAATTTTGGGGAGACAGTTAGGAATCTTAGCCAAAGCTGGAATGTAAGCATCCTAAGAGTGAAAGATACATGTGGAAAATCCGGGGTGGGGAGGAGGAAAATCTAATTTACTGGCTATTAATCATAACCTTCGTTACATTACCACCAAAAATGTCAATGTGAACACCAGAATTTTTTTCTTCTTCTAACGTTTTTTTGGCTACCCCACTTTTCCTCCACATAGTCCTCAACCTCATGCCATTTCCACTTCTCTCTATCCCATCCCACCCTCCTTTCCTGTCCCAAACTTCTCAATTCACTTAAAGTGGTTTATCAAGCCACTCAAGTTGTGCACATTGAAAGAAAATTAATTAGAAGAAATATTTTAATATTGTTATTTGCCCTTTCTCTATAAAAGAAGTGTCAAATGCTCTTCGAACTCGAGAGAAAGCAACATGTAACTGACCATGTCTGAAAACGGGTTCAGGTAGGAATATTCCTACTCTGTCAAGAGTTTGTCCTTGTGATTTATTAATAGTCACCACAAATGCTGGCATCACGGGAAATTGTCTTCGAATTAATTTAAATCGGAGGCCAGTGTCAGAGGGGGACAAATCAATTCTTGGAATCTGAACAACCTTTCCTTTTACGAATCTTGTTAATTCAGCCTCGATTATGTTAGGTCGCAATCTTATGAGAATAAATCATTGAAGCAAAAGCAAAGGAACTACTTATTGAATGAATATTTTCCATGAAATTTTTATTGTCAGAATCTTCATTTATCATTAATTTTTAAAAATATGCCAGGTATTCTGGAAAATTTATATCATTTGGAGAAACTTCGCCTTTGCTACAACATCGAGTAAATTTCCCATTAGATGGTTTCTTATCGGAGAAATTTAGGGATAGGCAAAATTGACATGTAACATTCATTCCACCACAACTGTGTTTGATAATTGCATCCTCATTTGCCTCATTTTCGCTATGAAGGCAGTTCCTACCAGTATTGGTAGTACTTGTTGATGACTGCTCTTCAGACATATTCTGTCGATGATGCCAGCTTCTTTCGGTTTCAGAGGTACATTGTGGCAATAGTTGGTCTTCAGACATATTCTGTAGACAATTTTGGCTTCAGAATGTCAACAAAAACATGACGTCGTTACCCGGCGCCCACAGCCACCATTTGCGGGCTGGGCTGGATTTGTGAGCCACATTTTGCACCATGGGGTCTTGGCTGGATTGGCTGAAATTTGGTGGCTGTTGCTCAGGGTGGCAGCGGGGCCTGTGTCCCATTTGGGGGAAGCCGAGTGTTGCTTTGTCGGCCAGGTCTGCGCTGCAGTTTCTCTGTAAATGGCAAGTGTGCTTCATGGCAGCTCCTGTGTTGAGCGTCTGCCCCCTGGTGGTCAGTGCGCATCATAATGACTGGTTGGACAGTGGGAAGGACATTTAGCATATTAGCCTTTTATACATATAGATTCTCCTAAAGACAAACCTTCCCTTACAAAAATTGTTAAAAATTTCAGCATCTTTTACAGTAAGAATAACCTTCCCATGAACAGAGGAGGTAAAATTTTTTGGTCTGGCACTCCTTGAACATTTCTTCACATGGGAACTGGGATATAAGCTGAAAGCCATGGTATACCTCAGGCTCGCTGGCCCCATGTAAGATGATAACTTTGGAAAAGTTTGTTCTCAAGTGCCTTTGGCTTTCCCCTATACTCTGCCCTTCTTCCCCAGCCTCTCCTTCTTTCTTTCCTTCGTGGCACTCCCAAGCCATCTTCCTGCCTTTGCATTCTCTAAACAATCCGTGAGCCACATTTGACTAAGACATAAATAACAGTGGGGCATCTAGTTACTGCATTACATTTAAAAAAATATATTTTAATTGATTTTTAGAGAGAAAGCAAGGGAGAGGAAGAAAAACATAGATATGAGAGAAGAACATCGATCAGCTACTTCTTGCACACCCCATACTGGGGATTGAGCCTGAAACCCAGGCATGTGCTCTTACAGGGTATTGAACCGGCAACTTTTTGGTGCATGGACGATGCCCAACCAATTGAGCCACATCAGCTACAGCTCCATTACATTTTAACAGGGACTAAAGGCCTAAGAGGTGAATGTCTAAATGGGAGAATTTCAAGTATCTTATTCTTTTCAGGGAAAACTCTTCATCCTGGGTGCATTGCTTACAACTCTTTCACATAAGACAGTGTATATAATCCTCACATTAATTTTAAGTGGCATTATAACCCTTATTTTATGGATAAATCGAGGCTCAGAGAGATGTAACAATTTGAATCCAGATCTGTCTGATTTCCCCAATCTGCACTGTTTCCACAATAGCAACTGTGAATATCTTTTACTGAAGAAAAGAAGTGTAAGGATTGCCTCAGTCTCAAGGGGCCACATCTTCTCAAGAACTACCCCTAGACCCGTGGTCGGAAAACTGCGGCTCTTTGGCCCCTTGAGTGTGGCTCTTCCTAAACCTTAGGAGTACCCTAATTAAGTTAATAACAATGTACCTACCTATATAGTTTAAGTTTAAAAAGTTTGGCTCTCAAAAGAAATTTCAGCCCTAACCGGTTTGGCTCAGTGGATAGAGCGTCAGCCTGTGGAATGAAAGGTCCCAGGTTCGATTCCGGTCAAGGGCATGTACCTTGGTTGCGGGCACATCCCTAGTAGGGAGTGTGCTGGAGGCAGCTGGTCGATGTTTCTCTCTCATTGATGTTTCTAACTCTCTATCCCTCTCCCTTCTTCTCTGTAAAAAATCAATAAAATACCTATAAAAAAAAGAAATTTCAATCGTTGTACTGTTGATATTTGGCTCTGTTGACTAATGAGTTTGCCAACCACTGCACTAGACAGATCTTGGATGAGTATTAGCAAGATAAGGAGTGGTTGCAAGAGATGGGCCAGACCCAATCCCTTTTATGGTGTTTCACAAGAAGTGGTGTACATCAGAATCATCAGGAGCCTTACTCAAAATGTGGCTTCCTGAATTCCTTCCCAAACTACTAATTGCAACCTCCAGGGACACTGCCCTGGAACTTGCATTTTAAAGTGATTTACATCCTTGTATGCTTTAGAAAATTCCTACTGTTATCAGAGAGGAGTGTGTCTTGTCTCCTCTGGATGCCGCTGGGGTGGAGTTCTTGCAATTACGCAAGAAAAGGAACTTTCTAAGACTCACACAGGAAGATACAATATACCGTATTTGCCGGCGTATAAGACGATATTTTGGCCCTGAAAAATATGCCTCCAAGTGGGGGGTCGTCTTATACGCCAGGTACACTTCAGATAGACTGCCCATAGTGCTTGCCCCGTGCCATAGTGGCCTCCCGATGCCCGCCCACGTCATTCCAC
Source organism: Myotis davidii (assembly GCF_000327345.1). Classification (NCBI taxonomy): domain Eukaryota; kingdom Metazoa; phylum Chordata; class Mammalia; order Chiroptera; family Vespertilionidae; genus Myotis; species Myotis davidii. The sequence goes on along the minus strand of NW_006300377.1, from coordinate 3,439,615 downwards.
ATACCGTTCAGGCATCAGCAGCGCTGCTGGGTGTAT
>NW_006300377.1:3436159-3439061 GCF_000327345.1 Myotis davidii | reverse complement strand
AATTAAAATGTTAAAATCAAATCTGATATTGTTTTACCTTTTATTTGGTGTGTGGAAGGTGTGTGGAAGAGGGGGTAGTCTTATACGGCGAGTATATAACAAACTCTGTATTTTGAGTGGAAATGTTAGGGGGTCCTCTTATACGCCCAGTCATCTTATACGCCGGCGAATATGGTAGTAGAAAGCTTTATTTTTGTGGAACTACATCCCTGGGTTTCCAAAGGCCCATTTCCCTTGGTCCAGTCATAGAAGAAGTTTCAGCAGATCTAAAATCAGAGCCAGAGTCCAGAGTTTCCTTTCCATGTTGGAGCCCCATCCAGTTCAGCATTAAGCTAGCTGCAGTCCATTAGTCTATTGTGTATGTGGGCCATGTGGGTGAATGCAAGGAAACAGAAGCAAAAGAACACTGCAAGCCCTCGTCGGATAGAGCTGGTTAAACATGGAGAAGTGTGAGAACCATTTCTCCTGCGCTTCCAGTGGAGAAGCCAGATCACTAGCTTTTATATTCCTAGAAGCGCTTATATCTATATACTCAGCAAATCCAGATTTTGTAGGACCCGAGCTTTCGCAATTCTAGAGGCCCTCTCCAAGAATATGAGTGCAATATGACAATGAGCGTTAATTTTTGTTTGGAATGAGAAAAAGAAATCAGGACAAATTATTGAAGACTCAGAGATTCAGATCTCTCTTTTCTGGGATCTTGAGGCAGGTCTCCAGAAACGCTTACACAAAAATGCTTCTTGATCACAAACTGCTTCCTCTCTTTAACTCCCAGCAGCTCCCACCTCTCACAGGGGACCCTGCAAATGAGGGCCCTGAAACATGAGCTTCATTAACTTTACAATAAATCCTCCTTCCTTCCTTCTTTCCTCATAGGACAAAGTACCAATCTTCGCTCCAGTGGCCTTTGCTGTAACCTTGCTCCAGTAAATACACTCAAGGTCAGCTGTTAAACGGATTTAGCTGGGGAACAATCCTGGCAGAATAAACTTCTGATATTGGAAGAGAAAATGGATTTTTGGACCTGAGAGAGTTATCCCATCCCATTTACCCTGAGGAATCTGGAAACAGCAAGGAGCTTGGGAATATTCCAACATGGTTATGTATTTGCTTCAGCCTGGCAGTGCAAGCTGGGAAATAAAATTCTTTTGGCTTGAATTTATTAATTCACTTATCTTATTAGAGGCATTTCTCTCCTACTATTGAGAAATTCTCACTGACTGTCACCTTGTATAAGAGAATACACGTTAGGTAAGAGAATAAATAATTTCTTAGTAAATGCAATTTGTTTAGTAGATAAAAACTGGTATCCAAGACAGGGGCCTTAGCAGTAAAAATGTTGAGAAGTGCTGTTCTGGTCCAAAGTTCCTCTTACAGATGCTAAAACTGAGGCCAGAGACAGAGATGTGTTCAAAACCACATAGGCAGGCAATAGCAGAGCCAAAACAGAACTTTTGGTTCAGGCTTTTCTTTGACCAGACAACTTTTCCAGCTAAAATCTTGGTTTCCAATAGATGGCATAGGAATGACTCAGGAAGCACACAATAACTTCCTGTTAAATGGATTCAGAGTTGCCGGCAACCTGATAAGGAGGTGATGGACCAGTCTAGCTCTCTGCTGAGAAGAGTGACAATCAGCCAAGTACTGCGGGAGAGTTAGTTGGTAGTCTGTACCAAAAGCCTTGAATATACCCTGATGGGTGGGTGGTTAGAGCATCATCCCAATACACCAAGGTTGTGGGTTCACTCCCGGTTAGGGCACATAGAAGAAGAATCCAATGAATGCATAAATAAGTGGAACAACAAATTGATGTTTTGTTTTTTTTCTCTGTCTCTCTTCCTCTCTCTCAGATTCAATAAATAAAAACTTTTAAAAAGCCTTGAATATATGTATACTTCTGACCTTGAAATTCCACTTTTTGGAATTGATTGTAAGGGTATACTCAGAAGTGAGTGCAAAGGTATATACATATACGTATGTATAGATGTATGTATTTACAAATATACATATATTTATTGCAGAACCATTAACATACAATTTTTATACATACAGGTAATTAAAATATCAGCAAGCTTATTATGAAACCTGGTGATCCTTTTCCTACCAGTCCCCACCCATCCGTTCCACTGTCCAGACTGTCCACTATGTTCCCTGTATTATTTTATTGTGCTTTGCTTTATTGTGTGTCACAGATGCTGAATTTTTGCCAAATTGAAGCCAAGACCCTCTACCAACAAAAGGAATACAAATCGTTTTTCTTTAAAATTGAAATATATATATTTTATTGATTTTTTACAGAAAGAAAGGGAGAGGGATAGAGAGTTAGAAACATCAATGAGAGAGAAACATCAATCAGCTGCCTCCTGCACACCCCCTACTGGGGATGTGCCGGCAACCAAGGTACATGCCCTTGACCGGAATCAAACCTGGGACCCTTGAGTCCGCAGGCTGATGCCTTATCCACTGAGCCAAACCGGTTAGGGCTACAACTCATTTTATTGTGATACTTGCTTTATTGTGATGGTCTGAAACTGAACCCACTATATTTCTGAAGTATGCCTGTACTTTTATGCCCTTAATCATATGCTCATTCTGCTATTTCTTGATTTTTTAAGTTCAGACATTATTCATTGATTTCCTATTATGGTAAGTGAGGATTTAGCTCCTCATACTCACTGTACCCACTTCCTCTCTTCATTCTCCCAGTATCACATTGTTTGTTAAATCAGTAATCAGTATTTGCATCATTATGATTTCATAAGAATTATTCACTTGTTATGTGAAGTATACTATGATTGCACTTAGTTTTTATCCTCTTGTCTTTTCTAATCATTGCTTCACTTTTACATTTGCTTACTTACTTAGTTTTCAATATTCATAAAATTAACTTCTTTTATTTCAT
>NW_006300377.1:3434012-3435683 GCF_000327345.1 Myotis davidii | reverse complement strand
TCTCTCTCTCATCGAGGTTTCTAGCTCTCTATCCCTCTCCCTTCCTCTCTCTGTAAAATCAATAAAATATATATATTTAAAAATAATAAAAAATAAATTATAAAACTTTCCAGAGTTACAAGATGCAGACCAGGGAAAGAAACATTTACTAAGGTTATGAATGACCACAGAATATTGAACCCCATTTTAAAAATTATATAAATGACTCATTAACTTCAAGTGGAGTATAACACAGCCCATGTTAAATATACACATTTCCTAAATTTTCCTCTTTCTCACATTCTACTCATGTTAATTAATTAATAGAATTTTGCATTTCTTGGTTCTTTTTTTTTTTTTAATATATTTTATTGTTTTATTACAGAGAGGAAGGGAGAGAGATAGAGAGCTAGAAACATCGATGAGAGAGAAACATCGATCAGCTGCCTCCTGCACACCTCCCACTGGGGATGTGCCCGCATGTGATGGTCTGAAACTGAACCCACTATATTTCTGAAGTATGCCTGTACTTTTATGCCCTTAATCATATGCTCATTCTGCTATTTCTTGATTTTTTAAGTTCAGACATTATTCATTGATTTCCTATTATGGTAAGTGAGGATTTAGCTCCTCATACTCACTGTACCCACTTCCTCTCTTCATTCTCCCAGTATCACATTGTTTGTTAAATCAGTAATCAGTATTTGCATCATTATGATTTCATAAGAATTATTCACTTGTTATGTGAAGTATACTATGATTGCACTTAGTTTTTATCCTCTTGTCTTTTCTAATCATTGCTTCACTTTTACATTTGCTTACTTACTTAGTTTTCAATATTCATAAAATTAACTTCTTTTATGTGCTCCATGAGATCTACTATATATCTTTCATGTTATTTTTCAACTAGTCAAATATATCAGATATTAATTAATTTCATCCCCCCACCCGCTCTCCCCCCCTTTACTCCCCAGACATCTCTGTTCTGGAGCCTTCTGTTGCTCTGTTCTTGAGTATGAGCTGGATTTCTAGATTTGCCACAGCTATTACCATATGACTTCTTTTTATCATTTTCCTGTGTTGTGTCTTCTGTTTCCCCCATCATATTTCATTCTTTTTCTAGATTTATCCTCTCGTTTTACTAGAGCACAGCCTCCAATAGTTTCCCTATTAAGGGGACTTGTAAGGTAAATCTACTGAATCTTTCTGCATTGGACATATCATACTTCTATTCTGACAGTTAATAGTACGGCTGGGTGAAGAAAACTAGGTTGATAACCCACTTTTTCCCCTTCAGAATTAGAAAAGGGTCCATTGTCTTTTAGTGTTACATTCCAGCTTCAGGATGTCATCTATTTCCCCCCTCTCTGGAAACTTTCAGGAATTTCTTTTTATAATTTGAAATTTAAAGATAATGTGCCTTTAGGAGTTCCTCTTTTCATTCATTGTGCTGGACAATTTAGTAGGTTTTTCCAATCTGTAGGCAATTTCTCTCAACATAAAAGTATATAAAATACCAATTGTGCTAATAATGTATTTGATTCTCTTAAACTTTTCTCTATTAAATTGTAAAACTTTCCAGCCCTAAGCGGTTTATCTCAGGCCCATGGACTGAAAGGTCCCTGGTCCAATTGTGGTCAAGGGCATGTACCTTGGTTCAGGCACTCGATCCCCAGTAGGGAGCCTGCAGGT
>NW_006300377.1:3427353-3433889 GCF_000327345.1 Myotis davidii | reverse complement strand
TTAACCCCCCCAGCCCCTTGACCGGAATCGAACCCGGGACCTTTCAGTCCGCAGGCCGACACTCCATCAACTGAGCCAAACCGGTTTCGGCAGTTCTTGAGATATGTCTATGCCATTTCTTTCTAGTTCTTAAAACTTTTGCATTTGATAGGATCCCAGGATATGTTAATGTCTTCCATTTAAATTTTTGAGTTTGAAACTTGACGGAATCTTACAAACTTGCATTCTTTACATATTCCTAGAATGAGACAATTAATGCTTTTGAATATTTTAAATGATACCTTATTTAATTTTGAATATCTCACAGATTTTGTCTGATTTGCAGCTATAGTCTAAAAGAAGCATGTCAAACTCACAGCCTGCGGGCCACATGCGGCCCACAACAAATATTTTTGCGGCCCAGCCAATATAATGGTGTGTAAGAAATGTTTTAATAAAAATTTCATAACTTAATTTTTACAATATCATTTTATATGTTATATATATGTACGTATATATATACACATATATACACACATATATATGTATATATATACATATACACACACATATTAATAGAGGGACACTTCAATTGGTTGCCTCCTGCATGAGCCCTGACCTGGGCCCCAGCCAGGGAGGAGCCTGCAACCTAGGTACATGCCATTGATCAGAATTGGTCTGCAGGCTGAGGCTCTATCCCCTGAGCCAAACCAGCTAGGGCAGGATATGACATTTCTTAGCCCCTCCAGCAGTGGACCTTCATTTTTTTCCTCCAGGAGTGTGGTGGAAAAACCCTAGGTCACCTTCTTTGATTCTTATTACCCAAGTTACCAAGAACACTGCTAGTGGCATACAGGAAGCTTAGCCAAAGAGCAGTAAGAAAAGGTGTTTCCTCTGCCGCTCATGTGCAGAGGCGGGACTGCTAGTGCACTGTCTCCTATTGGGGGTGGGCCCCCCTGTGTGTTGTGTCTCCACTCCAGGCCCGCACCTGGCCCCAGTGGCTGCCGTGCTGAAGCCGCTGGGGCCAGGGGTGGGCCCCCTGCGTACGCAGCTCCCTCCTGAGCCGGTCATGACTGTCATGGTGTCATGGCTAATTTGCATATTACCTCTCTCTCTCTATATATAGATACTATAATGAAAGTCATGTAAATGTGGTTTCTCTCTCTTTCTTTCTCTCTCAAAATCTTATTGTGCTGTACTCACTCTTCTTCTTCCTGTGATGATATGAGATGATTCGATACATACGTCATGAGATGAAGTGGCTGCACAAAAGAATGATTCACATCCCAGGTGGGATGGAGTAGGATGACATCAGATTTCATCACAATACTCAGAAGGGCACATACTTTAAAACGCATGAACTATTTCTGTCATTTTCCATTCAATATTTTCAAACCACAGTTGACCTCAGGTTACCTAAGGCATGGAAAGTAAAATGCAGTAATAGGAGACTGCTATAACCTGAAGAATTTTATGATAAGATTGGTGGTGACATTAATAAATGGGATTTTTGATATTTTATAAAAAAAATGTGTCAGCATTTGGAAGATCAGCATAATGTACTAAACCAATATTTTCCAAATGATTCACGCATGGTTCTATAAAATTAATCATAGGTAGAGCATCCACTAAAGATAGGAGACAAATGTATTTTTTAAAAAAATATATTTTATTGATTTTTTACAGAGAGGAAGGGAGAGAGATAGAGAGTTAGAAACATCGATGAGAGAGAAACATCGATCAGCTGCCTCCTGCACATCTCCCACCGGGGATGTGCCCGCAACCCAGTTACATGTCCTTGACCAGAATCGAACCTGGGACCTTTCAGTCCACAGGCTGACGCTCTATCCACTGAGCCAAACCGTTTTCGGCGAGACAAATGTATTTTAATGTAAGAGAATGCAGAATTCATAAACATGATTTCAGATTCATTGAAACTAACCTTTTATTTTTTTATTTATTTATTTTTTAAAAAATATATTTTATTGAGTTTTTACAGAGAGGAAAGGAGAGAGATAGTCAGAAACATCGATGAGAGAGAAACATCGACCAGCTGCCTCCTGCACACTCCCCACTGGGGATGTGCCCACAACGAAGGTACATGCCCTTGACCGGAATCGAACCTGGGACCTTTCAGTCCACAGGCCGACGCTCTATCCACTGAGCCAAACCGGTTTCGGCTAAACTAACCTTTTATACACTATGTTGATTATTGGTGTAATACCAAAGAAAAATGTCCATATCCACAGGCTTTTACGATAATTCTCTTGCCCTAGCTGGTTTTGCTCAGTGGATAGAGTGTCAGCCTTTAGACTGAAGGGTCCCGGGTTCGATTCCAGTCAAGGGCACATGCCCGGGTTGCGGGCTTAGTTCCCAGTATGGGCATGCAGGAGACAGTTGATCAATGATTCTCTCTCATCATTGATGTTTCTATCTCTCTCTCCCTCTCCTTTCCTCTTTGAAATCAATAAAAATATATTTAAAAAATTAAAAATGAAATAAAATACTTCTCTTTTCCAATTACAAAATCTGTGTGAGGCCAAATTTTGTCCATAGATTTCAATCAAAACAGCATATCTCAATAGACTGAATGCATATGTGAGAATCCAGCTTTTTTCTAGTAAGCCAGACACAAAAGAGGTTTGCAAAAATGTAAAACATTCCATTTTTCTTACTAACTTTTTTGATTTGGAAAATAAATTATTTATATTAGCACACAATGGGCTCATTTTAATAATTTTAAATACACTGATAAATATATATATATTTTAAATATCTTTTATTGATTTCAGAGAGGAAGGGAGAGGGAGAGAGATAGAAACATCATTGATGAGAGAGAATTATGGATCAGCTGCCTCCTGCACGCCCCCTAGTGGGGATCAAACCTGCGACCCAGGCATGTGCCCTTGACCGGAATCAAACCTGGGACCCTTCAGTCCGCAGGCTGACGCTCTATCCACTGAGCCAAACCGGTTAGGGCCTGATAAATATTTTAAAACTTTCTGTTTTAACTTTAAATATGGTAAATAGTTACATAAACACTAGAGGCCCAGTGCACGGCATTCATGCACTCGGGAGGGTGTGTGGTCCCCTGCGCCCTTTCACAGTCTCGGAGCCCTTGGGGAGATGTCCGACTGATGGCTTAGGCCCGCTCCCTGTCTCATCCCTAGCACTGCTGTGAAGGTGGGCCACTGTGCTCACCAGCCATCAGCCTGGCTTGTGGCTGAGAGGCGCTCCCCCTATGGGAGCACACTGACCACCAAGGGGGCAGCTCCTGCATTGAGGGTCTTCCCCCTGGTGGTCAGTGTGCGTCATAGTGATCAGTCATTCTGCTGTTCAGTCAATTTGCATATTACACTTTTATTATATAGGATATGTATTATGCGCAATCATTTTTAGGAGTGTGAGTAGGGTCCTGACACAAAGAGCTTGAGAACTGGTGATTTAGAGGCTTAGTGCAATATGATCAGAGCAGGTTTTTTTTTTTTTTAATCTTCACCTGAGGATATTTTTCCATTGATAGAATGAGAGAGGGAAAGACAGAATGTAATGAACATTCTGACATCTCAATGCAAAGAAGTAGCTAATGTACAGGGAAAATGTTTCAACTCAGTAAAAAAACTTTAAGAATACTCAAAACTACAAGAAAATACCATTTTTAATCTGACTGGCAATGCTCAAGAATTCTGGTAATAGATTTAGTTGGTGAAGGTGCAGAGAAACAGTAGTTTTCATGCATAGATGATGGATAAACAGACCTTTACTAAACATTAACATCTTTCAATATATCTATTTTTAAATATACTTTATTGATTTTTTACAGAGAGGAAGGGAGAGGTGATAGAGAGTTAGAAACATCAATGAGAGAGAAACATCGATCAGCTGCCTCCTGCACACTCCCTACTGGGGATGTGCCCTCAACCAAGGTACATGCCCTTGGCTGGAATCGAACCTGGGACCATTCAGTTCACAGGCCGACGCTCTATCCACTGAGCCAAACCGGTTAGGGCAACATGTATCAATATTAAAAATATACATATGCATTGACCCAGAAATTCAACTTTTAGGAATTTATACTACAAATGTATGCATATTTGTTCAAAATTACATATACACAGCAAAAAATTGCATATTTGTGTAAAAAATGGACTCTAAATGTACATAGAGGATGGTTAAATAAGTTAAGTATTCATACAATGGCATAAGATGAAGCACTTGAAAAGAATAAGTTCGTTTTATGGGACTAATATAGCATTATCTCCAAAAACTTTTTTAAAAATGTATTTTATTGATTTTTTTTATAGAGAGGAGGGGAGAGGGATAGAGAGTTAGAAACATCAATCAGCTGCCTCTTGCACACCCCCTACTGGGGATGTGCCTGCAAGCAAGGTACACGCTCTTGACCGGAATCGAACCTGGGACCTTTTGGTCCGCAGGCTGACGCTCTATCCATTGAGCCGAACCGGTTAGGGCTCCAAAAACTTTTGTTAGTGAAAAAAAAAAGTATAAGGTGCCATCCTCTATGAAAAATATATGAAAGTGTGTGTGTGTGTGTGTGCGCGTGTGCATGTGTGTATGTGTGTGTGTTGTAGATGTGGCTGCCTCTGAGGTGGAGAATTAGATGGCTGCAAGATTATAATGGAAGGGAGATATACTTGTTACTATATAACCTTTCATATCTTTTTTATTCTTAGAGAGAGAGGAATATCAATTTGCTTTTCCACTTATTTATGCATTTATTTAAAAAACATATATTTTTATTGATTTCAGAGAGGAAGGGAGAGAAAGGGAAGGGAGAAACATCAATGATGAGAGAGAATAATTGATCGGCTGCCTCCTGCAAGCCCCACACTGGGGACTGAGCCTGAAACCTGGGCATGTGCCCTGACTGGGAATCAAATTGTGATCTCTTGGTTCATAGGTCTATGCTCAACCACTGAGCCATGCGGCTGCGCTATTTATGCATTTACTAGAGGCCCGGTGCATGAAATTCGTGAATGGGTAGGGTCCCTAGGCCTGGCCAGCAATCAGGGACAATTGGGGCCTTCCTTCCCCTGGCTGCCGGCTGCCAGCCCGGAGCCGTCCCTCTTTCCACACCACCCCTTGGGGTCAGTGCATGTCATAGCGAGCGGTCGAACTCCCGAGGGACAATTTGCATATTAGCCTTTATTATATAGGATTGGTTCATTCTTGTATGTGCTCTGACCAGGGGTTGAACCCACAATCTTGGCATATCAAGACCATCCCCTAACCAACTGAGCTACCCGGCCAGGGTCTATATCTTTTTATACGATGGGGGAACTGTGGCCTGAGGTGGGTGAACATTGGGAAAAGCCTGATAAGGCCCCATTGGCAATCCATTGAAATCCGACTGCAAGAGGAGAAAGGCAACATCAGAAACACTGCCCCCAACTATATATATATATGTATAAATATATATATATATGTGTATACACATATACATATTATATTCAATTTTTTTACTTAAATAATTAAGAAAAAGAAAATAGTTCCTGCAACAGTTGGTGAGGGTCTTATCTATGGTTGATGCAGTGAAGTGGAGACGGATATGACAGACATTTCAAAAGTGGAACTGATTGGTCTTATTCATAGGAGCCAACAACTGAAAAAACAACCCAAATGTTGAGCAATAAAAGAAAGAATAAACAAATTGTAGCATACTCACAAAATGGAATATTACTCAGCAATAAAAGAGTAAACTGCTGATATAAGCTACAATGTGAATGAACACCAAAAACATTCTGTTGAGACAAAGAGTTCAGACACAAAAGAGTACAATTGAATGACTCCATTTAAATGACATTGAAACACGATGGAATACTATGCTGCTCTAAAAAGGAAGGAACTCTTACCATTTGCAACGGCATGGATGGAACTGGAGAGCATTATGCTAAGTGAAATAAGCCAGTCAATGAAAGAAAAATACCACATGATCTCACTTATTCATGGATAATTGAGACCATTATAAACTTTTGAACAATAATAGATACAGAGGCAGAGCAGCCTCAAACAGAGTGTCAAACTGCGGAATGAAATTCCGGAACTTCTCCCAGGTGCTGCTTACTTGACAGAGAACATGAAAGTGGATTGTCCTTTATTTATTACTAGAGGCCCATTGCACGAAATTCGTTCATGGGTAGGGTCCCTAGGCCTGGCCAGCAATCAGGGCCAATTGGGGCCTTCCTTCCCCTGGCTGCCGGCTGCCAGCCCGGAGCCGTCCCTCTTTCCACACCACCCCTTGGGGTCAGTGCATGTCATAGCGAGCGGTCGAACTCCCGAGGGACAATTTGCATATTAGCCTTTATTATATAGGATTGGTTCATTCTTGTATGTGCTCTGACCAGGGGTTGAACCCACAATCTTGGCATATCAAGACCATCCCCTAACCAACTGAGCTACCCGGCCAGGGTCTTTTATATCTTTTTATTTTATTTTATTTATTTTTTCAGAACCCCCCACCCAGGCTGCCGGCCTCGTGCCTGTGAGTGTTTTATATCTTTTTAAAATTTCACATCATATATATATATATATGTATA
>NW_006300377.1:3422743-3426995 GCF_000327345.1 Myotis davidii | reverse complement strand
GGTCACATATGTAATACCCTTTGTAATAAAAAATAAAATTAAAAAAAAATAAATGACATTGAAGAACAGGTAAAGCTAAGCTATAGTAATAGAATCAGGATAATGGTTGCTTAAAGGGTAATGGGGATTGAGCGGAAGGGGGCATGAAGGTACTTTCTATCTTGATTGGGGTGGTGGTCACATGGGCATATAAATTTACCAAAATATTAAATTATACACTTTAGATCCATGTATTTCACTGTATCTAAATTTTACCCGAATAAAGCCCTGACCAGTTTGACTCAGTGGTTAGAGCATCAGCCTGTGGACTGAAGGTCTCGGGTTCAATTCCAGTCAAGGGCACGTACCTTGGTTGCAGGCTCGATTCCTGGTCCCCTGTCAACCCCTGTGGGAGGCAACCAGTCCATCTGTCTTTCTCACATCAAGGTTTCTCTCACTCTGTCTCTCCCCTTTCCTTCCATTCTCTCTAAAGAATCAATGGAGAAAATATCCTCTGGTGAGGATTAACAAAAAATTATTTTTTTACCTAAAAATCAACACACAAATAAACAGCCTGGTCAGGGAGCTCAGTTGGTTAGAATGTCTTTCTGATACACCAATATTGTAGGTACAATCCCCAATTAGGGGCACATGCAAGAATCAAACAATGAATGCAAAAATAAGTGGAACAACAAATTGATGTCTCGCTTTCTCCTTTCCTCTCCCTCAAATCAATAAACATTTTTCTTTAAATAAATAAACAAAACCTGATGTAGTGGAAATAACATAAGTGTTGGTGTTAAAAAACTGTGAATTTGAAAACCATTTCTATTCCTAGGTGTGTAAAGTCCCATAATCTTGATAGACTTTAATATTTTTATCTATAAAATGGGAAAGTTGCCAAAACCGGTTTGGCTCAGTGGATAGAGCGTCAGCCTGCGGACTGAAAGGTCCCAGGTTCGATTCCGGTCAAGGGCATGTACCTTGGTTGCGGGCACATCCCCAGTGGGAGGTGTGCAGGAGGCAGCTGGTCGATGTTTCTCTCTCATCGATGTTTCTAACTCTCTATCCCTCTCCCTTCCTCTCTGTAAAAAATCAATAAAATATATTTAAAAAAAATAAAATGGGAAAGTTGTTTAACCTCATTTCATTTTATTGTGGTAAAATATATATAACATAAATTTACTATTTAACCATTTTAAGCGTACAGTTCTATAGCATTAAGTACATTTATTTTTTAAAAAATATGTTTTTATTGATTTTAGAGGGGAAGGAGAGGGAGACAGCGATAGAACATCAATGATGAGAGAGAATCACTGATCGTCCGCCTCCTGCGTGCCCCACACTGGAGTTCGAGCCCGTAATCCGGGCATATGTTCTGATTGGGAATCGAGTCATGACCTCCTGGTTCATAGGTCGATGCTCAACCACTGAGCCACGCCGGCTGGACTAGGTACATTTAGTCCACATTATCATTATTCCTATCTCTAACTTTTTCACTTTACCAAATGAAACTGTACCTATTAAACACTAAATCTCTATTCCCTTCTCCCCTCAGTCCCTGACACCCATGCTTCTGCTTCCTGTTTCTGTGAATTGGACTACTCTAGATACTTTATATAAGTGGAATCATACAATATTTGTCTTTTTTGTGACTGGCTTATTTCACATAGCCAAATTCTTCAAGGTTAATCCATGCTGTAACCTGTGTCAATATTTCCTTGTTTATTTATTTTTTAAATGACAACTTTTGATTTTTTTAATACATATTTTTATTGCTTTCAGGGTGGAAGGGAGAGGGAGAGAGAGATGAAACATCAGTGCCGAGAGAGAATCATTAATCGGCCGCCTCCTGCATGCCCCACTGGGAATGGAGCCCACAACTTGGGCATGTGCCCTGACCGGGAAATGAACCGTGATCTCCTGGGTCATAGGGCAACACTCAACCACTGAGCCATGCTGTCTGGGTGATCCTTTTTGTTTTTATAGAATTGGCAGTAATGGCCCCATTTTATTTATGATTTTACTTATTTGAACCTCTCTCTTTTTTCCTTAGTCAATCTAGCTAAAGTTTTGTCAATTCTATTGAATTTCTTCTCACTGGGTTTTTGAGGGTTAAGTAACATTTAACATTCCTAAAGAAGAAATATGCCCTAGCCGGGTTGGCTCAGTGGATAGAGCGTCAGCCTGCGGACTGAAAGGTCCCAGGTTCGATTCCGGCCAAGGGCACATGCCTGGGTTGCGTAAAATCAATAAAGAAATATATTTTTTAAAAAAGAAGTAGAAATGGTCAAAAGTTACATATGTATTTTTTAATATATTTTATTGATTTACAGAGAGGAAGGGAGAGGGATAGAGAATTAGAAACATCAATCAGCTGCCTCCTGCAAGCCCCCCACTGGGGATGTGCCCACAACTAAGGTACATGCCCTTAACTGGCATCAAACCTGGGACCCTTCAGTCCACAGGCCAACACTCTATCCACTGAGCCAAACCGGGCAGGGCCAAAAGTTATATTTTAATTATTTCCTTAAATAATTCAAAGAAATTAAGTTAATAGTAAGATACCATTATTTTACCCAATTGGCATTGTTATTAACAAAACCCAGCTGGAATTCATCCTCTTGTGTGTGGGCTTAGTTACTAGAAGGAGATACTTAGGGGAGCTTAGGGAGACTGGTAATATTTTATTTATTGATCTGGGAGCTGATTATATGTTTTAAAAATTCATCAAGCAATGGGGAGTTATCATTTACTTGGTGTAGACTTATAGTTTTACATGACAAAAAGAATTCCTGAATTGGATGCTGGTGATAGTTGTAGAACAATGTAAATGCTTTATTTAATGCCAATGAATTGTACACTTAAAAATGGTAAAATAGTAAACTTTATATATATTTCACAAATTTTTTTTTTGTAAACCTATTTTTTTCATGGCTCATGGATCGGCTGCCTCCTGCACACCTCACCCTTGGGATCCTGGGCATATGCCCTGACCGGGTTCGAACCCTGACCTCCTGGGTTCATAGGTTGATGCTCAACTACTGAGCCACCTCGGTCGGGACAAATTTTTTTTTTAAACCATTGTTTTACACTTATAATGTGTACACTTTCCTGAATCTAAGTTATAGTTTAATTATTAAAAAAATGTGGTACCTAGTTTGGGAGCTTGTAGTAAGCTGACACTGCTGGTGCAAGTGTAACTGATATCTTTCTGGAAGGCAATCTGTATCAAAAGCCATAAATTTTGACTCGGCAATTCTACATTTAGGAATTTATCCTAAGGAAATATTTAAGATGTTTGCAAAGATGTGTGTAAAAGGACATTTACTGTAATGTTGTTTATTATAATGTTAACAGAAAAAAAATAATATAGAAAACAACTAATCCTATATAATAAAAGGCTAATATGCAAATTGACCAAATGGCAGAATGACTGGTTGCTATGACACACACTGACCACCACGGGGCAGACACTCAATGCAGTAGCTGCTCCCTGGTGGTCAGTGTGCTCCCACATGGGGAGCGCTGCTCAGCAAGAATCCCTGAGCTGGGCTCATTCCTGGAGAGCGCAGCTGCGGTGGTGGGAGCCTCTCCTGCCTCCCCAGCAGCGCTAAGGATGTTCGCCTGCAGGCTTAGGCCCACTTTCCCTGGGGAGTGGGCCTAAGCCAGCAGTCGGACATCCCCCAAGAGCTCTTGGACTGCAAGAGGGTGCAGGCCGGGTTGAGGGCCCCCCTGAGTGCACACATTTTGTGCACCAGGCCTCTAGTGTCCTATAAAAGGGGACCAGGGCTTTCTGGATTTCAGCTTAGAGGAGGCCTAGGTGCAACTTCCTTCAGTTGTCTTCAGGGTAGGTTTATCTGACACCAGCCACATCCCCCATGCTGCCAAAGTTCTATCCCAACAAGATCAAAGTCATACACCTGAGTTGCACCAGTGGAGAATTTGGTGCCATGTCTGCCCTGGATCCCATGATTGGCCCCCTAGGTCTGTCTCCAAAAAAGGTTGGTGATGCATTGCCAAAGCAACCAGTGATTGGAAGGGTCTAAAGCAAGTATGTCAAACTCGCAGCCCACAGGCCGCATGTGGTCCACAACGAATATTTTTGCAGCCCAGCCAATATAACGGTAAGAAACATTTTAATAAGAATTTCGTAACTTTATTTTTACAGTATCCTGTTATACATAATCTACACTAATAAAAGAGAAACATGGTAATTGGCGTACGACCGCTACCCTTCCCATTGGCTAATCAGGGAGATATGCAAATTAAC
>NW_006300377.1:3417225-3421505 GCF_000327345.1 Myotis davidii | reverse complement strand
ACCCCAAAACCAGAGAGGAGGGAGCCCGATTTCCTGTGGAGTCACGTGATTCCACCTTCAGCTGTGGGTTATATTGTTGCTGGGGCACTGTTGGCCTGAATCTGGTTTACTGCACACTTGAGTTTGTGTTCTACACTCTGTACGACAGCAACTTTGCAGAGTGCCCTCTCCCACTCTGGGACCCCTTGGAGGATGTCAGAGAGCCAGTTTCGGCCTGATCCCTGCAGGCCAGGCTGAGGAGGGAGTCCGTTCATTCTGCAGAAGCCCTTTGAGCCACCAGGCCACCCCAGGTGCAGCTGGGCGAGGAGGGACTGTGGGAGGTTGGTTCCAGGGTGTGTCCTGCCCATCTTGGCCAGTCTTGTTGGCCACCTTCTAATTCAGTGGTTGCTAACCTTTCAGACCTCACGGACCACCAGTGGTCCGCAGACTACTGGTTGGCGACTGCTCTTCTAATTAATTTCCTTTCAATATGCATGAATTCATGCACCAGGTCACTAGTTATTAATAATGAACTACAATGTTCGCTAATGCTGATTACTATAATCATGTTGCATTCATTTCCCTATGTGCTTTACACACAGGCACACCATTTTTCTCCACTAATACTAGCAGTGAATATTTTAGCAGCAGACTGCCAAGTCATTAGTCCTGTATTGACTTGTTTGGTGTATGCAACAGGAAGTATTTCACTTTCAGAGAATAAGAAAAATAGGTTTATTTGCATTACACTTATTAAATTGTGCAGTTATTCAGTGTCTGGTAAGTTAATGTTCAAGAAAAAAATATTAATTTTTATTATAAGGTTCTATTATTTTATGTTAATGATGATTCATTTATTTCAGCCCTTTGTATTCAGCATGTCTCTATGGAAATAAACCTATGTTTCTATGAAAATTGAAGCTTTTTTTTTGTGGCCCACATAAATGTAAACCTTGTTTATTTGGTTAACCGTGTTAGCCTTTGAGTTTGATATGCTTGATCTAAAGATTACAGTGAGCCCTGGCCAGGTAGCTCAGTTGGTTAGAGTGTTGTCGGAAATTCTAAGGTTGCAGGTTCAATCCCTGGTCAGGGCACATACAAGAAATCAACCAATGAAGGCATACATAAGTGGGACAACAAATCAATGTTTCTCTCTCTCTTTAAAAAATTAATAAATTGCCCTGGCTGGTTTGGGTCAGTGGATAGACTAGAGCATCAGTCTGCGGGCTGAGGGGTCCCAAGTTTGATTCCAGTCAAGGGCACATGCCAGGGTTGTGGGCTTAGTCCCCAGCGGGGGGCATGCGGGTGGTGGCCGATTGATGATTCTCTCTCATCATTGATGTTTCTATCTCTGTCCCTCTCCCTTTCTCTCTGGAATCAATAAAGATATATTTAAAAAATTAATAAATTAAAAATTAAAAAAGATTACAATGAAACTGACCATTCAGTACAAATAAACCAGATTGAGATAGTACTTTCTGCCTCTGCCCTGATCAGTAAAGTCCTCAAAGAACTTCCAAGAGGCAGAAAGAAGCAAGAAAACGTTAAGCACAGGGAAATATCACTTTTTTAATTGATTTTTTTTCTTTTCCTTTTTTAGAGAGAGAGAGGAAGGGAGAGGAGAGAAACATTCTTGGGCACATTAGATTGAACCAGAAACCTGGGTATGTGCGCTGACTGGGAATGGAACTGGCAAACTTTCAGTGCATGGGATGATGCTCAACCAACTGAGCCACACTGGCCAGGGCTGGAAATAACACTTTTGGTGAGATTGTTAACATTGCCCAACAGATACAGCACCGATCTTTAGCTAGAGAATCTCTGGAACCATTAAAGAGATCCTGGGGACTGCCCGGTCTGTGGTCCTCAATGTTGATGATTGCCACCCTCATGACATCATAGATGACATCAACAGTGGTGCAGTGGAATTTCCAGTTAATTAAGAGCCACAAAGGAAAATATTTCAATTAAAGATCATTTGACAATCAAAAAAAAAAATGCGGGGACCCAGAAAAATATATGCTCTAGTTATACAATGAAATATATGAAGCCATAAAAGGTTGTAGGTTATTATTTATCAGCATGATAATATGTTTATGCTACATCAAGTGAAAAATGTTAGATATAAATATTAAAGATATAAAAAGCAACAAAAAATTTGACAACAATAATCTAGAAACAGTTTGATATAGGAGACAGCCTTAGGCTGGGGGTCAAGATAACTGTTTTAGCCCTGTTGTTACTACCCTTTGGGTAGTTTCAAGCAAGTCACATCTTTCTGGGCCTCTGTAACTCCATCTCTAAAATGTGGAGTTGGGCGAAATCTGGCTTTGAACTGTCTTCTGAAAAATGCAACATGTCTGTAATAGTGGGAGGTCACAGGAAAAGAAGAGGGGGCAAAGGGAGGTCCGGTGAGCAGGTTTATGGATTCCCTATTTCCACTTCAAATTTAGTAACTTCGTTTTATGTCATCAGATCTTATTAGAAGGGAATATTCCACTATTAATAAAAACAGGTGGAAACTACTAGACCTTTCATGTACCCACTTTCTCTGGAACTACTTTTTCTTGGCTTTTCTTTTTATTTCTTTCTTCTTGCTCTGAACATGGAATGAAAGATTCTGACTGAAATATACATTGTAAAATTCTGGATGAAATATACATTTTTCTTTCTTTTGGCTCTTCTCTCTTTTTCCCTATGCAGAAGTGAAATTAAAGATGAATAGGCCTAAGCAAGAATCAGCATAGAAACTTCCAGCAATTTCGCAGATAGTTCCCAGGAAAATTAGGAAAGTTCTCAGTTTCAAAAGAGCCAATTAGGAAAGTTCTAACTAAGTGTGTCACTTAGTTAGCTAAGTGACACACAAAAGCTAAAGTGACAAACAGAAGTTTACATCTCATTATCCTGTGATTTTAGGAGTTGCTTTTGAAAAAAAAAATTTTTTTTTGTCGTCATGGGGAATGATCTTCAGAGGCAACTTCTTTGCAGTTCTTACATATGATCTCCCTAAGCTATCATCATGGAAACCATTAGGGCAATTTTCTCCACCTTAAGGTAGGGGACTGGAATGGATAAAGAGGAATGAATCAAGGCCCCATTCTCTTCAGGCATCCTCAGCTTCGGTTTCAGGGCAAGATAAACCCAAATCTATTTCCCAGTTTTCTGATTAGAGATTAAGTTGCTTATGCTTTAAGTCAAATTCTCAAAGCTGCTACAATAGAGGTGAGTGAGGACACATAATATCTGCAAATCATGGCACATCTTCAGAGAAGAATTACAAATTTCTTAAAGTATTGTAGAACTTTAATCTTCTAGGTTAAAAAAAATTACCTCTTGCTTTGAAGACAGCTTGGTGCGTTGAAAAGCCTGAAAGAAGATGACTGAAATCTTCAGTCTATTCACACTAGCCTCTAGGTGCCTTGGGACAAATTACTTCCCTTGACCAGGCTGTGATTTTACCATTGGAGTAGATGGTTCCTAAAATCCTCTTGATTTAGATATTCTAAGTGCAAGTTATTGAGGAAACTATCACCAGTTGTTTGTTCAGTCTTCAGAATCACCAAAGGATCTAATTTGAGGTTAGGCAGTCAGAGTTGGCTCTGAATGTTCTACGCTCTGTGCTTCAGACCAGGCTGTCTCAAGGCAGGAAGGCTGTGTCTCCTTGAAATGACTAGCTGTTCTCTCATTGATTAGGATTCTTCACCTTCAGAGGTCCACTGAGAACTTCAGTTCACCATCATTTTCTCTATACAATGGTATTTCTGCAATCAGGTGTAAGATGGTGATCTGGACCACCCCCAACCATATTTCACCCAATTCTCCAGATAGCCCTTTCACTAATTTCTTTCATCCCTCCTTCATCACTGTGTCACGGTCCCTTTAAGACAGCGGCCATAGTTGAGTGGTGGGAGTAGCTGTTGGCAAGGAAAGAGACTTGCAGGATCTGGCCTACCCTGGGCCACTCACCGCGCAGGCTCAGGACCCGGGGCTTGATGGGAAAGGAAGGCGGGGCTTAAGGTGCGCCTGCGCATCAGGGGCGCGCGCAAGGGGCTGGTTTAGTGATCCCTTTAAGAAACCGCAGGCGGAGGAATTTCTCTGAGAGAAAATAATCCTACTCACGGGGCCCCTTGGAGGCCATTAACCCCCCGAGTCCCAGCCCCCACCCCCTTTTCTGGGCAGGCCCTACCGCCCACGCGCGCACCCGTGGGATCTCAAGATATCCCACCCAGCGCGCGGCACTCGCCACCTCCCCACTTTCAGCACCAGGTTCGGCCGGATCCCGGGAAGCTGCCTTGAGGCGG
>NW_006300377.1:3411933-3417153 GCF_000327345.1 Myotis davidii | reverse complement strand
GCGCAGGCTCGTCGCGGGTCGCCGAGTCCCTGTTGGGGGAAGGTTGCGGGCAGGACTGAGGCAAGCTTGGGTCTGGAGCGCGCTGGAGAGTGGTCCCTCGGCAGGTGGGACAAAGATTTCCTGCTGGTCGGGAGGGGGAGGGGCGGGGGCTGTTTGCTTCTAAAAATTCTTTTCCAGCCTTGGGGGTCGGTTACTTGGGCCTGGGGAGGGAGCGTGTCATGATCTTAAGTGCATCTTTAACAAATCAGTCTGGAAGTTGAACCGGGGCGAGGACCGGTGCGGGTGGCGGCGGCGGGAATAAAGTCGTGAGGGGGTCTCGTGAGGGAGACCCGGAGGGTTCCTTGGTAACACCGTCGCGAATTCATTTTCCTGCCTCTCTTACCTCCTCTCCCCATAGCCGTTATAGACCGGGGTAGAGGTCGTGCTCGTACCTGTGAACAAGTGGGGTCGTTGGCATGTCCTGATTTAGGAGGAAGATTTTTGGCAGCTATACATGCCATGTTCTAGGCTAGTTTCGTTACCAACAATTCAGAATGTGGATGAGTATGGCAAGTTTTGTCAACACAAGGATGTACCTAACCCATCTGCAGAGGGGAACCGCCAGTTCTGTAGTTGTTAAGTGCCTTATAAAGTTTGTCTTGAAACTTTTAAAATTTAATTCCAAATGACTTTTTTCAGATGGAGAACAATATTGTGCTATCGATTGAGCAATATTTTTCAGACTTCTACAGCTCCACCCCCCACTCCCTCCCTCGGCCCTAGCATGTGAAGCAGTGAGTTCGCTATCAGGAATCTTCTTTTTGGAAACGGTCTCAAAATGATCAAATGAGTGCTAAACCAACCGCGGGAAAAAATTATTAATCTTTTAAAAAATGTGTTTTTATTGATATTAGAGAGAGAGGAGGGGAGAGGGGCATCGATGAGAATCTGAGAATTGGCTGCCTCCTCTGTACTCGCTATCAGGGTTCGCACCGGCAGTCAGGGCCTGTGCCCCGACCAGGAATCCAGCCGGTGACCTCTTGGTTTGTGGGTGCACGCCCAACCACACCAGCTGGGCACTACTTAATCTTTATTGAGAATGACCGTTCTTAGCACGAAATTAGCAAGCTCATGATATTACATCTAACATTTGCAGTAAGTGCTTATATGCCTGGCACTGTGGTTTCTAGGGAAAATTTAACTTCACATTAATTCTATGTAAAACCCATTTTTTAGATGAGAAGGAATGTAGGCATAGCGGGGTTAAGTAATGAAGATCAGATAGCTAGTTAAGACATTGAGCTGGGATTTCAATCCAGGTTTGTCTCAACTACAGTACTTGTGTTGGACGCCACATACGCGTTTCTTTAATCTATGTTTTTCTCCTTAAAAGCCTGAATTATAAAGAACCAAAGAAGTGTCTAGTATTTTTTCAACAATTTATTAGGAAAATATTTTCAACTACACAGCAAAATTGAAAAGTGTACAGGGAACATCCGTATACCCACAAACTAGATTTACCGTTAACATTTTACTGTACTTGTTTTAATCACATGTTTAGCTATACTTTATCCATCACCAGTTATTTAGGCATTTCATTGTGTTTTGAGCAATTTATTTATTTATTTATTTTTTAACTTTGAGATTTTTTTTTAAATATATATTTTATTGATTTTTTACAGAGAGGAAGGGAGAGAGATAGAGAGCCAGAAACATCGATGAGAGAGAAACATCGATCAGCTGCCCCCTGCACATCTCCCACTGGGGATGTGCCCGCAACCAAGGTACATGCCCTTGACCGGAATCGAACCCGGGACCCTTCAATCCGCAGGCCGACGCTCTATCTATCCACTGAGCCAAACCGGTTTCGGCTGAGCAATTTAAATTTAATGTTTATAGTCTTAGTTTTATAAAATTTTAGGTCCTCCTCATGCAATAATTTGTCATAGATAGAACAGGTTAAGCTGTATGAAATAGATCCAAGTGGTTCATTTAATATAAATATTGGGTGTGGAATGCACGTGTTTTTAAATTTAAAATTTTTCTTCAAGCTTTGAGTTTTATTTATCTTTTTTTTTCCTTTTGAGAATTCTCCTATTTTTAAAATCTCCCAATGTCTCTATACATTTTTCTCACATAAAACTGTGGAGAGTGAACCTTAAAAAAAAAAAAAGAAAATTCAGAGCTCTAAATCTACTGAATTTGTTTTTTCTTAAAAAAAAAACCCCCAAAGGAAAGTCAATAATTTTTATGCAAATATATACAAAGAATTTCCCTCCCTTCCCCATGGTACTGAGAGTAGATGCCGTCAGGGTACATTTTTGGAAAAGTATGTTTGGGGTTTTACCTGCATGGAAAGCTATTCCACCGAGAGTTTAGTCCACCAGCCTAGGTGTGCTCCAAGTTTTGAGTTTTAAACTGGATTCTGCCGGACCGGTTTGGCTCAGTGGATGGAGCGTCGGCCTGCGGGCTGAAGCGTCCCAGGTTCGATTCCGGTCAGGGGCATGTACCTTTCTTGCGGGCACGTCCCCAGTGTGGGGTGTGCAGGAGGCGGCTGATCGATGTTTCTCTCTCATCGATGTTTCTAACTCTCTGTCTCTCTCCTTTCCTCTCTGTAAAAAATCAATAAAATATATTTTTAAACTGGATTCTTCCTCATTAGGCTTGACCGTATGGCATATGACCATCAATTAAAATAATGGGGGTAAATTACTTTAGATATTTAATGTCATTCAAGGAGATTTCTGAATTCGTCTACTAAAGCTGTTGTTATTCACCTTATAAATAGAATGTTCTAGAAAACATCTATGCACTTTGGTAACAAATTCAACTCGATTTTAAACATATTCTTCTTTCTCTTATAATACACTTAAAACTTTTAACTGTCTATCCTTTTGGCTGTCTAAACTTTTAACAACATGTAAAATACATAGGACTTGTACAGGTTTCCCTTTAATTTTACCCGTTTCGTTGTGGTGGGGAGTTATATTCAGTATCTTTTGGGCTCCCTAATCCATTTTGGTTTTGATATTTGGATAGAATGTTCAGTTCTAAATGGTACATGTGGTACATCTGTGCTTTTTTTCTGTGAGCGCACGCACTTGCAATGAACTCCACGTGATTCCATCATGTGCCTGTGCGTGATAAACTCCACCTGGATTCTATGGCCCGCTTGCACAATAAACGTGGATTCCATCGCGAGCATGGGAGATAAACTTCTCGTCGATTCCATATGTATATTCCCAGGAGATTAGGGACTATACAGTACAGTATCTTTTAAAATAACTTGACTCTCTGCCTTGAGGAAAGTTTAAACAAACGAAATAGGCCTAGATAATAGCTTTCAGTTATTTAATCTGAATTTGCATTGTATTTATGATGCTTACTGCCTTTTATAATCATAACTCGCAAAAAGTTGTTAAGCACATATGTTAATTGATGAGCTGTATGCTAGGCATTGTGTTACGGTATTTGTGATTATTAAGGTAATATATTTTGGCTCTCTCTAAATAGTGCACTCCTTTCCAGTAGAGCCCATATCATTGCTTTTTTGCATCTCTGACACCTGTGATATTCACGTAATGGGAACTCAGAAAACATTGATTTTTGCCCTAACCGGTTTGGCTCAGTGGATAGAGCGTCGGCCTGCAGACTCAAGGGTCCCAGGTTCGATTCCGGTCAAGGGCATGTACCTTGGTTGTGGACACAACCCCGGTGGGGAGTGTGCAGGGGGCAGCTGATCGATGTTTCTCTCTCATCGATGTTTCTAACTCTCTATCCCTCTCCCTTCCTCTCTGTAAAAAATGAATAAAATATATTAAAAAAAAGAAAACATTGATTTTTGATAAGAGAAGTTTATCTGTTACAGTAGAGGCTCTATGGCTTTAGTACTAAGTTATCTGCTTTGTATTTTTGGGAGCTTCTGTAAATCTTCCTTATCATCCTCTATACCCCAAATTTCTCTCCTGTGGATCCAGATTTAGGGATCTTCTGATTTTTCTGGGTTATGGTAAGGTAGGAGAATGTGGGAAAGTGTATTTTAAGATCATTGGGTTAACAACCTTAAGGTTCTTTGTAGGCCTTTCTGAAGTCATATTTTCCTGCTTGTAGGCTGTTAGAATAATAGGTATTAATTGGCCAAGATTTTTTTACAAAAAATAAGCTTTTGTTGATTTTTTTTTTGTAGAGAGATTAAGGGGGGAAAGGAGGGAAGGAGGGAGAGGGAGAGAGAAAGAGAAACATCCATGTGTGAGAGAGAAACATGAATCGTATCAGTTGCCTCCTGTATCCTGACGGGGCTCTGAACCTGCAACCTGGGCATGTGCCCTGACCAGGAATTGAACAGGTGACTTTTTGGTGCATAAAACCACGCTTGACTAACTGAACCACGTCAGCCAGGGTTAGATAAGATTAATATTATTGTATTCAGACCGTATCTGAATGCTAGTCTCTCTGTGAACTTTTGAGGAAGAAAGTGCGTCATAGTATATCCATCTATCATCTCTGCTATAGAAAGCACTAAGTTCACATGAAAGCTAGTATTAAACACATACATCCTCTCTCTTACTTTAAAGTCAGTATATTTTTGAGTGAATTTTTAAGATTGTAAAATTTTATTTTCTAAAATAAGATTTAAAATTTATTAGGTAGGCTTGTTCTAAGTGAAATTATTTTATGCTTGGATATTATAACAAACTATCATAAAGCATGGTATCTAATGAAATCTGGTGTCCATATTTTTGCATGAAATTCCTATGTCTTTTATTTTTTATTTTATTTTTTTAAAATATATATTTTTATTGATTTCAGAGAGGGAAGGAGAGGGAGAGAAAGAAACATCAATGATGAGAGAGAATCATTGATCGACTGCCTATGGAATGCCCCCTACTGGGGATCGGGCCCACAACCCGGGCATGTGCCCTTGTTGGGAATCGAACCCAGGACCCTTCAGTCTGCAGCCAAGGCTCTATCCACTGAGCCAATCTGGCTAGGGCAAATTCCTATATGTCTTAGCCCCTCCAGCAGTGGGCCTTCATTTTTTCCTCCAGGAGTGAGCTGGAAAAACCCTAGATCACCTTGGATTCTTATTATCCAAAGTTATCAAGAACACTGAGAGTGGTGTACAGGGAGCTTAGCCAATGAGCTGTAAAAAAAGGTGTTTCCTCTGCAGCTCATGTGCAAAGGCGGGCCTGCTGGGGGCTGTCTCCAAGTAGAGGCAACCTGGGCACCCTCTCCTGCCTC
>NW_006300377.1:3399368-3411297 GCF_000327345.1 Myotis davidii | reverse complement strand
GCCTCCTGCACATCCCCCCCTGGGTGCCCGCAACCCAGGTACATGCCCTTGAATCGAACCCGGGACCTTTCAGTCCGCAGGCCGACGCTCTATCCACTGAGCCAAACCGGTTTCGGCGATGTATGTTACTCTTTATTTCAGTCATTGTAAGCTTAATTTCTAGTTGGTCCTTTTTCATATCCTTGAGGGTCTCACTAAATTTATTGGCAGTTTATGGAAAATTTCTGAAAATTCTTATAACCGTGGTTTTGAACTCTATATCCAGTCGTTTGCTTTCCTCCATTTCTGTCATTTGTGATCTCTTTCTTTGTCTCCACATTTTGGCTGCTTCCCTGTGTCGATAGAGTGGCTTTGTGTGCTAAGTGTCCTATAGGGCCCAGTGGCTCAGCCTCCCCAATTACCTGAGGTGGACACTCTTGGTGCACCCCTTTGTGGGCTTTGTGTACAGTCTTGTTGTAGTTAAGCCTTGATTGCTGTTGGTATTACTGGGAGGAATTGACCTCCAGGCCAATTGGCTGTGAGGACCATTTATTCTGCCCCTTGAGTGTGTTGCTTTTGGATGCATTGAGTTATAATCTGGTATGTTCTGATCCTCACCACGGGGTAGACTGGCTCTTGGATCTCCAGGGAGATGCAAAGTCAGCCACTGCCTGGGGCCACCCAGCAGGAGCTACAGCGAGATCTGCAGATTCCTCCTCTTTGTTTGGGCTTTGGAGGTGCCCAGATGAGGTGCAGCTGTGAAGTAATGCAGGCTGCTGAGGAGCCTTAGGTCTTCTTTTGGAAGCTCTGGGGTTCTTTGACCCAGCTACAGTTTGACAGGCTTTTAGGCGGAGAAAGGCCAGGCCATTAGTATGCAAAAGTCTATGCACACAGCTTGGGCGGGATTGTAAATTGAGTGGGGCATGGTCTCAGGGAATCACAGGGCGGTGCAAACAGCAATGGTTTCCCGTTGGCCCTCCCCCAGATAAGTCCCTGGGTCTCTGTGTCCCGTAGCCCTGTGTAGGAACAATGAACGCTGCAAGCACCTCTGTGAGAAAGCTACCCTTAACGTTCCCGCCTGATGCCAGACAGTACAGTTTGTCTCTGTATTAGTCTGGGTCCCCAAATTCTCACCCAGAACTGGAGTGGAGAGCTGTCGGGAGCTTGTATCTCCCTCCCAATTGAAAAAGACAACTGCGTACCCAGCTGCCAGCCCCTTTTCAGTGCACCTCCATACCTCCACACTTGCACATTTCTGCACCTCCTCCCAGACTCAATGTGCTTTTCTTTTTCCTTCTAGTAGAATTTCCACTCAGCCAGCCTTCCCGTGGTTCTGGATGATATTCGTTTTGTCTTTTAGTTGTAGTTTTAATGTGGTTATGCACGGCAGCAAGTTCAGGTGTTTACCTATGCCGGTTGGTTGTCTATCCTACGGGTACAAATTTCTGACTTTATATTTGTAAAGATATGATTCACATTGAGCATTCATTGATAATGGTCAAAGCCATGGATCATTATTATAAAAAGCCTTGCATTGAAATGTATAAAACAAAATATTTAATGGTTTAGAGGAGCCAGAGTTTAATTGAAGTTGGTACAGTATGGGGAAAAAATTACTTTCTTCTTACACTCACCCATGGAGCATTTACATAAATTAATTCATAATTTATACTTCATTTTAAAACCTTAAAATTTAGACACTACATGCTTCGATAACAATGCAGTGAAGCTGAAACGCGTAAAGTGTCAAAACAACCCAAACATTTGAAAATTTTAGAACCTTTAAGCACCTCTTGGGCTAAACAAGTTGAAAGTAACTTTAGTTACAAAACTCTTAGGAATATTACAATGAGTTATATGCCATTTATATCTCAATTAAAAAAAGGATTATAACAACGAGAGTCTGCCATTTCATAACTTGGAATATGAGCAGAGCTAATCTCTAAAGAAAAGATTTAACATTAAATGCTTTTAGTGTAAAAAAATAAATTGCATATTCAATTTTATGTGTTAGAACAATGAAATAAACCTGAGTAAAGCACAAGGGAAAAATTAATAAAGTTGAAAATAATGTGTTAGAAAAATGAATTAAGAAATAGGAAATCTATAGATTGATAAAAATAAGAGCTGATTTTTGTTTGAAGAGATCAATAAAGTAAACAAGTTTCTGACAAGTCTAATTTAGGGAAAAAAAGAAAAAAATAGAAACACATAGTATTAAGAAGAAGAAAACACTATATAACCATAAATATATTGGGGTAATATGTTTAACAACAATATGTATAATTAACTCAGTGCTGATTCAGATATAAATTAGATGAAGTGGGAGATTTTCTAACATAAGTCACCAAAATGACTCAAGAAGTAGAAAACCTGAATAGGCCAATAACTGCTTAAAAAATGGTAAATAATGTCAATGAACAACTCCCTACGTTTCTAATCTCTTTTTGTAACTTTTGAGGAATAGTTTATTGTTTTGTTTTAAAAATATTTGCCAAAATAAAAAAAAATAAAATCTCATATAAGATGCCAAAAAAGACCTTGGTATGTTTAATTTTTATTTCTGATAAAGTCCTTTTCAATGAAGCTAAGAATACAGGGTTATTTCCTTCGTTTGTATTAGAATCCAGCAAGCATCCTTGGAAATTTAGGAGCGATGTCTGCTATTACCATAATTACTTAGTTCTAGGCAATATAGTTAGGTGAGGAAAGGAAATAAGAGGTGTAAAGTTGGGGAACAAAATTATTTTCAATGATACAGTTATTTACCTGTAAACCTCAAGAATATCAATAGAAAATATGACTAAGAAGTAAAAATGCAAAAAAGAAAACAATCTGGAGGAAAGGAAGGAAATATGACAGGGAACAGTAAAATGCTTAGTTACAACATAAAAATGTTTTTGAAACTTTTATAAAACCCAATAACTTGACTGTAAATAGTTGGAAAATACGTTTTTTAAAAATATATTTTTATTGATTTTTTACAGAGAGGAAGGGAGAGGGGTAGAGAGTTAGAAACATTGATGAGAGAGAAACATCGATCAACTGCCTTCTGCACACTCCCCACTGGGCATGTGCCCGCAACCAAGGTACATGCCCCCGACCCGAATCGAACCTGGGACCCTTGAGTCTGCAGGCCGATGCTCCATCCACTGACCCAAACCGGTCAGGGCTGTAAAGTATGTTTTTAAAAGAAGTTGATTCACAAAGTAATCAAAAAATAAAATTCCTTGAGATAAACCTAATAAGAAATATGTGAGATTTAAAGAAAATGATAAGACTTTTCTCTAAGGACATGATAATAAAATAACAGTAGTCACAACAACAACTAATTTTTATTGAGTCTTGCTTTAAGCATATGTCTTAACTCATTTAATCCTCAAAATGACCGCATAATGTAGTGTTAAGTCTGGGATAACAGGAAAAGTTTCTTGTCAAGGTTATTTAGCTGAGTAGAATGAGGAAGAATGGGATTGGAACCCATTCAGGCTGTGGAAATGAGGATCTGTAGCAACTAAGCTTTGATGATTCTTGGAAAAAAAAAGGCTGATATGCTATGTTCCTGGATGGGAAATGCCAATATTAAAAAAATACTAGAGGCCTAGTGTACGAAATCGCACATGGGTAGGGTCCCTAGGCCGAGCCTGTGATCAGGGCCATTTTCCGCCCACTCGCCAGTCCCCAGTTGCGCCCTGCCACTGCCGCCTACTTCGGTTCCTCTCGCCAGACACCAGTCCTACCCAGCTGCTGCCACCCATCCTGGTTCCCCATCCAGCGGTCCATTGGAGCCTGTGGGCCGGGGGGAGGGACGAAGAGGTCTGCCTTCTGCCCGCTTACCAGTCCCCACGTCCAGTCCCCAGGTCTGCCCTGCTGCTACCCACCCTGGTTCCCCGTGATTCCCCGATTGCCATCTGGCGATCAGAGCCTGTGGGCCAGGAGGGAGGGACTGAGAGGTGGTCAATGCACCTCATAACAACTCTCTAGTGGTCTTTCTGGTTGTTACGCTGTTATGGTTGCTGGGCTTTTATTATATAGGATGTCCCACTACTAAGTATTATCTCAGTCAGTAGTACAAGGAAGTTTTTTCCTTTTTTCTTTTGATGGTGAACAGGGTAGAATTTGACAAAACAATGATCAAATTCATTTGGAATTATAAATATGTGAAAGATCGCCTAAGTAATTTTTAATTGAAGAATAATAGGAGAATGCAGGAGTAGGGGAATATATGGGTACCTTTTTCTATAGAATCTTGAATATGATATTGGTATAGGAATATTCAGACAAATTATTACAAGTAAAGAAATAGACTCATATCCATACATAAGAACGTAATTATTTATTCATTAAATGGTGTTTGGACAGTCTGCCAGTCATTTGGGCAAAAATAAAGTTAGATCTTTTTCTTACTCCACATGCCAAAACAAATTTGAGAGGGATTGAATATATAAATATAATAAAACAAAAGTATAAAGGTACCTAAGGAAAACTAGATAAATATTAGATATTGATATAGGGAATGCATTTTTAAGCATAGGTAATAAAATAATGATAATGTAATTCAAAACAATGATAGATTTGACTGCATTGAAAAAATTATTGCCCTGACCGGTTTGGCTCAGTGGATAGAGCATCATCCTGCGGACTCAAGAGTCCCAGGTTCGATTCCGGTCAAGGGCATATACCTTGGTTGCGGGCACATCCCCAGTAGGGAGTGTGCGGGAGGCAGCTGATCGATGTTTCTCTCTCATTGATGTTTCTAACTCTCTATCCCTCTCCCTTTTTCTCTGTAAAAAAATCAATAAAATATAGAAAAAAATGCTTGAGTGTCTATACAAGGAACCATTGTAGGTACTGAGGATATAGTAATGAATAATAAAATGGAGAAATTCTCTGCTCTTCAGAGTTTACATTCTGTGATGGGAGAGATAAATGCTAATTAAGTAATGAGGAGGATTTAAAATGGAGTGTTTCTGTAGAGAAACAAAACAGAAAAAAGGAAATGCAATATGCTATGGTGGAAAGGCCATTGCAATTTTAAATAGTGACATTTAAGCAAAAACCTGAAGGAGGTGAGAAAATGATCCATGTCGGCACCTGAGAGGAAAAATATTCCAGGTAGAGGGAAAAAAGGCAAAGGCTGTGAGGGAGAGTGCTGTGCATGTTATGAACAGCAAAGTTGTGGTAGCTTGAAGGGGAGTGAGCAAGATGGTGGTGAGTAGTAGGAGATGAAGTAAGGGAAATAACTGTCTAAATCCTTTAAGGGCATTTAAGTCAGGATTGTCCTTTGCTGTGGTGACTGTTGTGTACATTGTCGGATGTTTCACAGCATCCCTGGCCTCTACCCACTAGATGTCAGTAGAAATCCCCAATTTTGGTAACCAAAAATGCTTTCAGACATTCTCAAATTCTAGATTTGGGAGCATTGCCCCTGATTGAAAAGCACTGCTTTTCTAAATCACTGTCAGTCCTTCTGGACAAGGCTTGGAGGAAGATTTATGGTGTGTACTTGTGGTAACAGTGCAGAGTTCATAAGGGCGACCCAATCTCTCCTCAGTCAAGTGGCTATGGGTCTTTGAATCGACTAGGTCTGGAAACAGCAAATGTATGTGACTTCCACTGTGATGATTCAAGTCAGATTGGCCACCAGATTTAGGCATTTTCGTGTTATACAGATTAAACTGCCCATCTATTTCATTCCTAGGAACATCATGATCAATTAGCCACTGCCAAAGATCCCTGTGGGCCAAAGCATTCTGATTACTGGTATGTCCCTGCTGCCCTTACCTATGGGGTTAATGCTGTCACTTGGCCTTTATTTGGGATCCCACAATCCTCAGTGAAATCAAAAGAGCCCATCTCAATAATAACATTCCCAATAGTAATACCAAAAGAGCAGCCACACAGCTTTTCAAGTATGCAGAGCTTTCCTAACGAATATAGTGTCTCCTGGACTTTACCCCTGGTGGTACCAATCTTTTAATAGTCAGAGGACAGAAACCTCAGAGTAGTTTGAATAGGGAAAGTTCAATATAAAGAATTATTAACTAGTTACAAGGAATTGACTTTAGGGGGGAAAGAGAACTTTAAGATACGCAGGATAGCAGGTACAGGAAGCAACCACTAGCTTTAGGGCTGAGTCAGAGTAGCAGGGATGGAATTAATTTGAAAGATGCCCCATCTCTCAGCTTGAAGGCTGAGATTCAGATCTTGTAGGAGAGGATGTGTTCCATTGGATGCTGGACAGGTTTGAAGTATTGCAGCTTTTTTTTGGCAAACAGGAAACTTCCCTCTGGGGTGCTGACAAAAGTCACTAGGAAGGCCCTTGCTGAACCTGGTTAAGAAGACAGCTAGAGCATTGGTAAAATTCTCTGGGGAGCTTCTTGCCCTCTGGGGTGCTGACAGAACTTTCTGGGAAACCAATCATATGGTTGTGTGTGTGTGTATCACTGGGGACTTGATGGGAAGTTGGCACCTGGGAGAGGGTCATTGGGTGTTTTGCATGCTACTATCCTCCACTGGAGCAAGCAGTTCAGAGCACAGTTTAATGAGAAGAAAACCCCTTTCCTTCTGGAGTACTCTTTTCCAGTGCATCTGCTGACAAAGATTGTTAACATTGTGCCAGTTGGCAAAGAAGTGTTCACAGGTGCCAGTTCCGTCACAGAGTAGATTTGGAGATTAGAGGAAAACTATATATATATAAAAGCCTGTGACCGGTCCACTGGTCACTATGACGTGCACTGACCACTTGGGGCAGACGCTTAATGCAGGAGCTGCCCCCTGGTGGTCAGTGCACTCCCATAGCTAACCTCCCGTGGCCAGTCAACCTCCCGCGATCCCTCCCCCTGGCTGGCCGACCTCTCACAGCCCCTACCCCAGCCAACCTCCCATGGCCCTGATCCGCTCCTATCGCATACCAGGCCAAGGGTCCCCACCCATGCACGAATTTGTGCACTTGGCCTTTAGTTTAAAAATAAATGTTGCCCAAACCGGTTTGGCTCAGTGGATAGAGTGTGCAGGAGGCAGCTGATCAATGTTTCTCTCTCATCGATGTTTCTAACTCTCTATCTCTCTCCCTTTCTCTCTGTGAAAAATCAATAAAATATATATTAAAAAAATAAATAAAAGTAAACGTTGACTGGCGCATGCAGAATACATATAAAGCTCTTCCTGGCGCCAATTGCATATGACCAGAAGGAATTGCCATGAAATATTCAAAGTGATGAAAAGGAAGGATCTAAAACTATAATTATTTACTCAAACTATAATTTAAAATTAAAGGTGAAATAAAGAGCTTCAAGACAAGAAAAATGCTAAAGGGTTTCATCACTACCAAACCAGTATTATAAGAAATGTTAAAGGGTTTTCTTTATGAAGAAGAAAGATAAAAGAAAGGAAAAGCAAAGAACAGTTATAAAGAATAAAATGACAATAAATATGTAACTGTAAATAATCATTTTAAATGTAAATGGCTGAAATACTCCAATCAAAAGACATAGCACCCTCGCTGGTTTGTCCCAGTGGATAGAGCATCAGCCTACGGACTGAAGGGTCCCGGATTTGATTCCTGCCAAGAGCACGTGTCCAAGTTGCAGGCTCAATTCCCAGTAGCGGGCGTGCAGGAGGCAGCTGATCAGTGATTCTCATCATTGATGTTTCTATCTTTCCCTCTCCCTTTCTCTCTGAAATCAATAAAAATATATTTAAAAAAAGATATAGAATAGCAGAATGGATAAGAAAACAAGACCCAAAAGGAGACATATGTGCTGCTATTTGTAATACTTTAAACAAGAAAATAAAATTTAAAAGAAGAAAACAAGACCCATGTATATGCTGTCTACAAGAGACCTACCTCAGAATGAAAAAATAGTTAAAAGTCAAGGGAAAAAGATATTTCATGCAAAGAGAAATGGAAAAAATAAAACCTGGGTTAGCAATACTTGTATCAGTCAAAATAGACTTCAAAACAAAGGAGATGCCGAAACCGGTTTGGCTCAGTGGATAGAGCGTCGGCCTGCGAACTGAAAGGTCCCAGGTTCGATTCCGGTCAAGGGCATGTACCTGGGTTGCGGGCACATCCCCAGTAGGAGATGTGCAGGAGGCAGCTGGATCGATGTTTCTAACTCTCTATCTCTCTCCCTTCCTCTCTGTAAAAAATCAATAAAATATATTTAAAAAAAAAACAAAAAAAACCCACAAAGGAGATAACGAGACAAGAAAGGCTATTACATAATGCTAAAGGAATTAATCCAACAAGAGGCTATAACCCTTGTAAACATTTATACACCCAACATCGGAGCACCAAAATATATAATGCATGTCTCAATGGGAGAGATTGACAGTAATGTAGTCAATAGTAGGGGATTTATTTATTGTTAATTCTCACCAAGCGAACGAGTCTGCAACCGAGGTATGTGTTCTTGACTGGAATCGAACATGGGACCCTGGACTGACGCTTTATCCACTGAACCAAACCCGCTAGGGCCATAGTAGGGGATTTTAAGACCCCATTGACATCAACAGATCTTCCAGACAGAAAATTAAGAAGGAAGCAAGGGCCTTAATTGACGCATTAGATCAGATGGGTTTAATTGATGTCTTCAGAACATTTCAACCCAATGTCACAGAATATAAATTCTTTTCAAGTGCACATGGAAACTTTTTCTAGGATAGATCATATTAGGACAGAAAACATCAATCAGTTGTTTCCTGTACATGTCCTGCATGGGGATCAAACCCACAACTTGGGTATGTGCTCTGGGAATGGAACCTGAAACCTTTTGGTGTGCAATGCTCCAACCAACTGAGCCACACTGGGCAGTGGTTAAGAATTTTTTTTTAATTGAATTTATTGGGGTGACATTGGTTAATAAAATTATATAGGTTTCAGGTGTACAATTCTATAATACATCATCTGTATATTGTATCATATTGTGTGTTCACCACCCAAAATCAGGTCTCCTGTCACCATTTATGCTCTCTTTACGCTCTTCTACCTTCCCCCACCCCCTTTTACCTCTGGTAATCACCATGCTGTTGTCTGTGTCTATGAGAGTTTTTTATTATTTTTTTCTTAATCTCTTCACCTTTTTCACCCAGCCCTCCCCAAATCTCCTCCCCTTTAATAGTTATTAGTCTTTTTTCTGTTTCTTTGTGTCTCTTTTTATTTTGCTTAGTTTTTGTGTGTGTTTTGTACATGAGATTGTACATAAAAGTAAAATCTATGGTATTTGTCTTTGACTAGCTTATTTTACTTCACATAATACAGTAAAACCTCACTAAAATGGACTAATTCAGGCGAGGGGGGTGTCCGTTAAAGCTGAGAGTCTGTTATACAATAAAATAGGTTTTCCGAATGCATATGTTTAAAAAATTGACAAATTAGTTTACCCGTTTTTACTTATGTAAACACGTTTGTGTAATTAAAATCAAGTATGTATGAAAAGTTTAATTTCACAGAAAAGTTTCCTATATGTATTACTGTAATTTTAAATTTATACTGAATATGCGTACATTCACCAGTCACCATGATTAAATAAATGCACACAGATGGGGCATGGAATTGTTGGAAGTTGAATCAAATTTGGAAAGGATTATGACGGTTTGCAAAGGCATAGAAAAGATGCTTATTTTGTGTCTGTCATTAGTTATCTGAGAGAAAGAAGATGGCCAGCACTATGTACTCATGATAAAGCTATTTTACAAAGCAATAAGACATTTTGATTCTCAAACTTTATGTTTTAAATTATAGAATAACTATTACACAGTTTAAAAAATTTTCCCTATATATTTACAAGTGATAGTTAAGACTTTTAAAATGTTTTGACAAAAATCTTAAAGATCACAGAACAATCGTAATTTTTTCCCCTTTGATTATTAAGATTGGTTTGCTCTTTTGGTTTCAATTTTCAAGGTCATTTTATGGTCTTGCACTATAGTGAAAAGTGAGTATTGTCTGTATGAAAAATGTTTTTTTCCACAACAACTTTTTATATTTTACAACGATAAAATGATTTTCAAGATCAATACTATGAATAAGCTTGAAAGTATAAGTAGGGGATGTGTGAATACAAAGACATTACCATTATGGGGATGAGGAAGAGGAATGGATGTTTAATTTGTGATGTTCTGTTGTGGGCATTAAAACTATTTGAAGCTTCTGCTTAATCTTTGAGATTCTTGCTAATTTTAAAATGCACTCTAGGATGTTTATGTTTTTAATACAGACAAGTTTTAAGTTACTTAATAATAGTAATTCTTTTATTCAGCAAACATTAATTGAACTTCTGTTCTGTGTTGGGCATTGTTGTAGGTGCTAAGGTTACAACAAAATTTCTGTAAACTAGGATACACTCTAATCTGCCCTTTCTGCTTTGAGAAATGTGGGTTCTCTAATCCTTTACAGAGTCTTGATTTCATTAGGGTTCTGTTGAAAGAATCTAGATTATTTTTAATTTTTGTATATCTCCAAAGGCTTTTTTAAAAAAAGTGTTCATTTTTTAACGAGTTTCTTTTTTAGGTAGTCTTTAGAATGTAGTTAAAACTTCACTTTTGTATAGCCCCAATTAATTGTCAGCAGATGTAGACACATCTGATGTACTAGTGCTAGGAAAGGGAGTTGTGAATTCTCCCTTGTTTAGGAAGTTGTGTGTGTGGGTTGTGTGAGATGGCATCATTAAAGAATTGTAACTACCTTACTTACGAAATCTGAGTAGGTGTTTACTATTGGATTAAGACTGGAAATGCTTGAGCACAGTGCACAGTGATCCAGAGGCATAAAACTACCTGAGAGATTGGGTGAGCTACAGGTCATCCTATATAATAGAAGCCTAAAACGCAGATTGTCCCCTCTACTGGGAATTCGACTGCTTGCTATGACATACACTGACCACCAGGAGGTGGTGCGGAACATGGCGGGCGTCTGTGACACAGTGCTGGCAGCGGTGGCAGTGGAGGTGCTACTGGCCCCTATGGGCCCCAACAAGAGCGGGACCATGGCGGGATGGGGAGCAGGTGAGCAGTCGGCGCCAGGCTAAGGCAGGTGCGAGTGGGGCTTGATCGCCCTGATGATTGACCTGCAGATAGCAACCAGCAGCAGTGGCGGGGTGCAGGGGCCTGATGACTCAGGTGGAGGGGCGGCGTGTGGGGGCATGTGAGGGCCCGGGGACCCAGGTGCTGCCCAGGGCCTAGAGGTCAGCTGGGACCTGCCCTTCCATGCCAGATGCTTGTGTTTCGATGGTTGGCCAGGCTTTGGGACCGCACCCGTGCGCGAATTTTGTGCACTGGGCCTCTAGTTTATAACAATAATAGCTAGAGCAGTGGTGGGGAAACTCATTAGTCAACAGAGCCAAATATCAATAGTACTTCTTCAAAAGAGACTCACCCAGGCCGAAAACTGACTTCTGCACATGAGCCACGAAGTTTCAGGTGCACTGTATGTGTGCACCCGTATGTGGTATTTTGTGGAAGAGCCACACTCAAGGGGCCAAAGAGCCACATGTGGCTCTTGAGCCGCAGTTTGCTGACCACTGATCTAGAGCATTTGCATTGGAGATGGGGATTTAATTGGAACATGCAGGGCAGGAAATGATGAAGGCCAGATTTTGGAGAATCAGATGTTTGGGCTTTTTCCTGGGGAACCTTTTTCAGAGATGTGTGTGTGTTTGTCCCCCAACCTCCATCTACACTAATAAAAGAGAAACATGGTAATTGGCGTACGACCGCTACCCTTCCCATTGGCAAATCAGCGAGATATGCAAATTAACTGACAGCCAGGATGGCGGCCGGCAGCCAGGCAGCTTGAAACTAACATGAGGCTTGCTTGCCTCAGTGACGGAGGAAACCAACTTTCCCCGCGTGTGGCTGCAGGCCTCTGAGCCTGCAGTTTAAGAAACTATGTAACAAATACCGCCGGACTTCAGCCAGCAGGATCGCAACATTGTATGCAAAGGCA
>NW_006300377.1:3389780-3398694 GCF_000327345.1 Myotis davidii | reverse complement strand
CCTTCTGCCACCTGGGAGCAGGCCTAAGCCAGCAGGTCGTTATCTCCCGAGGGGTCCCAGACTGCGAGAGGGCACAGGCCGGGCCCAGGGGACTCTCCTCCCCCCCGAGTGCACAAATTTTTGTGCACCGGGCCTCTAGTTTATTTTATAAAATAGAGGTGTAAATGGTACTTATTTAATGAGACTTTAAGGAGGCTAAATGAATTAAGTGAATTTAAAAGGTGAAAGCAGTGCCAGGCAGTGTGAGGGTCCTGGTAACTGTTAATCACTAGTTAGAATGATTTAGGAACCATTGCCTCAGGTCACCTAAAAAGTTCCATAGTTGGGCACTTGATAGATACTAGAATCACAGGTGGTTAGTAACTACTTACAAAGATTAATCAAAATTTAAAAATGAAAACAAGCCGTAACCGGTTTGGCTCAGGGATAGAGCGTTGGCCTGCGGACTGAAAGGTCCCAGGTTTGATTCCGGTCAAGGGCATGTACCTGGGTTGCGGGCACATCCCCAGTAGGAGGTGTGCAGGAGGCAGCTGATTAATGTTTCTCTCTCATCAATGTTTCTAACTCTCTCTCTCCCTTCCTCTCTGTAAAAAATCAATAAAATATATTTAAAAAATGAAAACAAATGTAAAATAAAACAGCAAAATGCAAATTTAACAGTGAGATAACTTTTTTTTCTTGGCTCTCAAATTGAGGAAGATGGTAGAGAAGTTCTTGAAACAGCTGAACTCACCTTATTGCTTTTATAAATATAGTGCTTTTAATGGGCAGTTTGGTAACATCTATCAAAAATTTAAGTGCTTTCTGGCTGGTGTGGCTCAATTGAGTGGCATCCCATGTTCCAAGAGATCCACAGTTGATTCTCAGTCAGGTTACATGACCAGGTTGCTGGCTTGATCCCCAGTGCGGGGTGAGCAAGAGGCAGCAGTGGTGGCGGGGGTCAGGGCTACTCAATGTTTTTCTCTCCCCCCTCTCTCTAAAACCAATAAAAGCACATTAAAATTAAGTGCCTATGCTCTTTAATTTCATGACTCTACTTCTGGGAATTGATCATAGATATATGATCAAACATACAGTCACATAAACACACACTGACATATATAAGCCAACTTATGCTATATATGTATCCCACGTTCAGAGGCTGTTAAATTGCATTGTTTACCTATATCTTCAGAAAAAACCCACTTCTGCTGTTGTGGTAAATAACCTGCTTCCCTCTTTTTTATGGTCTGGACCTCTAGCAACTTCAGCGCGAAATTATAGCTGATTTGCCTACAAATGTCAGGTGGTCATAATAGTCTGGCCACTCAGTGTATATACAATGATAACAATTACAATATTTGGAAAAAAGCTTGAAAAAACCTAAGTGCCCATTTCTATCTATACTAATAATAGAGAAATATGCAAATTATCCATTACAGTGTCATGTCATAACTGGATCAGCAGGCTGCGTCCCCCCCCCCCCCCTTTTGCTCAGGCAACTGCAAGGTCTGGTGTAGGATAGGATATGATAGGAGGGGATAAGAAAGGAGAGGGAGTGGAGGGCAGGCCTGTATGCAGACAGGTCAAGAAGAGAAACAAATACAGAAAGGGAACAAGAATAAGACGCAGGAATGGAAAAGGGAAGGAAATGCGGGGCTGCATGTGAGAGGGGGTGGTGACCGTGGGGGCATCTGTCAGAATGACCATCATCAACAAATGACAAGTGCTGGCCAGGATGTGAAGAAAAAGGAACTCTCATGCACTGCCAGTGGGAATGCAGACTGGTGCAGCCACCGTGTAAGACAGTATGGAATTTCCTCAAAAAACTAAAAATGGAACTCCCATTTGACCCCGTGATCCCACTTCTAGAAATATATCACAAGGAGCCTGGTGAGGGGCGGGGCAGGAGCCCTACCCAGACATGGGAAGAGGGAGGTGTCGCCTGGGGTGGGCTGAGGCCTTCTGGATGTAGGCGCTCCTGCTTCGCAGCATCCTCGCCGCTCGGGTGTCCTGGGCAGGGAATGGGAGTAGGATGGTGGCAGGGAGGCTGGGGAAGGGGTGGCCGTGAACACCTGGCCGTGGCTGAGCCCTGGGCTGGGGATTAATGCCCCTTTGAAAAGAAGCTTTAAGAAGGGGAGGGAGAGAAGAACTTTGTAAAGGAGTCAGTAGACAGCAGAGTTAAAGAAGGAAAAGAGGATGTATGAGGGAACTGTAGGAGCTATAATGAAAATCAAGTATAGTTGTGTACTGGGGACAGATTTTAAAAGTAGGAGTCAGAAAAAAAAAAGATAAATGATAGTGAGTAATTAGGCAGGTAGATAGATATTAAAATAGTGGAAGTATGCCGAGAAGAGTGGGGCAGGAGTCAGCTGGTCGATGTTTCTCTCTCATCGATTTTTCTAACTCTCTATCTCTCTCCCTTCCTCTCTGTAAAAAATCAATAAAATATATATAAAAAAAGAAAAAAAAATAGTGGAAGTAGATAAGAATGTATGAGAAAGGTAGGATGAAAGAGAAAGAGGGAGGGAAGAAAAGTTTTAAAGGGGAGCTGGTAGAGCTTAAAAGGAGAATGAGAAGAAGGAAGAAATGTGGGAGGGAGCAAAGCAGGTCTGAGGGCGGAAGTGAAGAAAAATATTAAGGTGGGAAGGAAAAGGGGAGGTAGGGTAGGGGTAAAGATAAAGGAAAGAGGGGATGTGGGGAGGGAGCGAGGGTAGGAGAAAGATGGGAAGAAGGATGATGGAACAGAAGTAGGAAATAAGGAGGAAAAAAAAGTTTATAAATGATGAGTCAGTAGGAAAAAGTGTTACATAAAGGAGAGAGACAAAGTGTGTAAGAGGGAGAAGCCAATAAGGAAGTCAAATACAGTTGTGTGTGAAAGGGATAAGATTAAAAAAAAAAGTTAATAGGGGCAACTAGGCCGGCAGGGGAGGGCAGTTAGGGGGATCAGGCCAGCAGGGCAGGGCAGTTAGGGGGACCAGGCAGGCAGGCAGAGTGGTTAGGGAAGACAGGTTCCTGGGTTGTGAGAGGGATGTCCAACTGCCAGTTTAGGACCAATTGGTTGGACACTTAGCATATTATGCTTTTATTATGTAGGATTTCCTTCTTAATTTGAAGGAAATACTCTTTAGCATCTTGAGTAATTACACTTTTTTCTATGTATTTGTGAAACTATCAAGTGGGAAAGCCCTTATACAATAGTTGTGAAAAACCACACATGGTCAAATGACATGATTATTAAGAAAAGCTGAAAAAAACATGACTTTGGAGTATATTACTAAATTAAATATGACCTTTTTGTATTAAAATGTATAGATACAACTGCTCCTGTCATTTAGCATCATTTCTCATAGTATTTCTGTAGTATGTTAATAAATGTTATCCTTCAAAAGGGTTCTGTGGTCAAATATGTTTAGGAAATTTTGTGTGAAACAAAGCAGTATCGGGGTCAGGTATGTTTGGGAAATGCTGGGTGAAACAAAGTAGTACAAGTTTCTTTAGTTTGACTTTTTAGTGTTTAATTAATTAACAACCATTATAAATTACTAAAAAGATGTTTTGTATTTCCTATATTAACTTGATGACAGAACTTTTCTCAGAACATCTTGCAGGTTTGCATAACAAATGCTGAGAAATGCAAAGTATAGCATATGGTTAATAAAAAAGATTGAGAGATTATACAGTATAACACATCCTCAAATAACTTAATTTCATTCAAGATCATTTCCTTACAACTTTCAGATGCCATAAGAACTGAACTTGTTTATATATCAACCTGCCTATGGTAAAATTGGTCTCATTATATATCATTTCACTTAAAGTCGCAGAACCTATCAATGATGTTAAGTGAAAACTTACTGTAAAATATGCTAGGGTGTATGGGTATCCCAGGATGTTGATTGTTCTGTTTAGTGTTGATTTGGAGTTTTGCATAGTTCTCAAGAGATGTTAGTAAGTTCTCAGCAATAGTTTATTGAGAGCATGTATTGGCTATATTTATTATTACAAATATATGTGATTCTCTATTTTGTAACAAAAGTGATTTAAAAAAATAGTTGTTTTTTTTTTCAATACTGAGGGCATGCATTTATCTCTTTACTTTTGGTTTGTAGGTTTTGGCCTGAGAACTTCTTTTGTTTATTCTAAATTTTATTTTACTGTATTCGATGGTATTTCTGCTTTTGTAAATTGGAGTACTCTGGGTTGAAAATTATAGCTTTTGGGGGAGTTGGGAGGGATACTAAAAAAATGCTAGAAGATTATGATGGTAATGTTATTTTTCTCTTTTTGCTTTTTCAGTTTGAGCAGAAAACTGGTGCAGTTTTTGATGAAATTGTAGAGAACTGTAAGTACCATTTTAGAAAACAAATCATCTATTTATATACATAATACAGATAATATATTAGCCTAGATAGAACATTTATCTATAGCAGATTTATCTAAATCAGTTTGATTTATTTGAGATCTCATCACACCTTCTTAGTATATTGAGTAAGTTAATCTGAATTGTAAACCTTAATTTTTAAGGTTGACATATAGCCACACTTTGTGTATGTGTGATATATATAAAAGTTTATATACCTCTTAGTATATATAAACTTAGTATTTACAGGGTATCTTAATTTTTCTTTTTATATTTTTTCTTTAATATATTTTATTGATTTTAGAGAGGAAGGGAGAAGGATAGAGAGGGAGAGAGAGAGAGAGAGAGAGAGAGATAGAAACATCAATGATCATTGATTGGCTGCCTCCTGCACATCCCCTGCTGGGGATCGAGCCCACAATCCAGGCATGTGCCCTTGGCCGGAATCAAACCTGGGACCCTTCAGTCCACAGGCCGGCGCTTTATCCATTGAGCCAAACCAGCTAGGGCTCTTTATATTTTTTTATGATACATGGTTTTCTTTAAAAAATTCTGTTTCTTATAATTATAAAACTAATACATTCAGTTTTACAATACAAAAATGAATAAAGCTGAAAACCCAAGCCTTTGTTTTTACCATTCTCCAAAGATAAACAGTTTTAAAAGTTTAATGTATATCTTTCCCAATATTTTTTTTGTGAGTGTATGTGTTTCTATATATGGTAGGTGCAGTTTATGTATGTATGCAGGGAATTATATGATTTTTTCTTATTTTTTAACTCAACTGCGTAGATATCATTCTATGTCATTGGATTGGATCTACCTACTGCATCCTTTCTAACAGTATTTTTTTCTCTAACTCAGTATTTTTTTTTGTATGGCTGTAGTATAATTAAATTACTGTTCTCTTTTATACATATGTATATTATTTTTAATTTTTTCTCTATTACACGTAATATGCAATATATATTCCTATATACATCTCTGTGTACTTGTTGAAGTAATTGATGAATCATCATAGGATGTTCATGCACTTGTTTATGAAGAGTAAATTTTGTCACCTATAATTCCTAAGTCAGGAAATGTGTATTTCTTTTGTTTTTTTAAGTTTATTTCATCCAGTAAGATATGTGAGTACCATCTTTCTCTTTGAAATTAGGTAATATTGGTGATAACAGTTTTTATACTACATATTGAGAGGTAACTAGCTTTCCTGATCTTTAGTAGATTTAGTTGTCTTTTTCTTGCATGCAAGAAAGTAAATTAGGCTTCTGCTAGCTTATCCAGAAGAAACCTCAGAAGTGTATTGGAGTACTTAACAGAATTTAGGGATGGTAGAGAATAAATTTCCTCCAGGGAACTCAATGAGAGGAGACCATGTGCCTGCTCTGCCTATGCTGCTAAAAACAGTTATGTTCCAGCGACTTATTTCTTCTGTATGCCCATTTTAAATTTCAAGTTCCTAGGAAAAAAATTATGATTGTGCCAGCTTAGATTTGATGTTTATCTTTGACCCAATCATCTGTGGTCAGAAAAAGTAAGGTTACAAAGTAAAACATGGCTGTTAGGAGTTATCCCTCAGTCTCACCTATTCACTTTCATCAAATAATTTTTGATTACCTTTTTCTCGACATGCCTTTGCTCAAGTCTATATACTGGTAGTGATAGAAATTAATCAAATAGGTTTCTAATGAAGGTTTGAATCTGATGCTTTGTTTGTTAAAGACGTTGAATAACAACTATCTTAAAGTGGTAGCAGGAATCTTAATGCATTAACCAAGCTGCTGTACTTGGGTTGCTATACCAAGTATTTGGAGTTTATGTTTATGATGCCTGGTGCTTTTCTGTTCCAACCCCACTTTAAGGGTGGAGGTTTAAAAGCAGGGAACTTTATACCAAATATTGAGTGCAAATGATGTGGTAGAGATTGCCCTCTATCTCCTTTCTGGAAGATTATCATTAAGGGTTGTTAAAGGTTCTGGAGGCAGAGAAGTGAGTTGCTTGGAAGGGGAAAGTGGCCTCTCTCCATGAAGGGGATTCAGGAACATAGCTACCTATCTAATAGATATAAAGGCAGACTGCTACATAGATGGTGTTTAGGAAGCATCTAATTCCCAAGATGGTCATTCAAGGTATACCACTTTGTCTTGGAGCGCATATCTAGAAAAAAGGAGATTCACTCTTTCTCAGGCAAATAATGTGTTAACTATCCTACGTAATAAAGAGCTAATATGCAAATGGTCAGCACGCCCTCATGCCTTCACTGGGTCTCGGTCTTGCTTGATTTCAAGGAGCGTGCAGGTGGGTGGGGACTTGACTCTGGGTCCTGTGATGTGTCCTAGACTCTGACAGGAGGGAGATTTTCATATACATTTTACTAATTTTCTTTCATCTCTGACACTTCTATTATAGAGAAAGGGCAAATAGCAATATTAAAATATTTCCTCTAATTAATGTGCACAAATTTCGTGCACTGGGCCACTAGCCCTATATAATAAAGAGCTAATATGTAAATGGTATCATGCTCTCACATCATCAAGCCCTCATGCAGTCACACTGTAAGGGCTCATACACTCAACACTGGGGAGAGAGGAATGTGGACTAGCCAGGCACAGAAGAGCTTGCGAAAGAGGAATGGGGACCAGCCAGGCTGTGGCCCTGCAGAGGGACAAGCCGCCAGCCCAGTGGCTGCGCCTGCGTCCCGGGAGAGGGACAAGCTGCCTGCCCCACGGTCCTGGGTG
Organism: Myotis davidii; assembly: GCF_000327345.1. Taxonomy (NCBI): domain Eukaryota; kingdom Metazoa; phylum Chordata; class Mammalia; order Chiroptera; family Vespertilionidae; genus Myotis; species Myotis davidii. The sequence goes on along the minus strand of NW_006300377.1, from coordinate 3,391,611 downwards.
CCAGCGGCTGCAGCTGCGCCTGTGGCCCGGGAGAGGGATGAGCCACATGCCCTGTGATCCCAGGAGCCAGTGGCTGCACCTGCGCCTGCAGCCCTGGAAAGGGACAAGCTGCATGCCCTGCAGTCCCAGGCACCAGCAGCTTTGCCTGTGGCCTAGGAGAGGGACAAGCCTCCTGCTCTGTGTTCCCGGGCACCAGCGCCTGCGGCTGTGGCCTGGGCAAAGTCTCCCACCCACTGTCCCCTATGGCTGTGGCCGGCCTGGGTCCTAGTTGCCTGCAGCCAGTGAGAGGGAGGGAAGCCCGGGTCCTGGGTGCCTGCGACCGGCCGGAGGAGGGAATTTTGGGTCCTGGGTGCAGGGCGAGGCAGAGGCTATTAGGGGCGATCATGCCATCAGGGGAGCAGATAGGGTCGATCAAGCCGGTAGGGGAGCAGTTAGGGGCGATCAGGCAGTCAGGTAGAGGTGGTTAGGGGCGATTAGGCAGGCAGGCAGAGGGGTTAGGGTTGATTAGGCAGGCAGGCAGGTAGATAAGCGAGCGCTTAGGAGCCAGTGGTCCTAGATTGCAAGAGGCAGTTGGACATCCCGCGAGGGGTTCTGAATTAGAGAGGGTGCAGGCCGGGCTGAGGGACCCTCCCACCCCTGTGCACAAATTTTGTGTCCTGGGCCTCTACTCCAATGTAATAAAAATCTAATATACAAATTGTCCCCTTGGGCAGTCATTGGACTGGGATTTTGACTGGGGACCGGGAGTTTGACCACTTGCTATGGTGTGTGCTGACCACCAGAGGGTGGTGCCAACATGGCGGGCGTTGGTGATATGGTGCTGGCAGCAGGCAGCAGTGGAGGTGCTGGCAGCCCCGATGGGCCCTGATGAGAGCAGGACCACGGTGGGATGGTGGAGTAGGTGAGCAGGCGGTGCGAGGCCAAGGCGGGTGAGAGCAGGGGCCTGATCACCCCACTGATCGCCCTGCAGATGGCAAGCAGCAGCGGCGGTGAGGGGTGGGGCAACCACCCAGCTCCCAGGCACTGAGGGAGAAGGGGCAAATAGCAATCCCATATAATAAAAGCCTAATATGCAAATCGACCAAACAGTGGAATGACCAGTGGAACAACAGGTCATTATGATGTGCACTGACCACCAGGGGGCAGAGCTTAATGCTGGAGCTGTCCCCAGCCCACAGACCCCAGGCCAGCCAAGGCAGGTGCCAGTGGAGGCCCCTGATTGCCCCACTGGTGGACTTCAGCTGAGGGAGGTGACCAGCAGTGCGGGCTGCGTGAGGCCTGTCAGGTGAGTGCCAGCGGAGGTCCCCCGATCGCCCTACATGTTGCCCCACAAATAGGCCCTGATCGCTGGCCAGGCCTACGGCCGCTACCCATGCACAGATTTCATGCATTGGGCCTCTAGTATTAAAATATTTCTTCTAATTATTTTCCTTTCAATGTGCACAAATCTGTGCACAGGGCCAGTAGTCTATTTATTTAGAAATGCTGTCACATATCCTAAGGACCCTTGGTCATCCCAGTTTGGCAACCATTAAGACTTTCTTCCTACTAATCTGTTCTCTCTTCCAAATTTTGTATGCTTAAGTGAGGAGTTACATAGTAATCTTGAAAGAAATGTTGAGATTCAGATTAGGGTATTAGTAGGGAAAAGAAAGAATGTGAATCTCTTTTAGAACATTTTTTAGTTAAAGTCCATAGAACTAGGTGATTAACTGAATGTGTGGAGATTGAGAGAAATAAGTGGTAACCATGCCATCTATATCTCTGACATATGCTGTGGGTTCTTCAGTTAAGAAGGCAAAACACTAAATTTGAAGAGTCAAATCTGTGG
>NW_006300377.1:3365990-3388759 GCF_000327345.1 Myotis davidii | reverse complement strand
GTTAGATAATTTTAGATCTCAAAGGGCCAGGCCATTCGTATGCAAGAGCCTCTTCGCACAGCTTGGGTGGAGCAGGGTCTCAGGGCATCAACAGGGTGGAGCAAATAGCTATGGCTGCTCCTCAGTCCTACCCTAAGAGGCCCTGAGTCTCAGTGTCCCGGTAATCGCTGCAAGCACCTCTGAGAAAAAGCCGCCCTCGAGTTCTGCCTGATGCTAGACAGTCCAGTTTCTCCCCGTATGAGTCTGGGTCCCCAGAGACTTGCCCGGAATTGGATTTCAGAGCAGTCGGGAGCTTGAGACTCCCTCCCGATTGAAAAAAACAACCGTGTCAGCCCTTTCCATGTACCGTGTCCTCAGTTGCCAGCCTTTTTTGAGTGTGCCATGTCCTCAGTTGCTAGCCCTTTCCGAGTGCACCGCGTCCTCAGTTGCTAGCCCTTTCCACGTGTGCCTCCTTACCTGTGCACTTTACTTCTGCACCTCCTTTGAGTCTCAGTGTGCCTTTCTCTTTCCTTCTAGTTGTAGAATTTCCACTCAGCCAGCCTTCCTGTTGTTCTGGATGATGTCTGTGTTGTCTTTTAGTTGTGTTTTTGAAGTGGCTGTGAGAGGCAGCAGTTTCCGGTGTTTACCTATGCCTTCATCTTGGTTTTTCCCCCAGTAGTCTACATAAAAGCCTAATATGCTAAGTGTCTCTCCCACCATCCAACCAGTCGCTATGACGTGCACTTACCACCAGGGGGCAGACACTTAATGCAGGAGCTCCTGTGACACACACAGAGAAAAGGCACTGCGGACTTGGTGCCCATGAAGCAACACTTGGCTTCCCCCAAGTGGGACACAGGCTCTGCTACCACTCCAGAGCAACCTCTCACCAAATCACAGCTGAAGCTGCCTAGATCCCGGAACAGTTGCTGTGAGCACCGAGTAATAATGTCATTTTGTAAGCCTGGCTTCCATTCCTTTGCGACGACTAGTATCCTTGCAGTTTCTTCACCCCAGGAACCCGACTTGCTTTATAGCCTGGTGCAAACATTTCACACTTTAACCAAATGTTTGTGAAGCATTTTCCCTTGCCTCACCTCATTTGATCCTCACAGAAGTCTGGTAGTAGGTAGATAGGAGACTCAGTAGAATCCTGGTTTCTTTTCCTTAGTCAGAAAACAGAGATTTTGAAAGCTTAGAAACTTGACTTAACTGAAAAGTAGGAAGAAATGGTGGACCTTGAAAATGATTTCCGGTTTTCTCACTCACAGAATATAGTCAAACACTGCTGCAGTTAAATATTTTATCCTTTGTTCTCCCTGCATGATCTACAATAATAATCTGCTTCATGTTGATATTTACTGCTGTGTTGCTGACAATTACCTGAAAGAGAAGAGAGAAGTGGGGGTGCGTCACTGGGCTGGAAAAAGTTTAGCTAAATCAGAAAGTAGGTTTAATTAAGGAAGTTTATTCTATACCTATAAAAGGCTACGTTGACATGCGCATGCACGATACATATAAAGCTTTCGCTGGCGCCAATCACATGCATGTGTTTCCATCTGTCATTGTCATTGTGAATTTGGTTGAGACTTCTATTATAGAGAAAGGGCAAATAGTGATATTAAAATATTTCTTCTAATTAATTCCCTTCCAGTGTTCACAAATTAGTGCACTGGGCCACTAGTTAAGAATAATACCATACCTATCATGTATTCATTGGCCAAGATCATCAGGACATGCAGCTTTAGATATTTGTTTTGTAGATCAAATTCAACCATTCTGAAACTTTCACCAAAATATAGTATCTGCTAATTGTTGGTACACATAAACTGATAGAGCTTAACACCATCAGTGAGGAATTTGGGAAATTTGGTTTAAACATGAAGAAGCTGCATTGACCTTCAAACATGTAGAGTTTTTAGTGAAAAGGACTTAAAAGAAAAAAGGCTTCAACATTTCATGCAAGTTAAAGAGAAAGTAGGGTTTTTCAACTTCTAGTTCAGTGGTTCGCAATCTTCCTAATGCCATGACCCTTTAATACAGTTCCTCATGTTGTGGTGACCCCCAATTTCATTGTTACAAATTGAACATAATTAAAGCATAGTGATTAATCACAAAAACAACACATAATTATATACGTGTTTTCCCATGGTCTTAGGCGACTCCTGTGAAAGGGTCGTTCGACCCCCCCAAAGGGGTCGCAACCCACAGGTTGTGAACCGCTGTATCTAGTTCATCATCTCTTAGGAGAATTTGTGGTGTGGATTTTATAAGATACATGGTGATACAGGAAATGACTGATACTGAGGATTACCTTAACTTACGTCCCCTTAACTCTTGCCAGGTAATGTGAACTTTGGAAGAAATTCAGATAGAATAGAGAAATTTTTAAAAAGTGCATTCAGATAGTTGCTTCTTTTTATCAAGGACATTTAAATTGTGGCTCTAAAAGAACTACCTGGTCATTCACTATGGTTAATTTCTTACTGTCATCGAACATAACAGATTTTACAACTTCAAGGGGAAAATAGTACCATTGCTGAGTTGTTGAAGTATAGTTATATAAATTCAAAAAAATTACTCATATTTTGATTACTTGTAATGTATAAGTTTATTTGTGGAAAATTTTGCATGCATTATGTTTTGTTTTTGTTAATCCTCATCAGAGGATATTTTTCCATTGATTTTAGATACAGTGGAAGGGAGGGAGGGAGAAAGGGGTGAGGGAAGAGAGAGGGAGAGGTTGAGAGACAGAGATAGAGACAGAGACAGCCAGACATACAGACATGAAGAGAGAGAGAGATACGGGTGTGAGAGAGACACATTGATTGGTTGCTGTGCGGAAGCCATGTGCCCCAACTGGGACCAGGCATCAAATCTGCAACCCAGGTACATGCCCTTCACCTGGAATTGAACTTGAGACCCCTTTGGTGTGTGAGCAGATACTCTATTTAGCAACACCAGCTAGGGCTGCATGTATTATCTTTTAAAATTCTAATAATAAATTATATTAACTAGTAGATTAGATTCAACTATATATAATAGAAACATGATATAAATAAATTTTTTATATGGAAGAATTCTAGATGATGAGGTAGCTCTGGTTTTCAGGAACACATGGGCCTCTGGTTTTCTGTGTCACAACCTTAGCATATGGCTTCCATCCCCTAGTGTTCTAAGGTGTTCCTGTATCTTCAGCCTGCTGTGAGGTAGGGAGGAGGGCAAAAAGGATCACTTCTCTACAGAATCAGCTTGTAAAAGAACTTTCCTAGAAATTCTACCTCTGTACTTCGGTTTACATCTTATTAGCTACCCTAACTTCAAAGATAACTGAGAATTGAAGTCCTTTAGCTGAGTCTGTTGTTGCCAGTAATAAAATCAAGGATATCTTAGTAAGGGAACAGGAGAGAATTGTTACTAGGTATGCAGTCTCTTCCATAACAACCCTCCAGACAAATACTACAGCTGTCTCTTTTATTAAGGGAGAAAGTAAGGCTTAGAGAGATTATTTAACTTTTAAGTGGTGCAATCAGGACTTTTACTTAAAAATATGTATATTTTATATTGATTTCAGAGAGGAAGGGAGAGGGAGAGAAACATTAGTGATGAGAGAGAATCTTTAATTGGCTGCCTCCTGCAAGCCCCTTACTGGGTATGGAGCTGCAACCCAGGCATGTGCCTTAACTGGTAATTGAACTGTGACCAGCTGGTTTTATAGGCCATTGCTCAGCCACTGAGCCTTACCGGCTGGGTAGCAGTCAGGATTTTTTCCTTTTCAAAAAAATATATTTTTATTGTTTTCAGAGAGGACAGGAGAGGGAGAGAGAGAGAGAAACATCAATGATGAGAGAGAATCATTGATCGCTTGCCTCCACAGTCAGGATTTTAACACATTGTATGTGGGAAATGTATTTATACTTTTTACGTTGACTGGTAGTAGAGCGTGGGACATGTATTAATACGTTTTTTATAGACTAGCGGTAGAATGCGGATAACGTATAAATACGTAAACTAAAATTATCGTAATTTTACTGAACGTTGCCATTTGTGCAAAAAATTAGCAAAAATTGCCGGCGCCACCTGTTAGCGCTCGATAAAAACTACCCGCAAACAATGTGTAATGTAGGTTTACCTAATTGCAAAGCTCCTCATTATTAATCTTTTGTTACTTCTTTTGTAACTGCCCCCCTAGTTCACTGGAATCACAAGTTTTTAAGAAGAATTATTTGCTAGAAATAAAGGAACAATTTGTAATGTTACTTAGAAATATATATATTTGTAAAATATGTTTTTTATTGTTGATAGTATTACAGATATCTCCCATTTCCCCACCTTACCTCCCTGCCCCCCAGCTCTTCACTACCCTATTGCCCATGTAGAAATATTTTAATGAGTGGTAACAATGACAAGTTTTTGTGGCTGCCTATGAAGTGTCAATGGCATTTTGTTTTAATTGTAATATATCAATGCAGCTCAATTTTGAAAACAACTTGAGCAGTTATTTTGTTTTTCACCCAGAACTACATATTTCTGTTTACATGGTATATTGGTGAGTATTATTTGGGGCCTTCCAACATTGTAAGGGAATATCTTTATGAAAATATTGAAACCAAAGCCTAACATTTTGTTTAGGTTGTAAACATGGGTACAAAATTGATATGACCTTATAGAATAACTAGAGTCCCGGTGCACAAAAATTTGTGCACTCGGGAGGGTCCCTCAGCCTGGCCTGTGCCCTCTCGCAGTCTGGGACCACTTGGAGAATGACCACCTGCTGGCTTAGGCCCGCTCCTCAGGGGATTGGGCCTAAGCTGGCAATCAGACATCCCTCTGGCAGCCTGGGAGCCCTTGGGGGATGTCCACTTGCCAGTGGGGAGCAGGCCTAGCTGCAGTTGGACATCCTTAACGCTGCTGAGGAGGCAGGAGAGGCTCCCACCACCACCTCTGTACTGGCAGCTGTCAGGCGGGCTTGTGGCTGAGTAGAGCTCCCACTGTGGGAACACACTGACCACCAGGGGGCAGCTTTTGCATTGAGCGTCTTCCCCCTGGTTGTCAGTGTGTGTCATAGTGACCAGTGATTCCCAGTCGCTCTGCTGTTAGGGTCAATTTGCATATTACCCTTTTATTATATAGGATAGAGGCCTGGTGCATGGGTGGAGGCTGGCTCGTTTGCCCTGAAGGGGGTCCCGGATCAGGGGGGGGGTACCCCTGGGGTGCCTGGCCAGCCTGGGTGAGGGGCTGATGGCTGTTTGTAGGCTGGCCAAGGCCCTCAGTGGGGACCCTCACCCCATGAGGCTGTGGCCATCCTAGGTGAGGGGTTAATGGCTGTTTGCAGGTTGGCCACAGCCCCTTCAGGGTAGGGGTCTCCTTTGGGGTGCCTGGCCAGCCTGGGTGAGGTTCTGATGACTGTTTGCAGGCCGGCCAAGCCCCCCAGCAGGGACCCTCACCCCATGAGGGTGTGGCCATCCTGGGTGAGGGGTTGATGGCTGTTTGCAGGCTGGCCACAGCCCTCAGCCACCCAAGCTCCAGTGGAGGCTGGCTGGAAGCAGGGATCTGTGATTTATTTAGCTTCTATAATTGAAACTTTGTTGCCTTTTGCGATGGCCACAGCCAGCCAGAGCAGGGGGGAAGCTTGCTCCAGCTCCGTGGCTGCCGGCTGCCATCTTGGTTGGGTTAATTTGCATATAGTTGCTATGATTGGCTGCTGGGCTTGGCTTGGGTATAGCGAAGTTATGGTCAATTAGCATCTTTGTCTTTTATTAGTGTAGATCCTCACCATTCCCAAGAAGTTTTTTGTTTACTAAAGATAGAATCTTTTTGAATTAAACAATTATATTATGTTTTGAATAAATAAAATGGACAAAACTAATTTTTGCTTTATCCCTATATTGTTTAAAGGTATTTAGTTTATGCAAACAATTTGCAGCTATATTTTAAGATTATTATCTTTAAAATTGAGTGGTTGCAGGGAAATTTTGTCACTGAAAGAAGATACAAGTTGTTGTATGTGTTAGTTTAGGTTGATCAGTAGTATAAGAGACTGATAAAGAATGAAAGTGCAGCCAAGCCGGCGTTGCTCAGTGGTTGAGCGTTGATCTGTGAACCAGGAGGTCACGGTTTGATTTCTGGTCAGGGCACAGTCCTGCGTTGTCCCCCTATTGGGGATGTGCCTGCAACCAAGCTGACGTTCTATCTCAGCCGAGGGCAAACTATGGCCCGCGGGCTGTATCCGGCCAGTTTGAAATGAATAAAACTATTGAAAAAAAAGACCGTACTCTTTTATGTAATGATGTTTTTTACTTTGAATTTATATTAGTTCACACAAACACTCCATCCATGCTATTGTTCCGGCCCTCTGGTCCAGTTTAAGAACCCATTGTGGCCCTCGAGTCAAAAAGTTTTCCCACCTCTGTAACCACTGAGCCAAACCAGCCAGGGCAATAAAAATATATTTTTTAATAAAGAAAGAAAATAGATTGCAAATATTTGGATATAAGGTGATTCCACATATAGAGTGCTCACCCATTTTCCAATGGAAAGATCTAAAAGCTAAAATTGTTGCCTTCTAGAATACATGTTCTCTTAGGTTTTGGGATAAAGACAGATTTCTACTGATCATTTGTTAATTTAATTATATACATAGTTAAACCTAATTATGTGAAGTCATATTAACTTAGGAAATATTGCTTTTTTCCCAACTATTTTATGAAAAAATTTTAAGCACCTAAGAGCATATTTTAGAAATTTGATCTTGTCATCACTATTGTCACTTTTTAAATCAGTTAACATAGTTTTCTAGAGCCTACTGTCTGAATTGTTTAAGATGGAACATAGTTTAAATTTGCATTATAATTACTGGTATGTTCTGTTTAACTAGTAACCACCTGAAACCTAGTGGTGTAAAACAACAATAAATTTTGTTTGTTAATCCTTAATTGAGGATTTTTTTCCCATTACTTTTTAGAGAGTGAAAGGGAGGGTGGGAGGGAGGGAGAGAGAAAGAAAGAGAAAGAAACAGAAACATTGATGTGCCAAAACCAGTTTGGCTCAGTGGATAGAGCGTCGGCCTGCGGACTGAAGGGTCCCAGGTTTGATTCCGGTCAGGGGCATGTACCTGGGTTGCGGGCACATCCCCGGTAGTGGGTGTGCAGGAGGTGGCTGATCGATGTTTCTAACTCTCTATCTCTCTCCCTTCCTCTCTGTAAAAAATCAATAAAATATATTTAAAAAGAAACATTGATTTGTTGCCTCCTACATTCACCCTGACTAGGGCTTGGGATCAAACCTGCAACTCAGGTACATGTCTTGACCAGGAATCAAACCCAGGACCCTTCGATGTGTGGGTTGACTCTCTAATCGGTGATCAACACTGGCCAGGGCACAACAACCATTTTACTATGCTCTTGCATTCTGTGACTCATATATTTACAAAGGGCATGTTGGAGATGCCTTGTTTTTGCCTCACAGTGTCTTGGGTCTTTCCAGAAAAGATTTGAAAGTTCAATGACTTGGTGTTGGAATAATCTGGAAGTTCATTCACCCATGTCTAGCCTGGTTTAGGAGACAAAGTCTTCCTATTGCCTTCCCTTCCTCATAGCTTAGTGAACTCAGAGTAGCCAGACCTTTTTTTTTTTTATATTGGCTCAGGACTCCAAAAGCAAAAGAGTAATTTGGTGAATAAGGTAGAAGCTCCATCTTTTCTGATCTAGCTAGCTTTCTAAGCTACACAGCATCACTTCCACCACATTCTTCTTGCTACAAACAAGTCCCAAGTCTGCCTAGTTTCAGGAGAAGATATAGACCTCACTTCATTATAGAAGGATCAAGGTGACATTGTAGAAAAACATGTAGATGAGAGATAGTGGTGCAGCCATATTTGGAAAATGCAATCAGCTATGACAGCATAAATCCTTTCATAGGATATTTTATTCTAAACCAGAAGATGGTTTAAAAGAAAATGTATTTGTATCTTCCCTAAACACAGCTGCATGAATCTGACATGTATGATTTTTTTAAAGAGTAACTTTTAAACTTTTCTTGTGGCTTAGTCTCTCCTTCCCATATCATTGTCTCTATCCCCCCTCAAAACCCTTGTCAACAGCTTTGTAGTTAGCCTTCCATGTTTTTCTCTAATGCTCATAAAATCATTATATACATAAGGATTTTGAGGGTCTTTATTTTATATTTGTTTAACAAATGGGATTATATACATAAATTTCTCTGCCTCTCTTCTGTCATTTAAGAGTTCGTGATACCCCTCTACCTCAGCAAGGACAGCTCAACTCTTATAGTATATCATGATTGAGTGAGATATATAGTAAGTCACTTTTGCCTTATTTTTAGGCATCCATGTTGTTTTAGTTTTTTTTTTTTGCCATGATAAACAATGATGCATTAAAATTTTTTATTCTATGTCTTTATATATTAGTGGTTTTATATCTGTGGATAGATTTTAAAAAGTGGAAATTGTGGAGTAAAGGGTATGTATAATTTTAATGTGTTGCTAGCCTGCTTTTCAAAACATCTTTAATGCTTCCCATTCCCACCAGAAATGCATAAGGACAATATACTTAGTGTATATTATAGCTCTATATGTTTGGCAATCTGATGGGTCTTAAATATCAGTGTTAACTTTAGTTTGGATTTTGTTAAATTCCTATTGAATTTGAACTTGAAGAGCTTCTTAAAATGTATTTGTTTTTATTTTTTAAAAAATAGAATATATTGGGGTGACACTACTTAACAAAATGATACAGGTTTCAGGTGCACAATTCTATAAAACATCATCTGTACACTGTATTGTATTTTCACCACCTCAAGTCAAGTGTTTATCCATCACCACTTATCTCCCCTATACCCTTACCCGTCTCACCCCAAGTCCCCTCCCCGAGGCAATCACCACACTATTGTCTTTTATCTATGAGTTCTTTCCCCACTCCCCTACCCCTTTTGCTCTAAATTTAAGCAACTTTTAATAAGTTTAACATTTGTACTGGCTTCTGTATTGTGTAGTCATAAATATTTGTTAAATAAATATCGGCCTGGCTGGTGTTGCTTAGTGGTTGAGCATCGACCCATGCACCAAGAGGTCACTGGTTGGATTCCCAGTCAGGGCACATGTCTGGGTGTGGACTCTCCTCAGTAGAGGCTCTGCAGGGGGCAGCCAGGTGATGATTCTCTCTTATCATTGATGTTTCTATCTCTCGCTCCCTCTCTCTACTTCTCTCTGAAATCAATAAAAACACATAAAAATACTTTAAAAAATATCCTTTTCCCAATTATTAAAGTGTTTTTTAATGCCAAGTTGTATCCTTCTTTTATATTGTAATAGGAGTTATTTAAGGTGAGTCATAGTAAGCATGATAAAGGATAATTGTGAAACGAGATTCAGGTATACATTTGAAAAGATAGACAATCACTTGATCATTCAGAAAATTTAACTTTTAAAATGCATCATCTAAAGTTCTTTTGATAATATAGTGTAGGGGGGTTTGATTTCTCATGCTTTATTTTTTTTTCTTTGTGTCAACTTTTCTGAAAGAAATGTTTTTAACATAAATGTGACATTTTAACATCAGGGTTTTCATTCTTCGTTAAAAAAGTTTTCCTTATACCTTGATTATATGCTATTCTGGAGTTTCTTGGAATATTAGAAAGCTGTTTTCATAAAGTGGTAAATAAACACAAAATATTAAAATGTGAGATATTTAAAAAATGGCAACAAAAAAACCTTGGATTGACCACCCAGCTTTAAAAAAATGTACATTATTGTCATGCCTTTGATGGCAGTTCCTCAGTCCAATTTTGTTTTCCCCTCGAAATAGCCATTTTCTGAACTTGGCTTATGTTTTGCTTTCCTTTATAGTTTTTACCACATTAACATTATTAATCAATATATAGTTTAGTTTTGGTTGTTTATGAACTTTATATATTTCTTTATTTTTAAATATATTTTTATTTCAGAAAGGAAGGGAGAGGGAGAGAGAGATAGAAACATCAGTGATGAGAGAGGACCATTGATCAGCTGCTTCTTGCACGCTCCACACTGGGGATTGAGCTCGCAGCCCAGGTGTGTACCCTGGCCGGGAATCCATCCATGACCTCCTGGTTCATAGGTCAATGCTCAACCACTGAGCCACGTTGTCTGGGCTTCATATAATAATTCTATTTTAACTATTTTGAGGAATGTGAGGAACTGCCATAATGTTTCAGTAGTGGTTGCATCATTTTACATCATACCAGCAGTGCACAAGGATTCCAATTTCTCCACATCCTTGCCAGCTCGTTACTTTGTGTTTTTGATAATAGTCATTTTAATGGGTGTGAGGTGATATTTCATTGTAGTTTTGATTTCATTTTTTCTAATGATTACTGATGTTGAGCATCTTTTCACATTTGTATATCTTCTTTAGAGAAATGTATATTCAAATCCTTTGTCCACTTTTGAATTGTGTTATTTGTTTTTTTTGTTGTTGATTTGTAGGAGTTCTTTATTTATTCTGGATAGTAACCCCTATGTGACAATGTGATTTGCAAATAATTTCTCCATTTTTGTACGTTGCCTTTTCATTATGTGGATGATTTCTTTTGATGTACAGAAGTTTAAAAACTGTGATGTAGTCCCATTTGTTTATTTTTGCTTTTGTTGTCTGTGTGTATTATTTTAATCCTCATCCAAGGATATGTTTATTGATTTTAGAGACAAAGGAAGGGAGGGAGAGGGAGAGAGAGAAATAAACATCGATTGGTTGCTTCCCATATGCCGCCCTGACTGAGTTTTGAATCTGCAACCTTTTGGTGTACGGGACAACTCTTTAACCAACTGAGCCACCAGGCCAGGGCTTGTTGCATTTTGGTGCTTATTGTACTTTTGATGTCATATCCAAGAAATCATTGCCAAATCCAGTGTCATGAAACCTTTCCACTATGTTTTCTTCTATGAGTTTTGTAGTTTAGGTCTTATTTAAAAAATATATCACAACTTAACATATTATTTTACTGTTTATATACTTTCTGATTACAAATCTTTCCTCTATGAACATTCTTGATTATGTTTTTGATACATACAAGAAACTATCATGTGTGTAATTCCATGTAAAATCTATTTCTTATGGTGGGTCTCTGTCAAAAACAAGTTTAACGTGTGTTGCTTTAGGACAGTGATCGACAACCTTTTTCTGGCCAGATAGTAATATTATTTTAGGCTTTAGAGACCATACTGTCTCTGTTGCAATAACTTGACTCTGCTTTTGTAGTGTGAAAGCAGCCATAGACAATATAAAAAGGAGGCTAAATTTTGAATTTAACAATTTTCATGAGTCAGAAACATTTTCCTTTGATTTTGAAAATCTCTTAACTGAAAATTATTTGTTGCTTTAGGGTTATAAGAAAAAACAACAGGTGGCTTCTAGATTTGGCATGCAGGGATAGTTTATCTCTTCTTTCTGTAGGGTATACCAGGTGTACCGGTTAATAATGCGGATTTTGTAATAAAAAACACAATAATTTTAAGAGAAACATCAAAAGTGCTTTATTCAAAGTAATGTCCATCGCTAGCTACACATTTCCCCCATCTTTCGGGTAATTTGTGGATACCGTCCCAATAGAACTTTTCTTGTTTTGAGGCAAACCATTCAGAGACCCAATTTTCCACTTCTTCGTACATTTTGAAGTGCTGCTCAGAAAGTGAATGTGCCATTGATTGGAACAAGTGGTAATCTGAAGGAGCAAGGTCTGGTGAATACGGTGGGTGGGTTAATACTTCCCAGGCAAGATCTTTTAACGTGTCTTTAACTGGTTGTGGAGTGTGGGATAGTGCGGCACTTTTCATCGCCAGTCACAATTCAATGCAAAAAAGACTTTCTTTCATGCCATTGAAGCAACATTTTACTGATGACGTTTTGATTTCCTATTTGTCTTCCGTTCAGTTGATGAGGGACCCATTTTCCTTCCTTTAAATCGTTCCCATTGCTTGTAAACAATCAGGAATTGTTTGCTGAGCAACGTTTAATCTTCCTGGAAGTTGTTTTTGAGTTTGACACGCATCTTCATCCAATAATGCTTGTAACTGTTGGCCTTCAAACTTTTTTGGTTGACCTGGACATTGTCTATCACATTGAAATCATCACTTTTAAAGCGTTTAAACCAGCATTCACAAGTATGTTGAAATGGAGCATGTTCATCATAAGCTTCCCGAAGTTACGATAACTTTCAGCAGCACTTTTCTTCAAAATAAAGTAATGAATTAAAACTTCCTGCAAATGCTTTTTTTTTTGGCTCGGAATTCGACATTTAAGTGTAAAAATATCTATGATGTTAACACATTCAGAAAATTTGATATACGAAGTTTTGAAGCTTGTGGTCAATACAACAAAATAGCATACATATCAAATCGCATATATCTCAACATATGTGTAACTCCATCTATTGAAAAAAATCTGCTTTATTAACTGGTTCACCTGGTATATGGGGAGATGATTGCTCAGGCCTTGGCTGTGTTCACTCTCAACTTAATAGAAATATAAAACTTCTTTCCTACATAGTTTTTTACATTTATACTTGTGCTATTGTTAGAGTTTTGGTTATTGTGCATCTGTCCAACAATTGATCTATCAGACTTTTAAACCTTGTGAATGTGGTAGGTATAACATGAAATTCTTATTTTTATAAAATTGGATTTCCCTGATTAATAATTTAGTTGAATACATTTTCATATTTGCTGGTCATTTCAGATTACTCTTTTGTAAGATGACTGTTCAGTTAAATCTATTGTCTATTTACTATTGGGTTCTTGGTGTTTTCTTAAATTGTAGTTCTCTAAATATTATGAAGAATAAACTTGTCAGTTGTAGATGGTACAGATAACTTTTCTTAATTCATGACTGGTTTTTAGAAATTCTTTGCATAAGCAGATATTAATTTTAACGTAATTGAATGGTAACAATTGTATCAGTCTCTTTCTTTGTGGATTGCTTTTTCCCTCCATTATATTTAGGAACATTTTTCATAGGCCAAGGCCTATTAGAAAGATCTCTGATATTAAATCCTAACATGTTCATTAGTTGTATCTTTTATCTATAGCTCTTGAATTATCCTAGATTTAATTTATTTTATGGCTTGGGTTAGGGAACTAATATTATTTCTTTTCACCACCATTTATCAAAAACTACTTCCTTTTCCTAGTGATCTACAAAGTTATTCTATAATGTATATCTGTGGGCTTTTTTCCCTATGCCCTCAGTTAATGTTCCAGTGGAGTATTTCTTTATTACTGTGCCAGTACCATGTTGTCTTAGTTAATTCAGTTATATAACAAATCTTGATAATCTTATGGTTCAGAACCATGACAACATTCAGGAATGTTTTGCCTATTCTTGCATTGTTCATTTTAGAAATACCTCACCAAGTTCCTGACAAAACAAAATTAAACAACAATTTTGGAATTTGATTGGAATTGTCTTGAATCTATAAATCAAGAGAGAGAACTGGCATGTTTATGATACTGAGTCTTCCTATCTATGAACTTGGTATGTCTTCATATTCATTAAAATCTTTAATGCCTTTCAATAAAATTTTATAATCTA
This sequence comes from Myotis davidii, assembly GCF_000327345.1. Classification (NCBI taxonomy): domain Eukaryota; kingdom Metazoa; phylum Chordata; class Mammalia; order Chiroptera; family Vespertilionidae; genus Myotis; species Myotis davidii. The sequence goes on along the minus strand of NW_006300377.1, from coordinate 3,375,197 downwards.
TAAAGCTTTTTATTTTAGATTTTAACATTTAAGTGTTATTTAATTTGAAATCTATTTTTAGAGTTCGGATCAGACTGGGTTCTACATTATTTTTAGATGAGTAGCTGTTTGTGCTACCATATGTTAAATAATTTATCTTTTCACCTAAATAATGTTTTCATCACTGAATTGGCACTGCTGAAATATGTTTAAGTTCTGTAGATGTAGAAATCTCCTTTTGGAATTTCTGTTACATTCTATTTATATGTATGTATATTATAAATAGTACTGAATATTAATATTTACTTCTATACCAGTATCACTTATTTTACTTGTATATATTATGATTAGAAATGTCTTTCAATTTATTTAGGTCTTCTTTTATTTCTCAGCACTATTTTGTAGTTTTCAAAACATTGGTCTTGTACATATTTTGTTATTTCAATATGTTTAAATTTTTATGCTTTTAAAAATTAAATTTGTGAGGTATAATGGATAGATAAGACTTACCATATTTAAAAATCACTTTTATTTTCACTTTTATTTGCTGTTGCAGCTAGATATCCAAAAATTTTTTATTTTAACTCTTACATTACACTACATTCACAAGTTAACTTGAGATGGATGATAAACCTAATCATAAAGCTAAGGCTAAAACTATAAAGTTTTTACGAAAAAAACAAGTGAAAATACTCATGATTTTGGGATAAGTTTCTTAGAACTTTAAGAATGTAGACCAAAAGATATAATAATAATAAAATGTGATTTTATCAAAATTAAAAACTTAGCCTTTCAAACGACATCATGAAGTAATGAAAAGGCAACCTATAGAATAGATAAATGGATGGGTATATATTAAAGGATGGATGGGTGGATATGTAGAGAGAGATATAGATAGTGAAAATATAGACTCCCATCTATTTCTATCTGTTGATCTAAACAATAGAAGATTTGTATCCAGAATATATAAAGAATCCTTACAACTTAATAATGAAAAGACAAACAATGAAATTTTTTCAATCGTCCAATATTTGAAGACAGTTCATAAAAGAAAAGGAATGACCAATACACACATTTGTTTGACATCATTAGTCAGTATAAAAATACAGGTTAAAACCACAACAAGATGCCATTATCCTTCCTAATAAAATAACTAATTCAAAAGACCACTTTAGTAAAATGGGAAATTCCTCGAAAAACAGACTTGTAAAATGAATTTAGTGTAAGTCACCCAACTCTGTTATTCTTGAAAGTTGTTTTGTCTATTCAAGTCTTTTGCATTCACATATACAACTTAGAATCAACATGTAAATTATACAATCAAGCCACTGGGACTTTGATTGGAATTGATTAAATCTATATATCAAGTTTTTGGGGAGAATTAGCATCTTAAATGTATTGAGTCTTCATAACCACGAAAATGGTATTCTTTTTATTTTGGTCTTCTTTAAATCTCCAAATAATTTCTAAATTATTGTTAAATGATTCTCAAGCATTATTGGACATAATGCACAAAATTGTCTAGGGGCACTTGTTTTTATTTTGTTTAAATTTGTTTTAATTGAGATAAAATTGACATAAAGCATTGAATTTGTTTTAGACATACAACATAATGTTTTTCTATTATGTTTACTGTGAAATGATTACAGTAAGTTTAGTTAACATCCATTGGTAGTTTTTTAAACTTTGAAACACTATTAGAAATATATTTTATGCTGAGACTTATGTGTATACACAAAATTTTTTTGTAGTATTATTATCACTCTGAATGATGTGCTTTGTTTTCTGTTCTAGCCTATTTAAACAAATCCTGGCCCTGGCTCACTAATGGGTTGGTACCTGAAGTTTGAAAGAAGAGTGAATTGTTGTATTCTAGTTATTATCCCATTTCCATGAAAAGTTTCCTGCTGGTCACTGGCCTATTAATAGCTAAGGTACTCTTTCAGTTTAGGATCATAAGTAAGAATTAAAATTCTTCCTATTACTGTAAGTGTGCCCTGATAAGAATCAGGGTCTGCATTAAGGAAGGAAGCTAGAGTGGCTGTTGAGGAACATCTAGTCATTTAAGACAAAGCCACATGATTCAGCGTTGATGAATTGCAAGCTTATCAAGAGCCAGTTATTTCCAAACCTCTTTATTCTAGTTGTCATTGTAATTATTTTAATTGTACCATTTTTACACTAGTGAAATTTACTTGTTTCTGTGAATAATTTAAATGCTTTCGAAAGACCTACTAAGTATGTCGGTAAAAATATGGAAGTACAAGTGTCTTCATTTTCTCATTTCACTCTAAAGAAACCAAAATTGAATTAATGAATACTGTATTATGGTTGTGATTTGTTCAAGAAAGAAGTCAATAGGATACGTACACTTAAAGTCTTGCCCGATTATCACATGATTGCGTAATGTGCTTTTATATATTCCAAGTAAAAATAAATGTTTAAGGCATGTACATTTTGTTTTTTTAATGACTCTTGGCTTTATGGGACTCTTAACAGTTGAACTACATTTCTGATTTTATAGTTTAAAACGGCTTTATTATTTAGGAAATTATATTTTCTTGAATAACAATAAACCATCTCCTAGAAATATTTAAGTGACAAACTGCTAAGTTTTTATTAAAATGGAACCAAGATTATCTCATTTTTATGTTTTTTGTTTGGTTTTGCATTTTTTGGAGTTTGTGCTTTCTTTTCTTTTGATTTTTGTTCCTTTATATAAGAGAAAAGCAACTGCAGAGAATTGTTAGAGAAATAATGACTTCTAAAGTTATAACTGATATTACCTTATTTCTGAAAATTATGTTTTGATGAAAAACTAAAATATATGAAAGGAATTAAATGCTGTATTAGCAGTGAAAGTAACTGACAGCCCTTTGACAATGTTCATTTATGCAGTAATTGGGTTCCATAGTTGGTTGTACTTTAAAATGAAATGACTCTTAGGTACCATATAGAAATATCAATATTCCATTCAAGCAAGGACTAAGCAGAAGAAGGACACAAAGTACAAATTAATTTGACATCATGAAATTTACTTTCATTAGCAAACACAAATTGCTTACAATAACTTTCATTTTCCTTTCACAAAATCTAACAACCTACTTGCTTTTAATTCGTATACTCTTCATTCTTTATATACTGACTAGAGGACTGGTGCACTGGGGGATGTGGGGGTACCTCAGCCAGACCTGCGCCCTCTCCAATCTGGGAGCCCTCAGGGCAGCCCTCTCCAATCTGGACGTTTCTGTCTGTCTTTGCAATCATATGAGTGAATTGTTTGAGACCTCAACTCAGTTTTGTTTGTTGCTTACAGAATAATAGAGACATTTTTTTTTTTTTTGCTTTATTGGTGGAGATTTAGGAAGTTTTAGGATATCTTCCCTTTAATTTTTCGTAGACACTCTGATTTTACTTATGTCTCTCACCTTTGCTTTCCCTCCATCCCCCACCGCAACAGTAACTTGCTTCAGGCTTACTTTGCTCTAGTGCAGTGCAATATATGCGATTTGATATATTGATAAAGTTGAGGTATATGCGATTTGATATATTGATAAAATTAAAAACAACCTTCCTAATGCCGCGACCCTTTAATTACAGTTCCTCATGTTGTAGTGACCCCCAATTTCATTGTTAAAAATTGAACATAAAGTATAGTGATTAATCACAAAAACAATATGTAATTATATATGTGTTTTCTGATGATCTTAGGCGACCCCTGTGAAAGGATTGTTCAACACCCAAAGGGGTCACGAAACACAGGTTGAGAACCATTGGTCTAGGACAGTGATGGCGACTTTTGAGCTTAGTATGTCAGCATTTTGAAAAACCCTAACTTAACCCTGGTATCATGTCACATATAGAAATTTTTTGATACTTGCAACCATAGTAAAACATTTATATTTTTGATATTTATTTTATATATTTAAATGCCACTTAACAAAGAAAAATCAACCAAAAAAATGAGTTTGGGTGTCACCTCTGACACGCATGTCATAGGTTCGCCATCACTGGTCTAGGAGATCTGTCTGCCACCAGAACTATGATTCCCAGCATTCCTGGTGCTCCCCATGCTCTGGGCTTCCGCCTCTAGTTCTGGGGCTGCCACCAAAACTACTATTCCCAGAGTTCCTGGTGCTCCCCTTGATCTTGGTTTTCCCTTTCTGCTCTGTCTCTGTCCCGTGGTCTCCCACTCTCCAAATTGCCAGCTTTCCCTCTCTTCTCTCCGTCTGGCCGCTTGGGGAGACAATTTCCCCAAGCCTCTCCACTCTCTGCCGGCTCTCCTGCTCTGCTCTCTGTCTGGTGCCTGTGTATACATCTTTGTCAGGTTAATTTGCATACTCACTCCTGATTGGCTGGGGACTGTAGTGGAGGGATGGTCAATTTACATGTTTCTCTTTTATTATATAGGATCATATCCCCTGTTATACATAGATTCTCCTTCTGAACTCCTTATTAGTGTTCCCTCTTTATTAGATCATTTCTATGAGCATACTACAAGTCATATTCATCTTTTTTAAATAAAGTTTTTATTGTCTTTTTAGAGAGAGAGAGAGAGAAGCGGAGTGTGAGAGAGAAACATCGATTGGACTGCCTCCTTCTCTCCCCCTACTGGGGATTGTGTTCAAAACCCGAGCTTGTGCTTTGACTGGGAATCGAATCAGCAATCTTTCGGTGCATAGGAAGATGCCCACCAACTGAGCCATGCCAACCAGGGCTATTGTTCATCTTTTTTAAAAAAGCACCACCTGGCTGACTTGGCTCAGTGGTTGAGTGTTGACCTGTGAACCAGGAGGTCACAGTTTAATTCCTGGTCAGGGCACATGCCTGTGTTGTGGGCGATCCCCAGTAGGGGGTGTGTAGAAGGCAGTTGATCAATGATTCTCTCTCATCATTGATATTTCTCTCTCTTCCTTTCTCTCTGATATCAAAAATATATTGATAAAATTAAAAACAAACCCCCTCCCCCCCACCAACTCACCAAATCAAACAATCAAAGAAAACAGTAAAAATACCAAGAAAAATTCTTGACTCCAGATTTTAGTCTGGTATGTGCTCATTTTCTTTAGAGCAAAATTTCTCTAAAGAGTTGTCTGTACTTAACGTTCCCAAGTTCTCTCCTCTCAGTCTCTATTGGGATCACCTCACTCCAGTTTGTGCCCACAATTTTCCACTGATACAGCTCTTGTCGAGTTAGAAGTTCATTTTAGCTTTGCCAATATTAATAATCAAATCTCAATCTTCATTTTAATGTTATCTCAGTAGCATTCATGATGGTTGGTCACTTCTTTATGGAAGTATTTCTTTCACTTAGCTTCTATGACATTCATCACCTTGTTTTTCTTCTACCTCTTCGGCTTTTCTATCTTAGTCTCTTTTTCTGAGTCCTCCCTTTCTACCAGATTTCTAAATGTTGAGGTATTTCAGCACTTTAAGTTCTCTTCCATCTATGGTAAATAAACTCACTGGGTGATCTTACTATTCCCATTAATTTTAAGTACCATATATGAGTCACACATTAATATGCCATTTCTTGGCAAGAGTCTCCTCTTTAACTCCTTTTTAATAAATCTAATTGCCTTGTTGATATCTCCATTTGAAGATTTAATAAGATTCTCAAAATGAACAGGTCCAAACCAAATCATTCATTCTACTCCTTTCAGTCTGTTTCTCCTTTAGTGTTCCCATCTCAAGAAATCGCACCCTGTTGTATTATTCTTGACTTCTTTCATATCCAGCTTCTCATATATGAGGATCAGGAAGTGTCTCTACCTTTGAAATATACCCAAATTTGACTACTACTTCTCATATCTACCATTATCCTCCTGGTCTTAGCCACTAGTTTTTTTCCTTGGATTATTATAGTAGCTTCTTAACTGGTCTTCCTGCTTCTGTTCTTTATTACCTGTAACATTTAACAGTTTTAAGTAGTCCTGCAGAAGCTAGGACAATCCTTGTAAAATAAATCATGTTAATGCCTTTTCAGAATCTTTTAATGACTTTTTTTCACACTTAAAAATATATTGCCTGCCGAAACCGGTTTGGCTCAGTGGATAGAGCGTCGGCCTGCGGACTGAGGGGTCCCAGGTTCGATTCCGGTCAAGGGCGTGTACCTGTGTTGCGGGCACATCCCCAGTGGGAGATGTGCGGGAGGCAGCTGATCGATGTCTCTCTCTCATCGATGTTTCTAGCTCTCTATCTCTGTCCCTTCCTCTCTGTAAAAAATCAATAAAATATATTTAAAAAAGTATATATTGCATTTTTTTCCTATGGTTCATCAAATTCTTAATAGAGCTATCCTTTGGCTTTTCTCTCTTTCTCTTTACCAGGTGTACTGGTAAATAATGCGGATTTTTTTCTATAGATGGAGTTACACATATGTTGAGATATATGCGATTTGATATATATGCTGTTTCGTTGTATTGACCACAAGCTTCAAAACTTCGTATGTCAAATTTTCTGAAGGTGTTAACATCATAGATATTTTTACACTTAAAAATGTCGAATTTTGTGCCCCCAAAAAAGCATTTGTGGGAAGTTTTAATTCATTATTTTGAAGAAAAGTGCTGCTGAAAGTTATTGTATACGCAATGGGAAAGATTTGAAGCAAGGAAAATGGGTGTCACATCAATTGCACGAAAGACAAATGGAAAACTGAAAAGTTGTCAGTAAAATGTTGCTTCAACGGCATGAAAGGAAGTCTTTTTTGCATTGAATTGTGACTGGTGATGAAAAGTGGACTCATTTTGAGAATCCCAAATGCACAAAATCATGGGTTGATCTAGGTTAACCATCAACATCAACTGTAAAGCCAAATCGCTTTGGAAAAAAGACAAAACTCTGCATTTGGTGGGATCAGGAAGGTGTGATGAACTAGTACATACTAATACTCATAAGATTTTATGCAATCTACATACTTACTTGGTGGTAAACTATCAAAATTAACAAATTTAAATTAGATGCTTTGTTAGAAATTGCCATCTCTGAAAAGCTTTAAATCTCAAGTACATTCTCAAATTAGTATAAAAAACTTTATAATAGATGTTAGATACATATGTTTCAAAACTCAGGTACAAAAAGGTATGCTTTGAAAAGATAGTATTTTCTGTCTTCCAGTCACCCAATTCTTTTTCTCATAGAAAATCAGCTGAAACCGGTTTGGCTCAGTGGATAGAGCGTTGGCCTGTGGACTGAAAGGTTCCAGGTTCGATTCCGGTCAAGGGCATGTACCTGGGTTGCGGGCACATCCCCTGTAGGAGATGTGCAGGAGGCAGCTGATAGATGTTTCTCTATCATCGATGTTTCTAACTCTCTATCTCTCTCCCTTCCTCTCTGTAAAAAATCAATAAAATATATTTTTTAAAAAATTAAAAAAAAAAGAAAATCAGTAGAATATATTTTTAATGCATAATTACACATACACATAGATTTTTAAAAAATATAGTAGTGATACCATATTACAGAGTGGGTAAAGTCTGGTTTACAACATGAGTACATGAAACACAGAGAGTTTCTTGTATTATTATTTATCAATTATTGTATTTTCTATATGAACAACTATGAAAATCTACTTGTGCTCTAACTCTATATATGTATATTCTTACTCACTTTAAAATTTTTACTTAACCTTGGGAACTCATATAAAGCTGTGTGCCGTGCCAGCACAGCCAAAGATTTGGTGAGCCTGAAGGGGGTGTGGTGAAGGATGTAGAAAAGATAGAGAGAATAAGCTGGGTCTAGGTGCATCTTCCTGTGCCTGGCTGAGGCCCCAGAGAGAGATCCAGACAGCAAGCTGAGCCTTTATTGTATAGCCAGAGGTAAACAAGGTAGTGGTCACCACAGTTACAATGTTCTTGTGAGTTTCACTTGTTTCGGCAGCACTTGCTGCACCTCCCACAGCCCATTAGCTACCCAGATAAGATCTAGGGAGTGTCATAAGGTCAAGCCTAATTATGCTAAGAGGGCTGTGCCCTCTAAACTGGGACTTGTTTGTGGCTTTGCCAACAGGTCAGTCTGAGGCTTAACCCTATAGCCGCTTTCTAGAAAGCTGCCTCATTCATTTTCTTTTTAATTATTTTTGCCTCATTATTTTTTTAACAACTATATAATATTAAAAGCCCATTACACGAAGATTCACGTAACAGGCCTTCCTTCCCCTGGCTGCTGACACTGGTTTTCCTCTGGCACCTGGGACCCAGGCCTTTGGTCCAGCCACAGCGAGGCTTGGCTTCTCCCCTCTGGCTGCAAAGAGGCTTGGTTTCTCCGCTGCAGCCTCAGGGGAGAAGCCAAGCCTCTTCAGTCTTTAGTCTTCACTCTGGCTAGAGCCTTCAGTCTTTGCAGTGTGCCTACATATGTAAATTAACCACCATCTTTTTTGGGTTAATTTGCATAGTCGCCCTGATTGTCTAGTGGGCGTAGCAGAGTGACATCAATTTGCATGTTTCTCTTTTATTAGTGTAGATTCCATTGTAGGTATGTCATAGGATTAATTTAGCCTCATTGATAAACAGATTGTTTTCAGTCTGTTTCTGCCAAAAATGTATTTCATAGGTCTCTTATGAGAGTATATATGTAGGGATATATTTTTAGAAGTAGAATTACTGGCTCAAGTGGTATGTGTATTTAAAGTATTATAAATATTGCTAGCTGCTCTTTATTTGGATTGTACCAGTTTATACATTCTTTCTGTTAAGGGCCAGATTATAAATATTTTAGGCTTTGCAGTTCACATATGATCTTGTCACAAACTTTGGCCTGTAACATAGCTGCCAGGTTGTTATCAAAAACTTTGTCATTACCAACCTCATGGTATATCTCATTGCATTATTTTTTTTTTAAATCTTTATTGTTCAGATGTTCAGATTATTACAGTTGTTCCTCTTTTTCCCCCCATTGCTTCCCTCCACCCAGTTCCCACCCCACCCTTTGCCCTTAACCGCCCCTCCCCAATGTCCTCATCCATAGGTGTACGATTTTTGTCCAGTCTCTTACCACACCCCCCACACATTGCCGCCCAAGAATTGTCAGTCCACTCCATTTCCATGCCCCTGATTCTGTTATATTCACCAGCTTTCTCTGTTCATCAGATTATTTATTCACTTGATTTTTAGATTCACTTATTGATAGCTATGTATTTGTTGTTCATAATTTGTATCTTTACCTTTTTCTTCTTCTTCCTCTTCTTAAAGGATGCCTTTCAGCATTTCTTAATACTGGTTTGGTGGTGAT
>NW_006300377.1:3344855-3364857 GCF_000327345.1 Myotis davidii | reverse complement strand
AAGCACCTCTGAGAGAAAGCCGCCCTCGAGCTCTGCCCAATGCCAGACAGTCCACTTTCTCCCTGTATGAGTCTGGGTCCCCAGTGATTCGCCTGGAACTGGAGCTCAGAGCAGTTTGGAGCTTGAATCTCCCTCCTGATTGAAGAAGACACAGGTGTCCTCTGTTGCCAGCCCTTTCTGCGAGTGAGCCTCCATACCTCTGCACTTTACTTCCTCACCTCCTTTGAGTCTCAGTGTGCTTTTCTCTTTCCTTCTAGTTGTAGAATTTCCACTCAGCCAACCTTCCTGTGGTTCTGGATGATGTTCGTTTGTCTTTTAGTTGTATTTTTGAAGTGGTTGTAGGAGGTAGCAATTTCCAGTGTTTACCTATGCCGCCATCTTGATTTCTCTCTCTCATTGCATTATTAATTTGCATTACACTTATGAGCAAAGTTCAACCTTAGTGTTTCGTTTCCTGTGAAATATTTGTTTAAATCCTTTGCTTTTTAAAAAAGTACCTTTTTATTGATTTCAAAGAAAAGGAGAGGGAGAGTGAGATAGAAACATTACTGATGAGTATCATTGATCAGCTGTCTCCTCCATGCCCCCTACTGAGAATTGAACCTGCAACCTGGGTATGTGCCTTAACTGGGAAATTAAACCCTGACCTCCTGGTTCATACATCAGTGCTCAACTACTGAGCCACACTGGCTGTCCCAAATCCTTTGCTTTTATGTATTTGGTTGCTTGTATCTTTATTGAACTGTAAGTGTCTTTATACAGTAGGGAAATGACCTTTTTCCATATAAAGGGCAGTGAAATAATTTTTAATGAGTTTATCCTTAATCTTTTGGTTTAGTTTGTGTTTTCTTCTCTGGTCACATTTGATCTGTTACTATTTTATTAAATTTATTCTGGATTTTGTTTCATCATAAAGGCTTTTCTCCACTTTAAGACTTAAAAATAATTGTTCGAAAGTTTCCCAACCCTTTTAAGTTGTATGTCTAAACTTTAAATACAATCTGGCAATTATTTTGGTATGAGTTAGGGATTCAGTTTTTTCCAGGTGGTTACCCTTTTCTCCCAGTACCATAGTTTGAATTTAAATGTAGAAAATTTGAAAGTTGATTGCAATATTACTTTTTAGTATTTTCTTATTTGCTATGAAACTTAAATTGCTGACCATATGAAATACGTATCCTTTCCATTCATTAAACAGCTACTGTGCACATGCAATGTAGTCAGATATTAGGAATAAATTGTTGTATAGAGAAGGCTCTGACCCTGACCTTTAGTTGCTTATAGTCTGGTAGATTTATCACACTATCTATATCAGCCGTGGGCAAACTATGGCCCGCGGGCCGGATCCGGCCCTTATGAAATGAATAAAACTATTGAAAAAAAAAGACCGTACCCTTTTATGTAATAATGTTTACTTTGAATTTATATTAGTTCAAACAAACACTCCATCCATGCTTTTGTTCCGGCCCTCCGGTCCAGTTTAAGAACCTATTGTGGCCCTCGAGTCAAAACGTTTGCCCACCCCTGATCTATACTAATAAAGGGGTAATATGCTAATTAGACCCGTCATCCTTCCAGACAAAGCCATGGTGGCAGGGCTGAGGCAGAGGTGGTTAGGGCGGATCAGGCTGGCAGGGGAGAGCAGTTAGGGGCCTCTAGTAAGCATATATGTATGTTAACATCTTGCCTTTTTATTTATATTTTCTCCCTAACTTTCTATTATTATGAGAATTTAAAAATAAATAGAACATGGAAAGAATAGTACCATGAATATCTGTAACACTGTGCATGCTGTTATCCCCCACTCTTCTCTCTGTGACATACTGTGTGAAAATAAATTATACACATTCCTAAGATCTTAGCATCTGTTTGCATTTATTATTTCTTAGTTAAGTAAATTTGGTAATTATTTCCTCTGTCTGTTTGTCTAGTTTTGTGAAGAGGGGGGGTTATCATAGTCCTTATCATATAGTGGTTTTCTAATCAATACAGGTTGGGGCAAAATTTGGTTTATCGTTGTGTGTAACCAAAACATGGTTGGTTATTCTTGTATTAGTTATTAATTATTGTATTTTCTGTATGAACAACTGTAAACATAGTTTTGCTCCTCCCTGTGTGTGCTGAATGAATGAGTACTTTATGCCGTGGGTTGCTATTAAATGATTTCAGGATAAAGTATAATATGGAATGAGTTATGGTTTAAAAAGAGAATTCTGTTGTCTTTATGGAGGAGGGCAACTTGAAGGAAACTTTCATTTGGACTCTGTATCAGTTAGGACTTGATTATAAAGAGGAATTTATTCTGGATCATACCCAGGGAATGATTTGAAGAACCAACCACACTGAAGGTTTCATCTGGTCTTCAAATAAAAGCAAGGCTGTTGTTTGTATCTCTATTTTTAATGTTTGCTTCACTATATGTTTTTGTCAGTTCTAACTTGGCTGCTCATGGACCAATTAAATGTGTTTCGGGGTTAGGATTTGTAAGAATATGGTTGCTTCTTAGATACTTATGTGGATTGAGTTAGTACACTGTCAACAGGAAGAGATATAGGATGTTGGAATGGTGCCAAGTGGAGGAAATGGATTTGGAGAATTAGTCCAGGGAAGGGGAATTGGAGTATCTCTCTTTTCTATCTTGAGCAAACGGCTGGTTTGGTGATACTGTTAATCAAATGAAAGAAATACTAGAAGAATATACTTGGAATGGGAGCAGGATGAGTTTGGTTTTAGAGGTACTAAATTGGAGTCCTTAGAGAAGCTAGAATAATATAAATATCTGACTCTGGTCTAAGCTGAAGTGCTTAGGAAGTCTGCAAAGCCAAGGCTATGGTAGTGTAAAAAGTAGTCCAAGAGTATAAAATGAGAATATAACTGGAATGTTGGAGGAAAGCTGATATTGAGTGCATAGAGGAAGAGGTGTATAGACCAGTTTAAAAGGGAGGAAGAAATATAGAGTCAGAAAAACCAAAGGAATTTTATCCAGGAGGGATATGCCACATAAGGGGTATGCCACATAAATCCTAATGGATTTGACCATTAGGAGATCATTGATGATCTTAATGAGAGCATTTCCAATGCAAAATTGGGAACCAGATTGCTTTCATCCAGGCTCAAGGTGAAGTAGGAATAAACCACTGTAGACTTTTTCCTACAAGTTTGACTGTGAAATAAAGGTGAATGAAAGAGAAGAAATACAAAGCTGGAAACTTTTTGTTGTTGTTTTATTTTGGAATAAGAGAGACTTGAGCATATAGTTTAAAACGGTAAACACTTTTAAAATTTATTTTAGCTTGGATACACTTCATTTTTATTATTATAAACATTAACTGCTGTGTTTATTAGAATTAGTGCAGAGAAATTGGGACTCTGAGACCAGAGACCTGGGTTCTAATATCAGGTCCCCAGAATAATCACTATACTAATTATAATTATCACTTTTATACTCTGTTAGTAGGTCCTTTATACACACTACCATTAATCCCCACCATAAATTAATTTCCAACGTCAGTATTACATCTCTTTATAGATAGATAAACCTGAAAGTTTATTTTTCAAGATAATATAGATTTTCTGTGATCATGCTATGATTCCAACACAGGTTATGTCTGATTCTGAATTTGGCACATTTATCTAACTCACATTGCCTTTCTTCCTAACTAAAAATAGTTTTTCAAGATTAGGACCCTGTTTCCTTATCTGTCAAACAGGGATAGTCATATCTGTCACTCCTGTCTTAAAGTGTTAATGGAATACTGTGATATTACCTATATTTTGTTTGGAAAGAAAAAATATTTGATTAAATACCAGACAGACCTTATAAATGTGGTCAACTTTAGCATTATCGCTTGTCTAAACAGTATTTTACTTTTTAAGGTGGTGGTATCATGGATACAGAAATGTCTGAAGATATAGACCACAACTTAACTCCTACCCTTGACAGCATGCCGTATTGAATGCCGAATCAAACAGGATCTGAAAATTCATTGCTGGATGAAGATGATTATTTTTTGAACTCTGGGGATCTTGCAGGAATTCCAGTCGTTGGTAGTGACAATGAGGATGAACAGGATTTTAGTTCAAAAGACAATCTTGTTTCTTCAGTTCATACTGACGATAGCTTGGAAGTAGAGAGAAGAGTCACACAGCATGAATCAGACCATGAAAATGAAATACAGATTCAAAATAAATTTAAAAAAGACTTTCCTAAACAGTTTGATCAGGTTTCTGTCTTTAAATCAATACGGAAAGATTTTAGTCTAGTAAGAGAAAACAGCAAAGACACATTTTCTGGAAAGGAGAAAAATAGAGACCTAACTTATGAACATGAAAAACAGTTGGACAAATCCCATAAAGAGGTGGATTCAAGGTTGAAAAGCAGTTTTTTTGATAAAGCAGGTAATAATTGTTGGAATAGAGCCATAAGCCACAATCAGTAACAACATACTTATAATAATATAGGTTTTATTACTTCTGATGCTAAGTGAAGTATATGAACAGTTAAATTCATTGTAAGCTTGTCATTTTTTTTTATCCTTGTTCTTTGCAGAGTGACTGAATTTCTCCCCGTAACTTTTGGTAATGGTATAAATGGTTGAAAAATAGCTCTAAACCTCATTTCTCCCTCCCTTGGTTGCAATATTTTGATGAGAAGGCAAGATACTCGAATCACCTGTTCATTTTCTTTGGTTGAACATTGGAACCTGAAGTTGGATTTAACTTCTTTGTGCTGTAAGCACTAATTCAAACTGCTGTCCCACCAAATTAGGGAGGGTTTTTCTTTTTGATAACATTTCTATTTTATGTTTTAGAAGTTTCTTGAGGCTCTTCTTGAGCCTCTTTGCTCAGTGTATCCTGTACTTTAACTCTAGTTCCATTCTTGAGTACATCATATATTTTCCTCATGCATCCTTTTTCTATTACTGTTCTATTTGCCTGCATGCCATTTTCTCTCTTTGTATATATGTTTGTAAAAGTACTTTTTATTCACAATGCCTACCTCATAAACCTCTACTACTCTCTAGTCACCACTAACCTTCCTGTATCAAGAATGAATTGTTTTCTTATCTATATTTTCATAGCATTTTGTTCATGCTTCATTATTTATAGTCCTTCTCACACAGTATTATAGTTTTGTATTTATTTTTGCCTTACATACTAGTGTAGGTGTTTATGGAGGGTCAGATTGTATCTTATTCATCTTTGTATTCGTGGTTATAGTGAACATAATGTTTCAATAAATATTCAGAAAGAAAGGTATAATTTATCAACCTTAAATTTCTTCTGACAATGCTTGGAGAAATACGGTAGAAAGAACAAATCAGTATACATTTTCAGTATCCCCTGTAGTGATATTGAACATTATGAGGCTACTTATCCTCAAGTAACGTAATGTCTGGTAGTAGAAGGGACAAGACAAGTATTAGAAGTGTCAGTGACCAGTTGAATAGCATAGATTTAATTTATTGTTAAAGAAAGTGGTGGAAGAGTTTGTCATAAGGCAGGCAGTACATGAAGATTTTCAAATTATTGAAACAGGGTTTTGGATATTTCTAGAGATGATTTTTAACTTATTGGCCAGAAAAGGTTTTAAGGTTTTATAGAGGAGAGGTGAATTTTGACCTGAGCTGAGTCTAGAAGACTGTATAAAGATTAGGATAGATAAAGGGGACTTGGAATGATATAAGCAGAAATGGGGAATAACAAAAAAGTAATTTACAGAGCACAGCGAATAAAGTAACCACTATTTAGATTTGAGAAGGAAAAGTGTGAGATGAGGCTAAAAGTTAGATGGTGTGAGATTGTTTACTGTGAATGAAACTACCTTTTGGGTGTTCTTGGGGGACCCATCTCATGCTAATGAGCATCTTTGTTGGAAACGAGAGGTGATTATCAAATGATAGCTTTTTAGGTTACTTTTTATGTAAGATTTGTTATTCATATACATGTGTTTGTTTTTGTTTTGTTTTTCTTTCAATAGCTAATCAAGTTGAAGAAACATTACATACTCATTTACCACAAACCCCAGAAACAAACTTTAGGGTAAGTTTTCAGTGTGTATGTAGAATGCTGTAACTGTGGCAAGTGTCAAAGTTTTCTTTATGTTACTTTCTAAACTGTAACTATATGTAGTAGGTAGAGCGCTGATTTTTATTTTATTTGCTTTATTATTTTGGAAAGGACATCTTTGGAAATAAAGTCTCAGCTCTTAGATTATTTGTACTTGATATTTAGACATTTACTTTTAGGTGTAGGGATTCTAATGAATGTCCATAGAGTTCTTCATTTCTGATGAGTTTTTCTTTGGGTGTTGAACCTGAAGAGGAATAAATCTAAAACCTGAATATTTATTAATCCTTTATATTGTGTTTTAGGATTCCAGCTATCCATTTGCCAATAAAGAACCCATTGGTTCGGAACTGGGGAATTCCTTTGCATCAAATATTAGAATTAAAGAAGAACCTTTGGATGAGGAGTATGACAAAGCACTGGCACCACAGCAGGGACTGCTAGACAAAATTAAAGACGAACCTGACAATGCTCAAGTAAACATTTCACCTTTTTTTTCCCCCCTTCTTTTTGTTTTGCACATGAATTATTCATTTGAGAGCAGATGTTCTTGATTAAAAAGTGAAGTAGTTTGTTGACAGGGTGAGAGGAGACTCTTAATGAAAGTTGAGACAATTTGAATTATCTTGTGAGAATAATGCTAAGTAATCAACAGGAGTTATATGAAATATTTCCTGACTAGTAATTAGGCTTTTTAATCCCGTTTGTTCCTAAATACCACTGTACTCTGATTTTTACAGTTTCAGTGCAGAATTAGGGAAAGTGTGAGTCTTCAAGGATTAGAGATTGATATAGAAGATAGGGCTGAAGGTTTATGGTGGTTCATTAGTTTATGGTTTGATTGAGCTTATATGAATAAGTCTTTGCAGTTACTGCTAGTGGAGGACAGGCTATGTATAGATTTAAATGTTTTTCAGGAGGGGAGTAATAGACAGGCTATCTTTGGAAGGATTAATTGATTGAAGAACCAGGTCATTGGATCAGTGGATAGAAGGTAAAGAAGGGTAATAGGGGATACTAAATTTGAGAACTGAATAATAAAGGTAGGGATAGAGCTCTGCTATTTCAGTTTATCTCTGGAGGTAAAAGTCATAAGAGCTATCCTATAAGCCAGCGAAGTTATTCATCCAGTTAGTGACATTGCAGTGGTTAGGATGAAAGAAAGAAGTTATACCAGGCACTGTAATCATACTGGAATATGGGAAGGAGAACAAGGGATGAATACACAATAGTAGCAATTATTTGAGGGTTGTCTATGGTTTATACAGATCACATTAATTCAGAGGCTGAGAAAGCAAAGATAGTATGAATTAGCTCTTTCTCTGAAATGACAGTTAATCTGGAGGAAAGCTTGCTTTTCCAAATCTTCCTGTTATACTAGGGGGTTTGAGAACGTAAGACTTCTGTGTAAGAGATTTTTTCATTCAGGTGTCTTTGAGCAGGGTTTCTCAACCTCAGCACTGTGACATTTTGGGCCAGATAATTCTTTGTTGTGAGGGGCTGTCCTGTGCATTGTAGGATATTCAGCAGTATTTTTGGCCTACTAGATGGCTATAACAATGCTGCCCCCTGCCCAAGTGTTTCCAGATGTTACCAAACGTCTTCTGGGGGACAAAATTGTCTGTTATTGAGAACCACTGTTTTAGAGTAAGGAGATAGAAGAATAGACAATTTATAGATAATAGGTGATCGGTACAGTCAGATTGTTGCTCAGTTAAGCAAGAATTTTATGGTGTGTAGTGGAAGGTAGCTATATAGTGATGATAAAGCTGTAGGAGTTGGATGGGTATGGGTGTAGTGGCTACAAAGAAGATGGTAGAGAAGGAACATGAAAATATTTGAATAGAAGGTAGATTGTGAAAGGATATTTAACAAAAGCAGGCAAAATGGAGATCTTGGATATCTGAATTAGGGGTAAGGAAATGTCTTGACATCTAGGGAAAATTTATGTGGCAGTGTATGCCTCAGAAAACTACACCATGTATGTCTATAGGGCCTGTCTCTTTATCTCTTTACACATCCCAGTGTGGATATGGGAAATCCATAAGGAATCATGATGGTGGGTTACCAAAGGCATCCCATTCTTACTGTACATGATCCAGTGACACTTTTCTTGGACAAAAAGTCAGTTACAGCAAAAACCAAATACATTGAGGAGGAGGAGGAGTTATTGGTACTATTGTTCTGAAAATAATCAGAGGTTCTAGTGGCTGGAGAATTCCATAAGACAAAGAAACATCTACATTTTTATATTCTATTCAGATTGTAATGATGTGTTATAAAATGCTGAAGGTGAAGTTTCATCATGATTACGGGGAAGAACTTCCTCAAAGGCTCACCACCTGTTTGTGGACTCTTGTGAGAACCAAGAAGAAATGTGGGATGTGTGTAGGTCCTAGGCATAAGGTCCTGAAGCATTCTTTACCCTGACCCTTCAATAAGGTATCCCAGTATGTGAGTGGGTAAAACTTCTTTTCTCTAAGAAGTTGTACCAATCCTGTAGAAGCAGATCTTTGATAATTCTTCCAGAAATCCCTCAGGGGACCTCATGTTAAACTGGTTCTTCCTTTTCTTTTTCCTCCCCTTTTCTTTCCTTCTACTTTCCCTATGTTCCCTCACCTCTGTTTTCCTCCCTCCTCTCCCTTCTTCATTGTTCTGTTCTTTCAGGTCTTTCTTTCCCGCAACCATTAGAAACCTGTATTTCTTGCTGTTCACTACTGCTAATGCTTTATCACTTAAAAAACAACAACTTTATTGTTGAAAGTATTACAGATATCCCCTTTTTTCTTCTTCTGTTGACCCCCTCAACTCCACTTCTGCTCCCTCTCCAGGCCTTTCCTGCACTATTATTTGTCCTTGGGCTATGCATATATGCATATAAGTTCTTTTATTAACACTCCCTTTCCCTTCTGAAATACATCAGTCTGTTGCATATTTCAATATCTCTGGATCTATTTTGTTCATCAGTTTATTTTTATTAGATTCCACATATAAGTGAGATCATATTATACTTGTCTTTTTCTGACTGGCTTATTTCGCTTAGCATAATACTCTCCAGGTCTCTCCATCCTGTCTCAAAGGGTAAGAGATCCTTTTTATATAGCTGCATAGTATTCCCTTGTGTAAATGTACCACAGTTTTTAAACCCATCAATCTACTGATGGGCCCTTGGGCTGTTTCCAGATCTTAGCTATTGCAAATAAGGCTGTGATGAACATAGGGGTGCAGGGTGCATATATTCTTTGATTGGTGTTTCAGGCTTCTTAGACTATATTACTAGAAGTGGGATCAGCTTTATCACTCTTACTCATTTCCCATAGACTGGAAAAGAGAGTTCAAATGTATTATTATAACTATTAATCTGAGGTTCATAAAATGCTGGTAGATTTTATTTTTGACCATTAATTCCTAGTAGTAGCTTTTCTCATGATTTAATAAGATCATAGCTTTAGCTCATGGCACCTTGTCAAAACCTCCCTTGGCTTTTCTCTTGGCTTAACTTGTAGTTTTGCTTTCAGCTCACTCTATAATTTTCCTTGTATGATTCATTTGGTTTTAACTTCTTTCCCATATAAATCACTAAAGTGCTAAAATGTGTTCTTATAAATTTCACTGCTTCTACTTATTTGCTCTTGATTATTTTTTCTTTTACAATTTTCTGGATTTGTCCATTATCATTCTGTTTGTTACTGGTATAACATCATTTGGCCTCCCAGTTTCATTTCCATAAATCCCATCGCATGTCACATTTCTTCATTCAAATCTCATTGCATGTCGCTATAGTATTTTCTGTGGTATTTTTACAGTTACAAGATATTTTTATGTGTGCTGTGTTGTTTCATCTTATTTCATAAGGCCAGAGTAGATGATACTAACTCTATTTGTAAATAAGGAAACAGGTTCTAGAGGATAAGTTAATTATACAAGGAGCCAATCTAGTACCACAATCAAGTTCTTACTTTTATTAGTCTACCAATCTTTTGGTAAATAAAAGTTGTTTAATTAAAAAAGAAAACCTACAGAAGGTTTTAAAATAGAAACTTTAAAGAGTCAGAGAACTCCATTTTTTTTATACGTTCTAAAAGTTGGAAATTCAGTAAATGTTACATCAAAATCATTTTTTTACCTTTTTGCACATAATAAAAGGAGAGCTAATCTATAATCTTTCATTGAAATAAATGAATTAGAATGAGAAGGCAAATTATTTGTCACAATAGTGAGTGACATAGTCTTGGAAGTCAGAATTCAGTAATTAAATGTTGGGGCCTTTTTTAAGTCATATCAAGTTAACTTGCTATAGGAGGAAGTGGGTTCTTTATTTCTAAAATACTTTCTTGGGATAGTGATATGTATCTTCCTTTTTGGTAAACAAAGGGAAGTTAAAGGTATTGGTAAAGGATCTTTTTTTGTGTTTTGTTTTGAACCTGTTTTTCTGCTCTGAAAGCTTTTGGGTCATCAGATTTTCACTTCTGAAGTTATTAGTCATTGGTTTGTTATTAAATTTGTAAATTTAGTTATTATAGTGGGAATCTTAAAATAACATGATTCTGCCTTGAAGCCATTGTGAGGTGAAGAAACAGAGTACTTAAGATATATACTTATTTTATTGTATTACATGAGTAATGTATATTTGAGGCTTACAGAATGTATCAGAAATTTGGAATAATTGTTACTGACAGCTGATGGGAGACCATTAAAATATGCCAATAAATATTGATTTTTATCTGGAGTTTTCTGAGATAAAAGAAGTTGTTTTTACTTAAAATTTACATTGTGGTATATAACATTGGAATGTTAAGATTGGTCAATGTTAGAAAATCTTTTAATATATAACTTTACTAACAGGTCAAGTAAGACTATCTAGGTAGATATATAGATGCCAGAAGACATCTCATGTAATTCACTATGCATTTCTTGTAATACTCTCTTGATCATGGTAAGGAAATACCTACTTCAGATCAATAACAGTCATTGAATTTAAAACTAAAGTGATGGAAACTTGTTAATTACTAAAAGACCACAAATTACTGATTCATCATTGTTATTTAACTCTTGTTGGATTTCGCCCCAATATAGTATGTTAAAGAAACTAGAAATAATGGAAAAGGGGAGACAGAATTATCGTCATTTGCTGGTAAGGATCTTTATTAGAAAATTAGTAGAACTCGTGAAAGTTTAATGGACTAGCTAGTTGAATATTAAATAAAAGATAGCAATATTCTATAAATCATATTTTCTCAGTTAGATAATATGATAAGAAGATATACTATTTTCTATAGCAAAGCAACTAAAATGTCCTATGTTAGATGAAACTTGAATAAATGGTGAGACTTTTTTTTTAAAAAAGTAAGATATCAGTTATTTCTAATTAAGGTATAGGTTTGATATAATTCTGATGAAAATATCAATATGTTCTGATGTTTTGAAGGAGTAAACAGGCATCCACATACCACGTTACATATATGTTCTAAAGATAGATAGATAGTGACAAACCCTAATAATTGGTTAAACATTCCGCAATTATTTTCATTAGAATAGTGTGATTTTATAAGGTTAGTGAGGCTAATAATGATACAGAATGGATTGCCACAAAAAAGATACTATATTTAAAGGAATTAGACATATTAATGATGAATGGAAGGAATTCACCAGCTATTCAGAGAAAGAAAAAGAATAATGCCTATCTATAATAATGAGTGGATATGCCAATTAGACCAGACATCCTTCCAGACAAAGCCGGACCTGGGAGGGAAGCCTGGGTCCCGGGTGCCAGAAGGAAGCCAGTGCCAGCAGCCATTGTACTCTTGCACAATTTTCGTGCATCGGGCCTCTAGTTATACATAAAAATAAATACCAGGTGGATTTAAAGTAGGGGCTGGTAAAATTATCAGTGATGGGCTAACCCAGCTTATCCTCTGTGTTTCTGTCTTGTTTTGCTTTTTTTCCTTGCATACATTTTTTTGTAAATGAAGTTTTATTGGAGTATTGCCACATTCATTTATTTTCATATGGTTTCTAGATGCTTTTGCTGTACTATGGCAAAGTTGAGTGGTTCTGATAGTATGGCTTGCAAAGTTAAAAATACTTAATATCTGACCCTTTGCAGATAAAGTTTGTGGACATCTGGATTAAAGAACTGTATTATAGACAATGAAACCACATTCTTAGAGTTTGTTGCAGAAGTAGAACTTTGTAAGAAATAGAAGGAATCACAAAGGTAAAAAGTGTCAGCATTTTGGCATAAAAATGGAAACTTCAGTACATAAAATTTCATCTCAAAGTACATAATGAGAAAATGTTGATACCAGATGTTACAGAGGGCTAATACTATTACAGTATACTTTTTTATAAATAGATATTAGAAAAGAATTGCAAATTGAAACACCAATGGGGAAAAGACTTTTAAATGGCTTTTTTCACAAATTACTAGAACAAATATAATTAAGTGATACTTGTTTGTTTTTTAAACAATATCATTGCGTGTCAGGAACTTTTACTATGTATTTGTTTACTTAGTAATTCCACTATAAGGATCATTTCTTTTAGGAGTTAATCCTAAAAATGAGAATTTGAGTATTCACAAAGAAGTTCTTCATGAAATGTGTGAAAAATGGAATGACACTGGGTTGGGGTTATGTAACTCTATGTCATGCTGGACCATGAAAACGGAGCCTCAGTCCAAAGGAAAAATCAGTAATACTGATCTTGTTCTTATTTATTTCAAGTTTTGATACTATATTAGTCATGGATTTTGCATTTTTTATTTTAAAAAGTATTGCATTAACATAATTTTTTATCTTGATTATTGATATTTTCGGTGCTTTAATTTTATGCCTGAGGCAAGTGTCTCTCTCACTTCAATCCAATCTCTTTCCTGTATAATCTGTTACATCTGTTAAAATATATCAGTATTTCTCAAACTTGAGGAGTAATATACAGATACCCCTCACCACAAAGAAAGGGAGTATTGTTGGAGTTACCTGAGAATTCCAAGAATAAGAAGTCTTGCGGGATTTTTGCAAGTCCAGTGTGATAAACAATGAATTAATCTACCACTTTGCAGTTTCTCAATGCAATAATATAATAAAAGTAAACAATAGCAATGAAAACTGGTAGTATAACTCAGTTATATGTGGTTATTTATGACTTTAAGTATGTTTACATTCACTAAAAATGTCATTGAAATAAAAACACAGTTTTAAAAAATTATTTTAGAATTCTCAGACTCCCCATATTATATCTATAGACCTCAAGGACTCTTGGACTCCAAATTAAAAAACACTGATGCTTAACCACTTAGACGTGGAGTAATATTTAATATGCAAATGTTCAGTTGATTCAAGTGATCAAAAAAATCATTTTATGAGAATGGTGTATTTAGTATAATCGCAAAGAAATAAAACCTCTGAATGCAGGAGGGGAAAGAAGACTAGAAAAAAATATACCTAAAGAATAACAGTGATTGTTTTGAGGTGATATAAATATGATTAGAATGTTTTTTTTCTTTTTTAAAAAAATATATTTTATTGATTTTTTACAAAGAGGAAGGGAGAGAGAGTTAGAAACATGTATCAGCTGCCTCCTGCACATCTACTGGGGATGTGCCACAACCAAGGTACATGCCCTTTATCAGAATCGAACCTGGGACCTTTCAGTCTCCAGGCCGACGCTCTATCTACTGAGCCAAACCGGTTTCGGCTAGAATGTTTTTCTTATTCCTATATGTCTAAATTTTGTATAGTGGGTGTGTATTACTTTTATAATAGGTAAACAGCAACTTAAAATACTGTAATATTAAAATTTTAAAAAATGATTTGTAATTATCTGGTAGTACATACCATAAGCTAATTAGGTAACTGCTTTCATATTTGGCTTTTTATTCTCTCAGCATATACAAATTTACTCCCTTATTGTAAATATATGTTGCTGCTGTGTTGTTGTTTTTTTTATTAATGTGTAAATAAACATTTTCCACCCCTATATAGCTATTGTAAAATGTCTTCAATGTTTGTATTTATTCTTTCCTCTATGTATTCATTTCATTTTGTTTTGTTTTTAAAGGAGTTTAATCATGGCCAACAGCAAAAAACTCAAGAGGGGGAACTGAAAATTAGTGCTGTGTTTTCAGTCAGTGGCAGTCCTCTTGGTAAGATACAGAACTGAATGATTATATTTATTTATTCTGACCAATATGAGTGAGAAGTATCTACTTGTATTAGTAAACTAAGCAGTTCTCTCTGCCCAGTTAGAATGGCTTTAACTGCGTATTGCTTAATTAGTATTGAGTTTCAAGACCAGTTCTAGAAGAGAAAGGAAGATTCATACTTAAAATTCATGGTCAAAGTAAAACATTTTCTTTCAAAAAAAAATTTTTTTTTTAAAGCTCCACAGTTGACTACTGGCTTCCAGCCTCCTCTGGCGTCATCGGGCATGAATAAAATGCTACCTTCAGTTCCAGCCACAGCTATTCGAGTTTCCTGTTCTGGTTGTAAAAAAGTTCTACAGAAGGGGCAAACTGCTTATCAGAGGAAAGGGTCTACGCAGCTTTTCTGTTCTACACTGTGCCTCACTGGATATACAGTTCCACCCGCCCGCCCACCACCTCCTCCCACCAAGAAAACTTGTTCAAGTTGCTCTAAGTATAGCAGAATTCTAAATTATCTTCTTTGTTTTCTTTCTTTTAAGATACTTTGTTCTTATCCGTGTATTGTTTAATTTTCTACATTTCCATGGTTTTTGAGAAATATCACATTATTTAGTACCAACAGATAAGTTGTTGTTTTTCTTTTTTCTGGATGGCAGGTGCTCAGCTTTCTTTTAAACTTCAAGTTCATGGTCAAAGTAAAACTTTAAATAATGCACCTTTTCTATATTAGAGATGTTTTTGAAACCAATCTTTTCATCCTTGTTAGTTGAGATACTTTATGAAACAAAAATTATACCATTTTAGGGGTATTATATGGCCAAAAATATTTTGGTTTGCAACTGTAGGCAATAGATACTTAAATCCAACGAATATTTGAAGTTATATTTCCTACTATATAATTAGAATTCATTTAATACTTTCTTCTTTACATGGATTCAAATATGCATATATACACACACACACACACAGTGTTTAACAACAAAAAAGTGTGTGTGCCCTTAGACCTTATAAGGACATCCTGATATATTTGAATAATATGTACTAATTTTGTAAGGCGATTGATAGAAATTTTAAATATGTCAGAAAAAGATGAATGATGCCTTGTTCTAATAATAGAATCACGTTGGCTTCTATTATTAACCTATGCAAACCATGCTTTAGTAGTTTAGATATTTGTGTTAAAGTTCCTCATGTGGATGCAGCTCTTTCTCTGTGGAAAAAGACGCTCCCTCTTGTGGTTCAGTTGGAAAAAGGCATATAGACAAAAAAAGAAGTTTGAATATGGTTAGATATTTTTCTGGAAGTTAGTCATAAGCACATCTCTTTATGTTTAAAGTTTAATTACCAGAGATAGATTTCCTTCTTTATACTGTTTGAATTGTGAAACGTGCTTTTAGAATTGAGTACTTAATATACCACATGGCTAATGTCTATATTCTGGTATATTAATCATCAGATTCAAAGATTAAATCAACTTAATGTTATAATTTTTGTAGTTTCTTATTTTGCAATGAAATAATTTTACAAAACTTTCTATTATGTTTCTTGATTCGTACTTTGGGGATCAGCACTTTTTAAAATTTCAATAATATTTCTCTTTTCTAATAATCATAGATACTTCTTTAAAAGAATGAGTGGGTTTCAAAATGACCATAGAAAACTCAAATAAGTTTTAAATATTTTTTTTATTGATTTCAGAGAGGAAGAGAGGGATAGAGATATAGAAACATCAATGATGAGAGAGAATCGTTTTTTGGCTGCCTCCTGCATGATTCCTAACTGGGGATGGAACCTGCAACCCAGGCATATGCCCTGACCGTGAATCGAACCATGACCTCCTGGTTTGTAGGTCGACACTCAGCCACTGAGCCAAACCATCTGGGCTCAGATGAATTTTAAAATGTATACCCTCTTTCTGTGCTTTCTAATTCTTGTCTACGTACAAGGTAGGTGAAAAGTAGGTTTACAGTAGTTCTTTTGGATAATAATACAATAATTAAGAAATAATTATACAAGAATAAACTGTGCTTCTCATCACGACTGTAAACCTACCTTTGCCCACCTTGTATGTTATGATTTTCATCTAAATTTATTATATTCATTTAGTTTGTGGTGTTTGCCTAGTGTTATCTGGTGATAGGTCATTTTTACCAACATGTCATATCTTATCTATCTTGATCTTATGTGATGTAATTATTCTTTAAGATTGCATTATACACACACACGCGCGCACACACACACACACACATACACTTATTGATTCAGAGAGGGAGAAGGAGAGAGAGATAGAAACATTAATGATGAAAGAGAATCATTGATTGGCTGCCTCCTGCACGCCCCCTACTGGGGATTGAGCCCACAATCCGGGCAAGTCCCCTTGACTGGAATAGAACCTGGGACCCTTCAGTCCACAGGCTGACGCTCTATCCACTGAGCCAAACCAGCTAGGGCTAACATTACATTTTTTATTGCTGTTTAGTCTTATCCATACATTTTCTCTTTTTTTTCAACCTGGCATTCATTGACTTTTTTTTTCTTTAAATCATCACCTAAGGATATGTTTATTGATTTTTAAAGAGAGGAGGAAAAGTGGGAGAGAGCGAGGGAAGGAGGGATGGAGGGGGGAAAGGAGGGAGAGAGAGAGAGAAGGAGAGAAAAAGAGAGAAAGAAAGAAAAAGAGAATCATCGATGTGGGAGAGAAAACATCTTTTGGTTGCTGCCTGGACACACCTTGACCTGGGATCAAACCTGCAACCTAGGCATGTGCCCTGATTTGGAATTGAGTCCAGCACCTTTTGGTGTCCAGGATGATGCCCAAACCAGTTGAGCCACCTGACCAGGGCTCATTCCTTGACTCTTAATTGTTCTACCGACTTCATTCACTTACTCTGTTTGGCTTTTTATTTATTTATCCCTTGTTCTTTTTCATTTGCCTCTTTCAGGTTTTCTTACCTACTTATCACCTCAGCCCTTTCTTCTTCATTTTCTTTCTTACTTTTCCCCCTCCTCATTTTACAGAATACCCCTGTCTAAGGCTCAGTCCCCAGCCCCTGATCAGTCTTGGTTTTCTTTGTATATAATTTTCATTCCTGAACTACTACTTTTTCATCTCCTTTTCACCACTTTACCTTTTCCCCCTGTTATTAACACAGTCATTATAACAGTCTGGGATAATCTGGCTATCCGATTATCAAATTATTGAATTGGATTGTACCTTAAAAGGAAATTATATTCAAAGAAATTTAAAGATTTGTTCAGTGGTACATAACTGGTTAATTTTGGCACATGCACTATCCTCCCTTTCTCCAATAATCAATATAGTTAAACAAGTTTAATTTGTAAGTCAATCCCTATAAGAAGGATTTCAATTTAGTTTGAATAGGTGGAGCTAGAAAAGATTTTCTTTCTGATAGTTACTGCTGCTTTTATAGCAGCAGTATTTAGGTTGAAAGAAACTCATTAGTTTGGGACTAACAGTTTTATTTTTCTTAATCTTTTATTTATCATTACAGGCCCGGTGCATAAAATTCAAATTCGTGTGTGTGTGTGTGTGTGTGCGCGCGTGTGTGTGTCTGTCTGCCTGTCCCTCAGCCCACCTGCACCCTCTCTAATCTGGGACATCCCTCTCACAATCCAGGACTGCTTGCTCCCAACCGGTCGCCTGCCTGCCTGACTGATGCAACCTGATTGCCCCTAACTGCCCTCTCCTGCAGGCCTCGGTTTCCCCCCAGCTGTCTTCCTTGCAGGCCTGGTTGCCCCCAACTGCCTTCCCTTGCAGGCCGTGCCCCTCCCAACTGCCCTCCCCTGCTGTCCGATCGCCCACAACTGCCTTCCCCTGCAGGTCATCTTGTGGTGGCCATTTTTGACCACATGGGGGTGGCCATCTTGTGTGTTGGAGTGATGGTCAATTTGCATATCACCTCTTTATTGTATAGGATATCTTTTAGTATCTTGGATTTAACTAAAACAATATATTTTGGCTAATCATCATTTAATTTTTAGTTTCCTTAGTCATAGGTACCTAATGATTTGTTTTTTAAAAAGTGTATTTCTGCCCAGCCAGTGTGCTCAGTGATTGAGTGTCCACCCATGAACCAAGAGGTCATAGGCTCAGTTCCCAGTCAGGGCACATGCCTGGGGATTTGGGACTTGATCCCCGTAGGGGGCATGAAGGAGGCCACTGATAGATGTTTCTCTCTCATTGATGTCTCTATCGCCCCATTCTTCTCCCTTCCTCTGTCTTTCTAAAATCAGCAAATACTTCTTAAAATATATATATATATAATGTATGTATTTCAAATCCTACACAAAGAGGTAATTTTTAGTATAATTTTGTTAGTACTATTAGAAAAATTAGATTTCTTTATATAGTAGCACTCAAGGAAATAACTGTTTCAGGATTCTCTGTACCATTTCTGAATTTTTACTATCTGAATGAGATTGCTTCTTATTCTGGAATAACATGTACTCAGCTACAATAAGATATAATGTAATTGGACACTAAGCATACTTGAGAGCAGTGAGAAATACCTACATTTTTGTTATGTTTTATACTTCCATTACCTTCATTCATACTGTTTCCCAATTCTTTATCTCCTTAACTTTTAGAAAATTCTTATTAAGGTCTAGTTCAAATGTCATCTTCTTTTGGGTAGCCTTTCATGTCACATAGTGTCTGAAATAATTGTTCCTCATTTCTGTTTCTACATAGCACTTTATATGTATCTTTTTCAAAAGTATTACATTACTCTTTTATATTTTAAGGATGCTTCTTTTATGCTATTTGATATATCATTTGTCTGTTTGTCCCAATATACTAGGAGCTCCTTGAGTGCATGCTTGCACTGTATCTTGACATAGGAGTTAGCTAATGCCTGGCTCAATACAACTGCTCAATAAATACCCTTGTAAATGAAATACAGTAAAACTTAATTAAAAATGCAACAACTATAAAGGCAAAAAAAATGCAGAGTAGTCTGGAGCTATTAACTATAGAATATGAGGTATGAAGTTGTGTATTGCAGTGTAGTGTGGTATCAGGTGTTCTTTATCATGATTCTCATGTTTAGTGTTATCTTGTATTGACGCAGAGATATTTGTAATCTTTTCTAAAAAGTACTTTATTAGTATAACCTATTAAAGATGCAGGAATTAATAGAACACAGCTTATTCACTATTATGTGGGTGTGTACTCATAGGAAAGAGATACTCTTTAGAAAATTTATCAAGGTATTTTAAAAAATTTATTTTTTGCCCTGGCTGGTGTTGCTCAGTTCGTTGGGATCATCTGGTGTACCAAAGGGTTGCTGATTTGATTCCCAGTCAGGGCACATGCTTGGGTTATGGGCTCGATCACTTGTGGGGGGCATGCAGGAGGCAGCCAATGGATGTGTTGCTCTCACATGCATGTTTCTCTCTCCCTCTCCTTTCTCTCTCTTTAAAAAAATCAATGAACAACCATTCTTTTATAAAAAAAATGGTTTTTAAAATGCTTTACACTTAAACTAGTATATAGGAAGACTGGTTTGTGGGGGATGGGTGGAGTGGTAGATGCTTCAGATAGAGGAACAGATAGAGGAACCTTAATCCCTAGGATTTTTATCTCTATTCCCTTTGTAAGTGATGCCTACAAATTAAATTATTTAGATATAGAAATGGTTCAATACTATATAATCATGCTAGAATATACATTGTAGGTTGAAAGATGTCCTTACTTTTAAAAGATAGTTCTTTACAAAAATTTTAAGTATTAATGTTTTTAAAGAATATTTTGAAAATATAGAAGAG
>NW_006300377.1:3332322-3344833 GCF_000327345.1 Myotis davidii | reverse complement strand
TTCTCTTGTAACATTGAAAATCTGAGTCAATTAAAAGTACAGCTTGTATAAAGATTAAATAATTTTTTTTTGCTAATCCTCACTCGTAGATACTTTTCCCCTTTGCTTTTGAGACAGAGTGGAAGGGAGGGAGGGATGGGGATAGGGAGAGGAAGAGGGAGAGAGAGAGAGATGTCAATGATGAGAATCATGGATCGGCTGCCTCCTGCACACCCGCTACTGGCGATCAAGCCCGAAACCCAGGCATGCCCTGACTGGGAATCGAACTGTGACCTCCTGGTTCATATGTCGATGCTCAACCACTGAGCCAGTCAGGCCGGCTTAGGTCTATTTTATAGAACAGAACTTAAGAATCAAAGCAATTTATCAGTTTATCCAAGAAAATCCAGGTTTTCTGATTTAAATATCAGTTACCTTTTCCTATACTGTAATTGCCTCTTTTATTTTATTTAGCTCACAAAAAGGAAAAAAATTAATTATACTGTGGCTTATTTTATCCTTAGAGACATTTTAAATCCAAAGGATGTGATCAGTGCCCAATTTGAAAATACGACCAGTAGTAAAGATTTTTGCAGCCAGTCATGTTTATCAACATATGAACTGAAAAGAAAACCTGTTGTTACCATAAATACGAATAGCATTTCAACCAAATGCAGCATGTGTCAGAAGAATGCTGTTGTAAGTTATCTTTTTATTTTATTGGGGCGAGGGGTCTAATGCTTGTGCTTAAAGAAAAGTTTTGATGGTCTCTGCTTATTGTTTGTATTTTGTTATTTCTTAATTCCTAGATTCGACATGAAGTTAATTACCAAAATGTGGTACATAAACTTTGCAGTGATGCCTGCTTCTCTAAGTTTCGCTCTGCTAACAACCTCACCATGAACTGTTGTGAGAACTGTGGGGGTTACTGTTACAGTGGCTCTGGACAATGCCACATGCTTCAGATAGAGGGACAGTCTAAGAAGTTTTGTAGCTCAACGTGTGTTACAGCATATAAGCAGGTATATGCCCATATTTAATCCTGATGACTTTGTTTATTTTAGGGGTATTTAAATTTTTTGGTGGAATTTATTTATGAAAATGTCACAAAAATATTAAGATATTATTACCTTAATTAGTATTTTTACATGTTAGTAGTAGTTGTCAAATGAATGCCTGTTAAAAACTTTATAACAAGAGTTTTATAAGTAGTATATATTTCTTTCTTTTGGTTAATCTTTACCCAAGGGTATCTTTTCCATTGATTTTTTTTTTTTTAGAGTCGAAGGCAGGAGAGAGAAAGAAAGAAAAACTTCAGTGTGAGAGAGAAACATCAGTTGGCTGCCTCCCACATGTACTCCAACTTGGGAACCAAGTCAGGGATCGAACCTACAATTCCTTGACTGGGAATTTATCCTAGTCCCTTTGGTGTGTAGGCCAGTGCTCTAACCACTGAACTGCCAGTCAGAGAAGTGGTATATATTTCTGTTCATGCATTTGAAATACATGTTTTTAGGTATGACTTTTATTTCACATATGATTCGTGTTTTTGAAGAATATTTTGAAAATGCAGAAGAATGCAAAGAAGAAAAATAATGCACCATCTATTTGGTGTTAACCTTCTGTTTTTTTAAATATAGTTTGCTTTACATACACACACACACACACACACATATTTTACTTTCTAGGGTAATGTTCAAGTTGTATATATATTCTTGAATTCAGATCCTTATGGTTGAAATTGCAATTCAGAAAATAAGAACTTACCACTAATTGTTTAAGGGTTTTTTTCTTCTCTTCATGAAATAAGAAAAAATAAATGTGGGTTATATATTATTTTGTGAATTAAGGGTTGTAGAGAATGAATTGGATGAATTCTAGTATGACAAATGTCTAATGCAATTTTGTACACGATTTATATTTTGTTAGTAAATTTTGATCAAAAATTAGATTTTAAAATTATAAGCACAAAAGAATAGTACAAACTTTTTATATTTAAAATTTTACAATGGCTTTCTGTTTCAGTGCATTTGCTGATCATTTGTTTTCTTAGGAAAGTGAATTTTTATACAGTCAACTAAAATTTGTAAATTTAGTGTTGATTGGGAACTTTATTTAAATTGTTTTTTTAATATATATCTATATATCTATATATATCTATATCTATATCTATATGTATATTTTTCTTGATTTCTGAGAGGAAGAGAGAGATAAAAACATCAATGATGAGAGAGAACTACCGTTTGGCTGCCTCCTGCATGCCCCGCACAGTGAATTGAGCCCGCAACACAGGCATGTTCCCTTACTGGAAATCAGACCATATGAAGAAGTAGAAGAAGATGGAGAAGGAGATGATTATGTTGAGGAAAAAGATGATGATGAAAATGAAGTTGAAGATGAAGATGAAGAGGGAGAAGACAGAGGAGAAGAAGATGATGTCGATGAAGGAGAAGGAGATTTTTAAATTGGTTTTAGAGAGGGGAAGGAAGAGGGAGAGAGAGATAGAAACATAAATCTGCTGCTTCCTACAAGGCCTCAACCGGAGCTGGAGCCCATGACCTAGGCGTATGCCTCTGAGTGGGAATCGAGCTGGCGACCTCCTGGTGCATGGGATAAGGCTTAACCAACTGAGCCACACTGACCAGGCTTAAATTGTTCTTAAAACTTTATAATGGCCCTAGCCGGTTTGGCTCAGTGGGTAGAGCATCGGCCTGTGAACTGAAAGTTTCCAGGTTTGATTCTGGTCAAGGGCACATGCCCAGGTTGTAAGCTTGATCCCCAGTGGGGGACTTGCAGGAGGCAGCCAATCAATGATTCTCTCTCATCATGGATGTTTCTATCTCTCTTTCTTCCCTCCTCTCTGAAATCAATAAAAAAATATATTAATAAAAAAATAGTAGCTGTATTCTTATAAAACAAAACAAAAACTTTATGATTCTGAAATTTTAAACATTATACAGTGTTCCCATTTATTTCTGATTAATATACAAACATATTAAAAGGGGTTAGCTTCCTGCCCTAGCTAGTTTGGCTCAGTGGATAGAGTGTTGCCTGAGGACTGAAGAGTCCCGGGTTTGATTCGGTCAAAGGCATGTACCTCGGGTGCAGTCTCCTGGCCCTGTCCGGGGTGTGTGGGAGGTAACCAATTGGTGTGTCTCTCTCAGTTCGGTGTTTCTCTTTATCTCCTTCTCTCCCTTCCACTCTCTTTATACAATGGAAAAAGTATCCTTCGGTGAGGATTTAAAAAAAAGAGGGTGGGGCGGGGTTAGCTTCCTTTAGGAAATCTTGTTTCTGCTCTCATGGGGGGAAAAACCCCAACAGTATTTTCATGTGTTTTATCTTTGTTCAAATGTTTTTCTGTATCAAGTAATAAAAGTTGCTTGGATTCAGTCAATTGAAAGATGCTGGTCAGGGCAAGTGCCTGGGTGGCATGCTTGATTCTTTGGTTCCACAATAGAAGGAACAATTGGTTGAAACATTTTAATTTTAAATAATTTATTTATTTTTTTAAAAAAGGTATTTTATTGATTTCTTACAGAGAGGGGGGAGAGGGATAGAAAGTTAGAAACATCGATGAGAGAGAAACCTCGATCAGCTGCCTCCTGCACACCCCCTACTGGGGATGTGCCTGCAACTGAGGTACATACCCTTGACCAGAATCGAATCTGGGACCTTTCTGTCCGCAGGCCGACGTTCTATCCACTGAGCCAAACCGGTTATAGGGCTAAATTATTTCATTATAATTTAGCCAATATCTGTTAAAATTTTGACATATTAATATGTACTTTGGTGTAGAGAAAGAACTTGGATTTAGAAGTAAAGCAGGTCTTAGTTTGATTCCCAGACATTATATTCAAATAGAGTTTTACGTTGGGAAAAGCAATTAAACTGATTGAATCCATTTTCTTGTCTGTAAATGGGTAGTAAAATACCTATGTCACTGAGATATTTTTAGGGTACATATGAAGTAAGAATGAGATAGCACCTAGTATAGAACCTGACACATTTTATAAAATGCAAACACAGAACCTCAGAAATATGTGTGTACTGGGCCTCTATGTAAAATTTATTTCTTACTGAGGATTGTAATTATAAAAGTTTGAAAGCCACTGATTTAAAATATTTTAACAGTGTTAAGTATAAACATTTCAAAGAATTATGCTTTTACTTGTAATTGGGTAAAATGAATGTTATTTTATTCTCTTAATAGAAATCAGCCAAAATTACACCATGTTCGCTTTGCAAATCATTGAGATCCTCAGCAGAAATGATTGAAAATACCAATAGTTTGGGAAAGACAGAGCTTTTCTGTTCTGTTAATTGCTTATCTGCTTACAGAGTTAAAATGGTTACTTCTGCAGGTAATATTGGTTTTGTAAACTATATAATCATTGGAAAAGTTATAGTTATTGCTTTGTTTATATAGTACAGGTTTTTGTTCAAATTTGGTTGTCTTTTAAGGCCAATTTAAAATATTTCAGTTTTGTGTTATAAAATATCACCTATTACCTGATTGCTTTTTTATGTTTGTTTATTGGCTTGTTTATTAGTGCATTTGTCCTTTGCAAAAGAATTTCATGTGGCTTCTTTATTGTATTTTCTTTTCCACACCTGATTTATTTCAGGATTTGTTTATCTTATAGTTTCCAGATAGACTGACAACTTTAAAAGAAATATTTTTGATGTTAAGTTAGTTTTTATCTGTATGTGCTGTGATTAACTTTAGTTTCAGTTCCTGCACCTTGACCTGGCTCTTGAATTTTTATATCTTATGCAATATTTACTTATTTTCTCATACATTTTTGCGCAGGCCGACACACACACACACACACACACACACACACACATATATATATACATACATACATACATATATATATTACTCATTAGTTTTATTTTTATTTGCTAAGGTGTACAAGTGCAGTGTAACAGTTGTAAGACTTCAGCAATCCCTCAGTATCACCTAGCCATGTCAGATGGAAGTATACGCAACTTCTGCAGCTACAGTTGTGTGGTAGCTTTCCAGGTATGGCTTCAGGAACCTTTCTCTTCTCCAGTGAGTGAGTTGCCTACAACTATATAGTAATGTGAACTTATTATGTGTTTTCTAGTGCCTGGATTGCCTAAATTTCTACTATTTAAGTCCTATTAAACTTGCATTCTTGGTTCATCCTATCCTGTATTTGGAGGCATGTCATTTAACTGTGTTCTGTAAAATTAATGGTATTATTATCTCCTAGATTATCTTATGGGAATATATTATTTTTGAATTATTTTATTTTTGTTTATAAGTGACACCCCCCCCCTTTCAAGTATAAGCTGCTCACAGGCAGGAATTTTTGCCTATTGCCAAATGTATTTTAGGTGCTTAGAACTATGCTTGGTAAACTTAGATAGTCAGTACTACATTGTTTGAACAAACTATGAGATTGCTCTTGTTTTTTCTCTTTTTTCTAGAATTTGTTTAACAAACCAACAGGAGTAAATTCTTCAGTAGTGCCCTTGTCTCAGGGCCAAGTAATTGTAAGCATCCCCAGAGGTTCAACAGTGTCAGCGGGAGGAGGTAACACCTCTGCTGTTTCTCCCACCTCCATCAATAGCTCTGCTGCAGCTGGTCTCCAGCGTCTTGCTGCCCAGTCTCAACATGTTGGGTTTGCACGAAATGTTGTAAAACTTAAGTGTCAGCACTGCACCCGTCTTTTTGGCACAAAACCAGAACTTCTTGACTATAAGGTAAAGTGTAGGATCATGATAAAGGTTTTGAATATAAACTGATCTATCTGTAAAATTGTTTTTGGCTTTTTATTTCTCAAAGTTGTGCTATTTGTTTTTTGTAAATAAGAGGGATAAGGATTTCTATAAGATAAACATTTAATTAGTACTTGATTATTTATTTGCAGGGTAAAATGTTTCAGTTCTGTGGCAAGAATTGTTCTGATGAATATAAAAAAATAAATCATGTAATGGCAATGTGTGAATATTGTAAAATTGAGAAAATTTTAAAGGAGACTGTGAGATTCTCAGGTGCTGACAAGTCATTCTGTAGTGAAGGTAAAGACAGAAAATTATCTTACCTACTATGCATGTTGGTTCTTTTAATAGTAGTTGATGATTTAAGCTGTTACTGTGTGGGTTATTTTATCCTCTGTGTATAACACCAAACCCTTTTCTTTCGTTTATGCTTGTTTCATTTTTTTTTCTGATCAAATTCTTCATATCATTTAAATGTTAAAATGAAGGAAACGATCCTCCAAGTATATAGCAGAAGATGATAATGTGACAAACATTTTTCGATATTAGGTTGATAGGGTTTTTTCAGTTCTGGTGCTTCTAAAGGGAACTCCTTAAATTTGGTAGCATCCTAAGATTATACTTTATTGTTCTAAATAGCCATTATATTTATGAACATAAATAATCTGAATTTGCAAATCAGTATGAGATAGACTTTCTTCTTTTTTTTTTTTTAAATATATTTTATTGATTTTTACAGAGAGGAAGCGAGAGAGAGATAGAGAGTTAGAAACATCGACGAGAGAGAAACATCGATCAGCTGCCTCCTGCACACCTCCCTCTGGGGATATGCCCGCAACCCAGGTACATGCCCTTGACCGGAATCGAACCCGGGACCCCTCCGTCCACAGGCCGTCGCTCCATCCACTGAGCCAAACCGGTTTCAGCTAGACTTTCTTCTTTATTTAAATGACTATCTTAAATGTTTAGAATGTTTTGTGTTATTCTAAAACTGTACAGGATTAGCCTACTAGATTAGTGGATTCCAAACCTTTTGACCACAACATACATACACACAAAAATACATTTTACGCTGTGATATCACATACCCAAATAAAACAAAAGTTTCATTAAACAAATTGACGTTTAGCTCAGCCGGTGTGGCTCAGTGGCTGGGTGTCGACCTGTGCACCAAGAGGTTGCCTTTGTGATTCCTGGTCAGGGCAAGTGCCTGCGTGGCACGCTTGATCCCCATTGTGGAGAGTGCTGGAGAAAGCCAATCAGTGTTGATGTGTCTCTCTCATTGATGTTTCTCTCTCTGCCTCTTCCTTCCTCTTTCTAGTACCAATAAAAAATATTTTAAAAAATTGACTTTTACTATATGAGATGCACTATAATATATTTTTTAATGTTTTTATTTTATTTTATTGATTTCAGAGAGGAAGGGATAGGGAGAGGGAGATAGAAAAAGCAATGATGAATCATTGATCAGCTACCTCCTACACGCCCCACACTGAAGATTGAGCCTGCAACCCAGGCATGTGCCCTGACCAGGAATTGAAGTGTGTTACCTCCTGATTCATAGGTCAATGCTCAACTACTGAGCCACACCGGCCGGGCACTATAATATTTTTTAAATGATAGTATTGGTCCTGTATATTGACCTCTTTATCTAATTGGTGAAGACCTAGGTGTGGTATCTTTACTATGGGGCATTTAAATTAAAGATGGAGATACTTAATATTTCTGCCTAATTTTAATTTCATCTTCCCTGATTTTTTTTAGGTTGCAAATTGCTTTATAAACATGACTTGGCCAAGCTCTGGGGAAATCACTGTAAAATGTGCAGTTATTGTTTACAGACATCTCCCAAATTGGTGCAGAGTAATTTGGGGGGGAAAGTGGAAGAGTTCTGTTGTGAAGAATGTATGTCCAAATATACAGTTCTGTTTTACCAGGTAAGTATAATTCACATATATGGGTTTTTCAAATTAGGGCATACATTATTCCCTTATTTTATTTGTTGACCAAGTATGAAGGAAATTTTAAGTATTTAAACTTTTAAAATTAAATGTATTATGTTCTTTAGCATTAAATTAAGATTTTGGAAGACTTTAATGTCAGTGAAGTTATATTTCTTTTGTTTGTAATTTCCATGGAGAAGACCTAACAGTCTTATGACATTAAATACTTAAAATTAAAATTTTATTCATTTATCATTTAACTAAAATGATTTTGTTTTCTGAAGTCTTTGAGGAAGATAGATCTTATTTCACTATGTTTTTTAATTACAATTTATTTGCATCTCTATAATATGACTTTTTAACGCTTAGTATAAAATCATTGATAGATAAATATTTACCACTTTAGGATAATTAAACTTCATTTTTTTACTTAAATTCTAAGTTATTTTTCTCACTTGTTACATTTATTCTGTCAGACCACAGCTAATTTATTTCTTACTCTTTTACCATCTTTTGTTTCTTTTTCAGATGGCCAAATGTGATGGTTGTAAGCGACAGGGTAAACTCAGCGAGTCCTTGAAATGGCGGGGAGAAATGAAACATTTCTGTAACCTGCTTTGTATCTTGATGTTCTGTAATCAGCAAAGTATATGTGACCCACCTTCACAAAACAATGCAGGTAAAACTAAACTTTAGTCTTTCACTGGTGTAGGGGACTAACTACGTCTACAGATTGGAACATTAAATAATTGTCAGTAATTTCATGAAACATAAATTTCATTCTATTCACATGATGTTAACATTTAGATAATTTTTTGTTTAACCCTTGAGATTAAAGCCCAGTAAAAATGATTTATTTATTTATTTTTTTACTTTTCTCTAAACATAATGAATCAAATAAACTTTTCAGAACTTCATGGGAAAGAATGGCAATTGATGTATTATAATTGGGTATGTATACCTTGACTTCCTTAAAAAAGGATTTGAGACTATAAAAAGAAGATACAGTCTAAATCAAATGGCCTCTTAAATGTATCATCTGCATAGTTATGCAAAATACAATACACAGAATAATAAGTTTCACTAATTAAAAAATTAAAAAACAACTTGTTAGTCCTGAGGTGATTCTGCTTCAATAGAATTTACTCTAACTTAAAAGCATTGTTTTACCTCCTTGAGATGTTGGTTTTTATGTATGTGCATATAAATTACATTAAGTTTTAAAATTGTTTTTATTTTAATCAGCAAGTATTTCCATGGTGTCAGCTGCTTCAGCAGGGCCCCCATCGTTAAGAAAAGACTCAACTCCAGTTATAGCTAATGTAGTGTCATTAGCAAGTGCTCCTGCTGCTCAGCCCACAGTCAATTCTAACAGCGTTTTACAAGGTATGACCTAATTTGAAAGCATTGATCTAGCCCAGTGGCCGGCAAACTGTGGCCCCTTGAGTATGGCTCTTCCACAAAATACCATGTGTGGGTGCTCACGAACAGTGCAATTGAAACTTCGTGGCCACACTCAAGGGGCCAAAGAGCCATATGTGGCTCGTGAGCCGCAGTTTGCTGACCACTGAGCTAGCCTTTTTGAGGTGAATATAGTGGTTCTCTATCTTTTTGCCATCAGTAGTCATTATCATACTAGAGGCCCGGTGCACGAATTCCTGCATGGCTGGGTCTGGCCGGCCAGCCCCCATTGGGGTTAGGGGGCTGATTGGGAATGGGGCCAACGGTGGGGAGTGGCCGCGGGCAGTTGGCGGGCTGGCCCTGCCCTCTGGTCGAACACCCAGTCTAGGGGATAATTTGCATATTAGCCTTTTATTATATTGGATGTTAGATGTATTCATATTAGGAATGGTGGCTCACTGTGGGCTGGTAGGCATTAGTGTTTTTCATGATTTGCAGATATTTTTTTCTCATATTATACTTTAGATGCTAGTCTTTCCATGAATTAAACTAAGATAGTGCATATTTTTATTATGAGAGACTTTGTGTTTATCCTATATAATATAAGCATAGTATGAAAATTATGTCCAGGGGTTTGACCAGGGGACGGGGCCAGTTGGAGAAAGGGAGGGAGGCCCCGGCTGGCAGCTGGCAGCTTCTAGGGGCCCTATCAGTGCACAAATTTTGTGCACTGGGCCTCTAGTTGTCTGATAATCAGCTTTTAATGTTAATGTTTAATTGTGTAAGATCCTAAATATATATTTTAATTTATGTCAGGTGCAGTTCCAACAGTAACAGCGAAAATCATTGGAGATGTAAGTTTTATTTTTATTGGTATTGCCACTGTATTTATTTTCCATTTTGATGTCGGATAAATATGTCTAAACTACTTTGCCCTTTATTATTATTTATTTATTATATAAAATAAATTTTGTGAGCTCATTTAACATTTGTTCAGGAATAGGATTTTTGTTTACTTAATTATGTATTTTATACACTTTAATTTCTTTTTATGTTTGCTGTCTTTGTAATTACTGAAGTTTTTTATTATTGTTCTACAGACTTAAAGTTAATTATATAGAAGTTAGGCATAAAAGGTTTTGGGAGCATTGGTAATGTAGTCAGATTGTAAATAAGATGTCTATAAAATGTAGTTTTGTTTTCTACCCAGTGTAGAGTATGTGGTAAACAAGCATTACTTTTTTTTTTAAACTCAATATTTTTTGCTTTTCTCTTAAAATAGGAAAAAATAATGAGAAAATCTTATACTGAAACAGTGGCATTTCTTAAGTGTTTTCCTGGTCTCTGGGATACCATTGGTATCATCTTATTTTCAAGTCTCTGAAGTGATCATAAGTGATTCTGTTATTTCTAGTTATCTTGAAACTAAGGCTTCTAAGATTTAGTCAAGAAAAATAGTTTTCATTTTAAACTCTACCAGCTTTGTGCTTAATTAACAATGGCTTACAATAATAGAAATAGCATTTTTCTTGGTAAACAGAATTGGTAAATAGATATATTTGGAATCAATATGTAGTTATTAAAATACTGCTATATTGCTATTTCAAGAATGCGTGTTGGGTTTTCCAAGTAATTCTAATATAATATTCCTTTAGAAATTATAATCTTTTTTTGTAATTAAAAGTAAGCTTTTGAAAACGCCTTTAGTTTCTTTGATTAATTTTTTATTTCTTTTGATTATGTTTTTAACTAGGCAAGTACACAAACAGATGCCCTGAAACTGCCACCTTCCCAGCCTCCAAGACTTTTGAAGAATAAAGCTTTATTGTGCAAACCCATCACACAGACTAAAGCCACCTCATGCAAACCACATACCCAAAACAAAGAATGCCAGACAGGTATATTTCTTATACTTTCTTCATTTAATTTTTTTAAGGGAAAGGAATGTGGGGTCTGCCTCTATTAATTGAGTGCCTGCTATTTCCTAGGTAATATATTTAGTTGCTAATATACATTGTTCAATTTAAGTCTTACAGCATCCTTGTGAATTAGGTATTTTCACCATCTGAGACTTAAGTTATGACAGAGAGAAAGTAATTAATTGATTATACCATACTGTGAACATTTCATTTAATTTCCTTAATATCATGGAGTAAGTATAGACTTTGGAATTATATAGATAGGATCTTAATTAAGAGTAACTATTGTTTTCCCCTTAGGCTTAAACTTTTTTCATACTCTCTTTCAAATAACACCAATTTCTTTGAGGAGAGCTTCAGGGCTTCTTTCCTTATGAACTACCTTTCTTCCCGCTGCACCCCCTTCCCCAGAATAACCTCTGAGCTACTTCTAGCCTCTGATCTTCTCAGCTTGCTTGTCCCAGCAGGGAATCTTTGCCCTATAAGTTATCTGGAGTGAGGATGATTGGACCCCACTATTCTTAGCCTGCCATTCCTGTAGTAGGACTTCTGTCTTGTGAGTGGGAGTTGGGTGGAGGAAGGAAATTAACCTCTTAAACTTGTAGTTGCAAGAGATGAGAAGTAATGGTGGCCTGCTCCTCCTGGTGAGATACAGTAATCCTTGATTGGGAGCTGCCTGAGAGAAGCCATTCTTCTGATTATATCCACACAGAATGCTGCTTCAGTCCGTTGAATGGGAATATGAAGCAGGTGGTGGGTCAACTGTTCTTACTGAATTTCAGTAGATTTTCCTACATAAATATTTCTCCATTTGCTGTATGCCCTAAGGACAGTTTCCAAATAATGTAAATGGTTGTTTTCAGCAGTTTTCACCAGTTTTGCTTGTTTCACTAGGGAATGGGTCTGTGGAGCTCCTCCTGTTGCCAAATGAAAGCCCCAGAATTTTTAAACTGGAAAGGAATCCTATATTCCTAGATCTGGAAGATTATCCTGTAGGCCAGTGTTTCTCAAACATTAATATGCATATGAATTACTTTGGGATCGTATGTAGATTCTGATTCAGTGGGTCCTAAGGCTTTACATTTCTCACAAGCTCCTGTATAAAGTCAGTGCTACTGGTCCATGGACCACATTGCATAGCAGGCTGTAAGTGACTTAGTCTTATATTTTATATCAACTAGAGGCCCTATGCATGAAATTCGTGCATGCGGAGGGGTCCCCCTCAGCCCAGCCTGCACCCTCTCCAATCCGGGACCCCTTGGTGGATGTCTGACTGCTGGTTTAGGCCGTCAGACATCCCTCTCACAATCATGGACTGCTGGCTCCTAATAGCTCACCTGCCTAGTCGCCCCCAACTGCCCCACCACTCTGCCTGCCTGCCTGATGCCCCTAACTGTTTCCCTGCCTGCCTGATCACCTCTAAGCACCTCTGTCTGCCGGCCTGATCAACCCTAACTGCTCCCCTGCCAGCCGGATCGCCCCTAACTGCCCTCCACTGCCAGCCTGGTCACCACTAAC
>NW_006300377.1:3322130-3331293 GCF_000327345.1 Myotis davidii | reverse complement strand
CTCTGTCACTGAAGCAAGCAAGCCTCATGTTAGTTTCAAGCTGCCTGGCTGCCGGCCGCCATCTTGGCTGGCAGTTAATTTGCATATCGCCCTGATTAGCCAATGGGAAGGGTAGCAGTCGTACGCCAATTACCATGTTTCTCTTTTATTAGATAGGATACTTATTTTGTATTATGTACCTTGGTTATCAGACATCTCTATTCTGGTAACTCTTTTTTTAAAATTATTCTGGTAACTCTTTTTACATCCACTGCACCATGATAAAGCTGATCCTGTATTATTTCCTACTTCTAACCCTAGTTGAATTGTCAGCTTTTCACTTTTTGTGAATAGCATGATTTTTCTCCTACATTAATGATTTTATAGTTATCTAGAATATTTTTCTGGCTCAAAGAAAGGACTCTTTAAATACTCATCAAATAATTGAATGAATCCTCCATCCTTCCCACTTTTCCCTGCTCATATTTAAGTTAGTTTCCAAGGTCTGTTTCATCTTTGTAATACTTTAGCATATGTATACATATAAAAGGCTAACATACAAAGTGTCCCCCCAAGAGTTCAGGAGACCAGGAGTTCGATCGCTCACTATGACATGCACAGACCATGAGGGGGTGGCGCGGAATGAAGGAAGGCCCCAGTTGGCAGCCGGCAGCTGGAAGAAAGGCCCTGGCCAGCAGCTGGAAGGCCCCGATAGGCCCTGATCACCCGCCAGGCCTAGGGACCTACCCATGCACAAAAGGTGCATAGGGCCTCTAGTCATATATCTATATCTATATCTATATATATCTATATCTATATCTATATCTATATCTATATCTATCTATATCTATATCTATATCTATATCTATATCTATATCTATATCTATATCTATAGGTATAGATATATATGTTTTTTGTAGGTGGTATTGTCACCCTAATTCAGGCCTTCATCATGTTAGCTCTACATATTGTAATTGTCTCCTACATTTACACTTTATGTAATTTTATTCTGTGCATTGCTGGCAGCCAAATTAATCTCTTTAATGCTATTTTTGTCACATTACTTTGTATTAAAGGATCTGTAATTGCTCCCCACTACTACTAGAAATGATTTCACAAAAATGGTCATTCTACTTATTCAGTCTGCTTTTTAACATAATCTACTTACTCGTTTTAACAGCTATTCATACCCCTCATCTGTGATCACTGTTCCCATCCTTCCCTTTATTCATCCACATTATATCTTTCATTAATTTTATCATTGTATCATTGATAATCATTGTATTGCTCACTTTTTTGTTAGTGCTATACTCAAACTTTTCTTTGCTACTTTAGTTATTTCTCCTTTTTGTTTTTAGAATATATTTTTATTGATTTCAGAGAGGGAGAGGGAGAAAGATAGAAATATCAATAATGAGAGTGATTCATTTATCGGCTGCCTCCTGTGTTGTAATGTACCCCGTGAATCACACAAAGGACACCCCAATCAAGAAGTCGAATAAGGAGTCATTTATTCGAAAGCCAGTGAGGGGGCATTAGCTCTCCAAATCTTGCAGCCCCGAGTGACTACAGTAGCAAGCTTATAAAGACAAAAGCCACATCCTGATAGATGTTGGAATTTGGAGCTGTCTTGCGAAAGCACATTGTACAGAAGCAGAATTGAGCA
Organism: Myotis davidii; assembly: GCF_000327345.1. Taxonomy (NCBI): domain Eukaryota; kingdom Metazoa; phylum Chordata; class Mammalia; order Chiroptera; family Vespertilionidae; genus Myotis; species Myotis davidii. Next base: position 3,329,648 of record NW_006300377.1, on the reverse strand, counting down.
AAGTTAATAATCTCTAAAGGTCATCTACAGTCCCAATTCCTGGAGCCACTGAGTCAACGGGAAGCAGTCTTGTGGTTTTGGCCCTCAGGCACAGAAGAATAACCTTTGTGATATGGGCTGGCAACATAATTGGGTGATTTATGTTGAGTTTCTAGGTCTCAATCTGGAAACTGAGGTAACTACCCTGTTATTTAAGCAAGCATATGTTTACAGAAGCCAGAATAGCTGGGTTAAAATTTAAATAGCAATTTCTACCCAAGATTGAGGTTACTATGCTTCACCTGCACTCTCCACACTGGGTATCGAGTCCACAATCTGGGCATGTGCCCTTGACTGGAATTGAACCTGGGACCCTTCAGTCTGCATGTCAACACTTTATCCATTGAGCCAAAACCAGCTAGGGATTTCTCCTTTTTATGAACTCTTAGTATTACAGATTATATTTCTCTTGAACTATAAATCTCTATATATTTTTAAAAAATATTTATTGAATATTTATAAAATGTTGTTTCTAACCCTTTTTGTTTTTGTGCTTTTTTTCATCAGAAAACACACTAAGCCCATCCCAGGTCATTATGGTGCCAGTTCCTGTACCAGTGTTTGTGCCCATACCTCTTCATCTGTATACTCAGTATGCACCAGTCCCATTTGGAATTCCAGTTCCAGTGAGTAATCATATAGATGCTACGATTAAGTTAGTACACATTTTCCTCTAATAAAATTTTAACAATTCCATAAAAAACTTTTCACTTGTTGGTAAAACACACCTGACTCTGGTTAGCTATTATTGTATGACTGCATTATTTAATGTGGAGTATATAAAGGACTGCTTCTATTTGTACCTTACCGTGTCAGAGAAGGCTATAAGGTAGCTTTTTTTATTGTTTCATACAACTAAATACTGATGTTTAATGCAGTTTTTAGTGTTAATGATTTGACAAAGCCATAAATCTCAGAAAAAGATCAGAAATTGTGTGTCAGAACACTAGATTCTAGAAAGGTTGAAAAGATGAATGTGATTTATATGATTCTTACTTTTTATTAAAGAAAAAGGTATTGATTTTGTTATTAGAAATGTAGTTTTCCTCAGTATTGAATTTTTAAGGGAAACAGTTGTGTGAGAATATTAAGCAAGAAATATAATCAAAAGCAAAACAAAGGTGTGTTAGACAATTATCCATTTGGTGTATTCAGACACACATTTTGTTGAGTTTGCAGAAAAGCTCTTACTAAATTTTGATTTAAATGGCTGTATTCTTATTTTAAAAAACCCTAGCAATAGTACTTTAATTATCAGCAATAGAAAAATATCTTGAATTTGTTTATTATTTTAATATTTATATGATCTCATAAATAATACCTTTGATGATGAACCTGTTGCTCAAGAAACTCTTCAGTCCATCCTTGGTCTTTTAGATGCCTGTCCCTATGCTTATTCCATCCTCGACGGATAATGAAGATAAAGCCACTGAGAGTATTGAAGACCTTAATGAAAAGCTTCCTTCACATCCATTTGAAGCCGATCTCCTTGAGATGGCAGAAATGATTGTAGAAGATGAAGAGAAGAAGACTCTATCTCAGGGAGGTTGGTATAATTTTAAAGTAAAGAAAGAAAAAAATACCCCTACACATTTTCCTGTAACAAGTAATTTTAGAGATGCGGCAGTCAAGGTGTTTCTAAACGCTTTATTGTGTTAAATACCAAGTCTGTGGGTTTGTTAACCTTTTTGATATCTCTGAAAATTCTCACTTTTTAAGGAAGGAAACTAAGTGCTGATATTCAATGCAGTTTTTAGTGTTAATTATTCCAGAAAACCATAAATCTGAGTTTCATGATCATTTCCTGATTTTATCCCTGTATTGAAATCATGGTCCTCAGATAAGAATTCCTACCTATATGTATAAAAGCCAAGCAACTGGAATCACCGGTTTCTATGACATGCACTGTGACCGGCCAACCGGCCCGATGAGACAACCGGCCCGATGAGAGTGAGGCTGGTGGCTTACCTCCCGTGTCCCCGCTCCCTTCTCCCCTCCTGCCCACCGCGGCCCACCCCGATCAAGGCCAGCACAGCCAGCCAGACCCTACCTGTTCAGGAATTCATGCACCAGGCCTCTAGTTGTGTAATAACTAGCATGTTAGTAGCAGAATGGAAAACTATTGGCTCAAGTAATTGATTGATAAATCTCATTCTGGGTGTAGAATAATGGTAACAATAGTTAACATTTATATGCTTACCATAGTCTAGGCATTGTCCCACATTCACTATGTACGTCACCCCGTTTAATGTCACAGCAACCCTATTGGGGAGTTACTGTTTACTTCAGATTCTTCAGTTGAAAATAGGATATTTTACTTGCCTAGGTTACACAGTCAGGAAGTAAATGACACAAGAGTTGAATCCATATCTGACTCCAAAGCAAATGATATGTGATATTAACCAGAACTCAGTAATATAGACTCCTGAAAGGTTTTTAGCCTTAATTAGCAGCTCCTGGGTTTTGGATATAAGAAGCGATCTATATATAAAAAGGGCTAAGTGTCCATCCTTCCCTCCAACCAGTATCTATGACGCGCACTGACCACTTAAAAATAAGGGGCAAACGATCAACGCAGGAGCTGCCATCATGTGCACTGGCCAATTAAAAATAAACGGCTCCCTAGCCGGTTTGACTCAGTGGATAGAGCATCAACCTATGGACTGAAGAGTCCCAGGTTCGATTCCAGTCAAGAGCACATGCCTTGGTTGCAGGCTTGATGCAATGTGCAGGAGGCATCCAATTAATGATTACCTCTCATCATTGATGTTTCTATCTCTCTCTTCCTCTCCCTTCCTCTCTGAAATCAATAAAAATATATTAAAAAAAAAATGGCACCAAGGACCTGGCACCGACAAACCAACACTCTGCTTTCCTAAGTGGGACACAGGCTCTGCCACCACTCTGGAGTGACACCCCACTGAATCGCAGCCAATGCTGCCATGGTGTAAAATGCGGCTCACAGTTCAGCTCAGCCCAGCCCAGAAACGGTCGCTGTGGACGTCGGGTAATGATGTCACGTAGCAACGCCCGGCTTCTTTTCCCTAGTGATGACTAGCCTCTTTGTAGTTTCTTCAGCCCAGGAACCCGACTTGCTTTATAGCCAGGTGCAAACATTTCGCACTTTAACCAAATGTCTGTGAAGCGTTTTCCCATGCCTCATCTCATCTGATCCTCACAGAAGTCCTGGAGTAGGTAGATAGGAGACTCGGTAGAATCCTAGTCTTTTCATTAGCCGGAAAACGGAGATTTAGAAAGCTTAGAAACTTGACCTGACTGAGAAGAAGTAAGAAATGGTAGAACTTGAAACTGACTTCAGGTTTTCTCACTGCAGAGAATATAGTCAAACACTGCTACAATTAAATATTTTGCCCTCTATTGTAGATCTGCATAATCTACAATAATAACAATTTAACCCGGCCTGTGCACGGATTAATGCACATTGGAAGGAAATTAATTAGAAGAACTATTTTAATATCTCTATTCACCCTTTCTCTATAATAGAAGTGTCAACCAAATTCACAATCGACAATAACAAGATCAAAACACACATGTGTGATTGCCACCAGCAAGAGCTTTATATGTATGCGCATGCACAAGTAAACAGCCTTTTATAGATCTAGAATAAACTTGCTTAATTAGACCTGCTTTCTGATTTAGCTAAACTTTTTCCAGCCCAGTGAAGCACCCCAACTTCTCTTTCAGGTAGTTGTCAACAACACAGCAGTAAATACCAACATGAAGGAGATTATTATTGTAGTTCACGCAGGGAGAACAAAGGGTAAAATATTTAACTGCAGCAGTGTTTGACGATATACTGTGCAGGGAGAAAACCTGAAGTTATTTTCAAGGCCCAGCATTTCTCACTTCTTTTCAGTTGGGTCAAGTTTCTAAATCTGTTTTCCAGCTAATGAAAAGAAAATGGGATTCCACTGAGTCTCCTATCTACCTACTCCAGGACTTCTGTGAGGATCAGATCATACGAGGCACGGGAAAACGCTTCACAGACATTTGGTTAAAGTGCGAAATGTTTGCACCTGGCTATAAAGCAAGTCGGGTTCTTGTGCTGAAGAAACTGCAAGGAGGCTAGTCATTGCTAGGGAGAGGAAGTCGGGTGTTGCTAAATGACATTACCTGGATGGACACTTAGCCTATTAGCCTTTAATATATAAAACCTAATATGCTAATTGTCTCTCCGACCATTCGACCCATTTCTATGATGCACATTAACCTTCAACTGGTAGCTTAGCCTACTGCTGGGATCCAGCCATTCAGGACTGGGTGAGACGGGCTGGATACTCCCTGGAGCCCTCCCGTGGTTCCTCCCAGCCGGACAACCTCCCATGGTCTCTCCCCTGCCCCTATTGTGCACCAGTGGGGTCACTCGGGCTGGCCTGCGCCCTCTCGCAATCTGGGATCCCCCGGGGGGGTGTCGGAGAGCTGGTTTCCGCCTGATCCCCATAGGCCAGGCTGAAGTACCCCACCAGTGCATGAATTTGTGCACTGGGCCTCTAGTTTAGATATAAAAGGCTGAGTTAACTCACGCATGCACGATACATATAAAGCTCTCGCTGGCACCAATCGCACACGTGTGTTTTGATCTGTCATTGTCGATCATAAATTTGGTTGTTTTTGTTGACATTCTGAAGCCGAAAGAAAACGGCATCGTCAACAGTATATGTCTGAAGACCAACTATTGCCACAACGTACCTCTGAAGCCGAAAGAAGACGGTGTCGTCGACAGAATATGTCTGAAGAACAACAATTGGTACAACGTATCCCTGATGCTGAAAGAAAGCGACGTCATCGACAGAATATGTCTGAAGAACAACTATTGGCACAACGTACTGCTGAAGCTGAAAGAAGCCGGCGTCGTTGGCAGAAAATGTCTGAAGAACAGTCATCGACAAGTACTTATTTATTAAAATATTTATTAAGATATTAAAATATTTCTTCTAATTAATTTCCTTTCAATGTGCACCAATCTGTGCACCAGCCACTAGTATAATGATAAAAGAGAGATAAAATGGTGTATAAGATAGTTGAAATACATCAGTGAATTTTCACAAAGGCCTTTTAGTATATCACTGATGAGCCAAAAAATCATTCTTTTCTGACAAGTTTTTTTTTTCAGTGACAGTTTTTACAAAGCTATCTGGGATTTGATTTTACATAAGAAATGCTAGATAATTTTTTGAACACTGTAGCATTTGAAAAACAGTTAAGTTTTCTGTCGTGTTGCCAGTAAGTTTTTAAGGCATATATGTTCTGAGTGATGAGTAAAAAGCATATTTGTTAATTCCAGTGTTTCTGGTCTCATTTTGTTCTTTAGTGTATGGTCTCATAATTCTAACCCATTTATATATGAATTTTAATGTCTGAGAATATTGTCCCTATGCTTATCTTGTAACTTTCTGATATTATATTTACTTTTGAAGTTCAAGCAATACCTGATGGTAAACCTCAATTTAAATTGGCTTCTACATTCATGTTAACAGTTAACATTTATCAAGTGCTTCCTCTGTACAAATGTAGTGTGACTTTGCCTTAGCCTACAATTGGAATGAGACAGAAGAACTTTCAAAACTAAGTTCAAGACAGATAGTTGTAATCACTATAGTGTAAGTAAAATAAAATAGTTTAAAAACATAAAGGAGGGAAAAATGAATTTCAACTGAAGGGATCTGGATAACTTATCTTTGATTTCAGGGAAAGAAGTAATTTTCCTGGGTCTTTAAAAAAATAGTTTTTACTACTTTGAATCCTTAAGCTTCTTTTATTTTTTAAAAAAATGTTTTTATTGATTTTAGAGAGGAGGGGAGAGGAAGAGAAAGAAAGATCAATGTGAAAGAGAAATATTGATTGGCTGCCTCCTGTACTCCCCTACCGGGGATCAAGCCTGAAACCTGGGCATGTGCTCTGACTTGGAATCACACTACCAACCTTTTGGTGCATGAGATGATATTCAACCAACTGAACCACACTGGCCAGGGCTAGCTTCTTACTTTTAAAGTAGTTTATAATTGATAGAACTGTGTTCTGTTTAGTTCCATGTGTAGGCTGCTCATGTAACTTATGTTCTAATTCTATTGGTTTTCCAATGCAGTGTTATAGCATATTATATTTTAGAGGTTAAAGCATATTATGTTATAGCATATTATACTTTAGAAAGGAATTTAAACAGATTTGTCAAATCTGTGAATATGTTGTGTGTGTGTGTGTGTGTGTGTGTGTGTGTGTGTGTGTTGTGGGTGGGGAAGAATTCCAGGTAGCACATGAGAGCAAAATGCAAAATAAAGTGTCTCTTGTCATGACTTCTTTCATACTGCTACCTAAAAGTTTAACTGCTGTTATAAGTCATAATTTAACTTCATTTACTATGCATGCCTACTTTTATTAATGAAACATTCTTTCTGCATGTGAAGGCTATTTCCTTAGAACTCTCTCTTGTGATTCATGTATGTAGTACCGTCATTTTATTTTGATGCAGTTTGCTTTGTGTGTACATATAAATTATTTATTATGTGCTTTTCTTTTTCTTTAGGATCCCAAACTTCTGAACAAGAACTCTTTCTAGACACAAAGATATTTGAAAAAGGTTTGTAATTGTAAATATATTTTGGATCTTAGAATCATGTACTGTCCTGTTAATAATACAAACCCGTAAATTATTAGCATCCTCGGATTAAATATTTGAAATTTTTGCTATTTTAGGGGTACTGGGTGTTTATGATTGTGTGCTAATTTGTAATGAGAATAATAAAAGCTACCTCAAATATTGTTTTGTTTTTCCCCCCCAAATATTGATTTTAAGGATTGAGATAAAGCTTTAAACTGTTTACCAAGAATATGAATCCAGTTCTGTGAGACTGGTAAATAAGTTAAATGTACCTGGGTAATTGTTCCTCAACCATATCTGTTTTTGGTATTTAGGGGTTTCAGGAAGGTTTCTGGCTACGTTAACAGTCTATCTTATTTTGAAGCTGTGCTTTCTATCTATCTCAGACCAAGGAAGCACATACAGTGGTGACCTGGAATCAGAGGCAGTATCTACTCCACATAGCTGGGAGGAAGAGTTGAATCATTATGCCTTAAAGTCAAATGCCGTGCAAGAGGCTGATTCAGAATTGAAGCAGTTCTCAAAAGGGGAAACTGAACAGGATCTGGAAGCAGACTTTCCATCAGGTTTGTGCAATGTAACTTTTCCACTGAAAGTCTTTTATTTTAGAAGATTGGTAAAACACCAAATTGACATTATGAAGCAATTTTGTGTAATAATAATCTAGTGCACACGTGGTCATTGCCTTTGAAGGTGTTAATTTGTACCATGTTGTTCTTAGAAGAAGTTAATTTGTGTGTGTTTTTAAGCTTTCCCACAGTAACCATAAAGTTAGTTTTCTTGGTTGTTTATGAACTCCTAATTTAAATGCAATATCCTTTTTTTCTCTTAAGTATATATGTCAATTTTTTTAAATATAT
>NW_006300377.1:3319363-3320713 GCF_000327345.1 Myotis davidii | reverse complement strand
AGTCTGCGACTCCCGCCCGATTGTAAACAATCGCGTCCTCCGCGCCGCCAGCCCCGCTCCGCGCGCACTCGGTACCTGAGAATTTCACTTCAGCACTGCGGCTCCTCTGAGTCTGGATATAATATTCTCTTTACTCCTAGTTGTAGAATTTCAGCCAGCCCTGTTGTGGTTCTGGATGTTGTCCGGTCCCTGGTTCAAGCTTAATTTGAATTGGTTGTTCAAGGCAGCAATCTCCGGCGTTAACCTATGCCGCCATCTTCGGTTCTCCTATATGTCAAATTTTTATGTTATCACAAATAAAATAATGAATTATAGTGATTATTATCTGCTATTTTCTTTCTTAGTCTTAGTCTTTAAGTCTGTGAGTTATTTATCTTACATTATGCTTCTGCTGATTCTTATAGAATCCTTTGACCCATTGAATAAAGGGCAGGGAATCCAGGCACGTTCCCGAACAAGACGACGACACAGAGATGGCTTCCCCCAGCCCAGGCGAAGAGTAAGCAGTAGATTAACTTTTCTTTTTGTTCCTTTATTCTATAAGTCTTGATTAATTCCAGTAGTTTACAAAACTCTGTATTGCCAGGATCAGGAACTCCCATACGTTGTTATACAACCTCGTGGAGGGTGTGTGTGTGTGTGTGTGTTTCTTAAAGTCAACCATATCTTATATTTTACATTTTTTTCAGCAGGGATTTTTTTTATTTTGTTTTTATAATTGAGGTTTTTTGCTTTGTTTTGTTTACTTTAAAAAGCTTTATGCAAATTAACTGCCAGCCAAGATGGCGGCCGGCTGCCAGGCAGCTTGAAGTGAACATGAGGCTTGCTTGCTTCAGTGATGGAGGACTCCAACTTTCCCCGCCTGCCGCTGCCGGCCTCTGAGCTTGCAGTTTGAAACAATGTTACAAATATAGAAGCTAAACAAAATCCCAGAAACCTGCTTTCAGCTAGCCGGGATCTTCAGAACTGGAGTTGATACAGAGTTTCGATTACAGAACCGAAACAAACCAGATACCTACTTTCAGCAGCTGAGGCCTCAGAGCTGGAGCCTCAGAGCTAAAGCTGGCCCAGAATTTTTTAAAAAAAAGGAAAAAAGGAGCAGTTGGGAGCTTCCGTCACCCGCCAGCCTAAAAACAGCCCTCAGCCCCTCACCCAGACTGGCCAGGCACCCCACCCTGAATGGTGTGTGACCAGCTGAAAACAGCCCTCAGCCCCTCACCCCGACTGGCCAGGCACTCCAGTGGGGACCCCCACCCTGAAGGGTGTGTGAGCAGGTGCAAACAGCCATCATCCCTCACCCAGACTGGCCAGGCACCCCAGTGGGGATCCCCACCCTGATCCCGGACACCC
>NW_006300377.1:3314662-3319041 GCF_000327345.1 Myotis davidii | reverse complement strand
CTTGAAACCCCTCCCCCCTCGAGTGCACAAATTTTTGTGCACCGGGCCTCTAGTACTAGTATAAAAGCCTAAGTGTCCCTTTTACCCATAGCTATGATGCGCACTCACCACCAGGGGGCAGACGATCAACACACAGGCATGGGAAAATGGAATAGAATGATGGATCTCAGAAAAGGGGAGGGGGGAAGGGCGTGAAGAGATTAATGAAAGATCTTATATGCATACAGAGGCCCAGTGCATGGATTTGTGCACTGGTGGGGTCCTTGGCCTGGCCTGTGGGGATCGGGTTGCAACTGGCAGTCCGACATCCCCAAGGGGTCCTGAATTGCAAGAGGGTGCAGGACAGGCCAAGGGACTTCACTCGTGCATGAATCTGTGCACTGGGCCTCTAGTTTAAAAATAAGCGGCACCATGGACCTGGCCCTGACAAACCAACATGTGGCATCCCCCAGTGAGACACAGGCCCCGCCACCACCCCGGAGTGACACCCCACCAAATCGCAGCCAATGCTGCCAAGAGCCAATGACGCAAAATGCGGTCCACAGCCAAGCCCTGAAACAGTTGCCGGATAATGATGTCGCAACACCCGGCTTCCTCTCCCTAGCAACTAGCCTCTTTGCAGTTTCTTCAGCCCAAGAACCCAATTTGCTTTATATCCAAACATTTTACAGTTTAACCAAATGTTTGTGAAGCGTTTTCACATGCCTCATCTCATTTGATCCTCACAGAAGTCCTGGAGTAGATAGATAGGAGGCTCAGTAGAATCCTATTTGTTTGTAAGCACTGTTTTAGCATCATCACAAACATTTTGATATGTTTTGTTTATATTTTCACTTACGTTCAAAATATTTTTTAATTGCATTTGTGGTTTCTTCTTTGACCCATGGGGTATTAATAAATGTGCTGTTTAATTTCCAGTTTTTGAATATTTTCTTAGCATCGTTCCATCATTGGTTTCTAGTTTAATTACATTATAGTTAGAGAACTTACTGAGGCTTTTTTATACCCAAAATATGTTCTGTTCATGTGTTCATTAAACAGACCTGATAGTAAATGTTATTCGACCACTGGTTTGGTCCAGATACTGGCCCATGGTAAATACTCAAATCCTAGTAATAATTACGTACGGTCTTCTATATTTCAACTTTCTTTTTTTTCTCCAAAGGTCGTTTCAGCTCTAAGAACTCTGAATCTTTCAGATCTAATACAACTTCCATATTGTGTAAATGTATGCCCTTTCTAGCTTTGAGAACGCTGATTCTTAACGATCCAAGACTAAATTTTATATTCTGTATTTTTGGACTTCTGACAGGGACGAAAGAAGTCTATAGTACCTGTGGAGCCCAGGAGTCTTATTCAAGGAGCCTTTCAAGGGTGCTCAGTGTCTGGGATGACACTGAAATATATGTATGGGGTAAATGCCTGGAAGAACTGGGTTCAGTGGAAAAATGCCAAGGAAGAGCAGGGGGATCTGAAATGTGGCGGTAAATACACAGCATGAATTTGTGTTTTGACTTAGGGGATAAAGGGGAAATGAATAAATAAATTAATGAATTTACTCTAAAAGAATAAATACTAGGTCAAAAATCCCATAAAACTCTAGTTTTGGCTTTACTTAATTTTTCCCCATTTTTATTTAAAGTTCTCATTTATTTATTTATTTTCCCTTTCAGGAATTGAACATGCCTCATCTAGCCCATGTTCTGATCCCTTAGGAAGTGCTCAAGACCATCCACTCTCCCAAGAATCCTCAGAGCCAGGCTGTAGAGGTAAAACTCATTTTGTTTCCTTGTGGTCACTTATAATATCATTGTCAATTTCAGATTATAAAAGGAATGTTTAAAATTATTTAGAAATTGAAGTCTTATTGTTAAAAAGAAAAATTGATATACTACTCCCAATTTTTTTTTTAATATATTTTATTGATTCCTTACAGAGAGGAAGGGAGAGGGATAGAGAGTTAGAAACATCGATCAGCCTCCTCCTGCACACCCCCCACTGGGGATGTGCCTGCAACCACGGTACATGCCCTTGACTGGAATCGAACCCGGGACCTTTCAGTCCACAGGCCGACGCTCTATCCACTGAGCCAAACCGGTCAGGGCACTACTCCCAATTTTAAGGGTTTGTTATAAAGGTAAAATTGTATCTTTCGATCATCAGTTTATTATGTAAATATAAAGGATTTTGTTTATTTTTCTTAAATTTTACAAGTAGCTCAGAGTCTTTATTTACCTGTGTAACTCTTCTTCACCTTTCAAGGTTTAGCATTAGTGTCACATTCTCCAGAATCTGACCTGACCCTTCTCGTTTATTAGATTTCCTTCATTTCCTTTCATAGAATCTCATTTAAATAACCTCTATTATAGCACCTGTTACACCATACATACTGCATTGTATTTATTTCTTTAACTAAAAAAACCTTGAGATCAGGATAGCACAATACTCAGTGTTTATTCAATGAATCAAGTAAATGGTATTGTATTTCCTTTTTTTTTTGTTGTTTAGTAATTTTTTATTAATTTCAGAGAGGAAGGGAAAAGGAGAGAGATAAAAACATCAACGATGAAAGAGAATCATTGATTGGCTGCCTCCTGTACGCCCCACACTGGGGCGAGCCCACAACCCACGCATGTGCTTTGACTGGGAATTGGACTGTGACCTCCTGGTTCATAGGTCGACGCTCAGCCACTGACCCATACCAGCGGGCATTATATTTTTTATAAGTTAATATTTCAGATGTCTTCTACCTTTCCACAGTCCGCTCTGTCAAGCTGAAGGAAGATATTTTGTCATGCACTTTTGCTGAGTTGAGTGTGGGCTTATGCCAATTTATCCAAGAGGTGCGGAGACCAAATGGTGAAAAATATGATCCAGACAGTATCTTATACTTGTGCCTTGGAATTCAGCAGGTATCAAATTCAATAGTTGTTATAAAATGTTACATTTTTAATATGATAGGACTTGTGAATAAGTTGAAAATTATAGTGTATATTCATTGGTTGGTTTTGTTCCTATAATCTCTTCTTATTCTTCCCCCTTTTTTTTACTAAAAATTTTTTTTCAATGACAGTTTACATTTAACATTATAATATTATTTTGTAATAGTTTCAGGTGTGCAGCGTTATGGTTGGAACACTTTACAAACTGTTCCCCTTGATAATTTTTTATGTTCTCTTGTTGATGAAGCACTTACCTTGATTTAAAAAATCTTGATCATATAGTCTTTTGTATACTGAATTGAGAGTATTAGTAGAATAACAGAAATTGAGGATGGTGCATTTTATTGTTAAATGAACAAGAAAACAACAACACAAAAATAGCAATTCACAGAAGAAGTGACACAGGAGACTGTGGTGAATGTATTTGTGTATTTGTATAAATCATATAGTCTCATTTACATTTTAAAAATACTAATTAAAATAATAATTACACCATTATTTGTCTTTCACATTAGCAAAAATAAAAAATTATATAACACTTGTTGATATAAGTTCTGTGAGTCGAGTTCACCTTTAGAGTGGGTGGGAATTAGTACATACTTTTTAGAAAGCAATTTTGAACGTATGTTTCAGGAATATAAGTAAATATTAATACTCTTGAGCCCACAACCTGGGCATGTACCATGAATAGGAATAGAACCGTGACCTCCTGGTTCATAGGTTGATGCTTAACCACTGAGCCACACTGGTGGGCTGTTCATACTCTGCAAATAGTTCACTTTTGGGAATCTGTCAAAGCTAATACTCTGACAGCACTGCACAAAATTAGAAGTAACTTCAGTGTCCACCAAAGTGTAATAGTTAAGCAAATTATATTTATAAAGTTGTATATTATGTAGCAAATAAAAATTGTTTAAAGTGACTTCTAGTAATATGTAAAAATATTAATATTAAAGCATTGAAATGAACCAGAGTACACATTTTATGCATATCACTGTATGTTAACATGTAGTGGTTTAAAAACTAGTCATATTAAACATAAAATGCAATGCATCAAAAATGTTTATAGTAATTATCTTCTGGGGGTGGTAGGACTCTGGATGTCATTGATTTTTTCTTTTCTTACTTTGCCAAATTTCCTTCCACTTACATAGGGGTTGGGGGTATTTTATTTAAGCATTCATTCTATTTTTAATTTTTATTTTATTTTTATTGATTTCAGAGAGAGGTAGGGAGAGGGAGAGACAGAGATAGAAACATCACTGATAGGAGCGAATCATTGATCAGCTGCCTCCTGGCTGCTTCCTGCATACTCCAACACTGGGGATTGAGCCCGCAACCCCAGCATGTGCCCTTGACCAGAATTGAAACCGGGACCTTCAGTCCACAGGCCGACGCTCTATTCACAGAGCCAACCTGGCTAGGGCAATGTTTTAC
>NW_006300377.1:3312733-3314486 GCF_000327345.1 Myotis davidii | reverse complement strand
GCAAACTGCAGCTCGCGAACCACATGCAGCTCTCTTGCCCCTTGAGTGTGGCTCTTCCACGAAATACCGACTTCCGTGCATGGGCCACGAAGTTTCAATCGTACTGTACGTGCGCACCCGCACGTGGTATTTTGTGGAAGAGCCATACTCAAGGGGCCAAAGAGCCGCAGTTTGCTGACCACGGGGTTAGGGCAATGTTTTATTTTTAATTACGTAAGTAATGTGTGCTCATTGTAACTGGAGGAAAAATTTCTCTCCCTCCATTTCCATTCCCCAAGGTAACAGTGATACAGCAGAAATGTCCTTCTCTACCTTCTCCTGTGCTGTACCTTTGTTCATATATACATGTTTAATAGTCTTTGTTTTGCTTAGTTTTTAGCAAAATGGGGACTATAACATACACATTTTTTGCAGTTTGCTTTTCTCAATCTGTGTCTCTATCCAGATGACTATAAATAAAACTTTTTCCTTTAAAAAAGAAATTTGCATAATGTTGCAAAGTATGAATATGCCAGTTATTCAGCCTTTTCTCTTTTTTGTATTCAGATTATTCCCCTCCCTCTTACTCTGACAAACAGTGCTTCAGTCAATGTTTTGTTTGGAAAAAAATTTTTTGTTTGTGAAAAGAAAGTATATTTTGTTTGTGTACCTAATGAGTTGGTGCTTTTGTTTCTAGGTTATAGCATATATTTTTTTTTCTCCAGTTTTAAGATATTTTCAGAATTACTTTTCAGAATGGTGTTTTGTGAAAGGGTCATATATGTAAAGTGGCCCTCAAACACTGAAGAAACCAAAAGGCCAAAGAACAAGGCAGACAAGTCCACCTTGTTGGTTGAGAGTTTAATAGGGAACTTGCCTACAGAAATTCAGTCTCAGATGGCAGCAAGGCAAAGTGGACTCCTGTGCCTTCCACCCCTCACCCCCCAATCCCCGCCCCTTGACCATGTGCTTATATCTCCTAAATCAGAGAATGCTTGGGTGATCAAAGGGATCATGTGCCAGAGCCAGTTATGTAGATAACATTGAGGGCGACTCATCCCAGAGGCATTGTTCAGAGCTTTGTGTGCATATTCCAGGGCTCACACTGGGGAAGGGGAGGACAGATTCACCCAGAGGTCAAAAATGCAGATTAGTTTTAAGACAGAGTTAGCTCTGTCTGCACAAATGATTATCATTTACACTTTTATTAGCAGTGTGAATGCCCATTTCTTGAATCCTCTTTGCCACTCTTCTTCTTAATATTCTAAGTTTTAAAAAAATGACTCCCAATTTTTTCAACTTTTATAAATTAGAATGTCTTTTTATGTTGTTGGGCATTTGAATTTTTCCTTTCTATCTGTAGAATCTCTTTTATATTGGGGATAGTAACGTAAATATAAGCATTTTAAATAAAATTTTCTAGTGTGTTTTTGTCTTTTGGTTTTTATGTTATGTTTTGCCATTCAAGACGTTTTCCTTTTTTACATAGTTCAATTTCTCTTGACAGATTCTGGGTTTTCCTTGTTGCTTAGGATGGTCTTCCTCCTTTAGTAAAATATTCTCATAAATTTTTGTCTAAAATACTTTGTTAGATTGATATCTTTAATACATCTGAAATTCATTTTTGTAAATAAATATACTAGAGGCCCAGTGCACGAAATTTGTGCACGGGGGCAGGGGGCTGGGTCCCCTCAGCCCAGCCTGCACCCTCTCCAATCCGGGATCCCTCACAATCCTGGACCCCTGGCTCCTTATTGCTTGTGTGCCTGCCTGG
>NW_006300377.1:3296547-3312247 GCF_000327345.1 Myotis davidii | reverse complement strand
GAACAAATGTGATCATTGTCATTATTTCAGTCAAAAACATTTGAGTTCTTTACACTTCAGCTATACTTCTGCTGTATATGAAATACTCTAATTTATGAGACAAATACTAAAGCTATGAAACTTTTTCTAGTATGTTTATCAACTCTTGTTGATGTTAATAAATGACTTCATATAATAATACTATTAAAAAGAGGCCATAAGTTAGCAGATTGTCAGATTAATGTAGGAAGTAAATATTATGTAACTTTTATTTATTTTGACAAGAAATAAGCTTTCCTTAACAGTAAGAAATTCTAAAAGGGTACCTATGTTGACATCTCAAATGTGCTTTCTCTTCTTTATTTGGATTATGAAAATAATCATGCTAATTGTGAAGAATTTTGAAAACACATAAAAAAACTATAATGTTAACCTGGACCACCACTGTTGACATTAGCTGGGAAGGTGATAATTGCAAAAGAAACAAATAGGCAAGTAATAGAAGAAAAACAACAGATTGCTAATAGAATGTACCATGAACACCTAACAATCATGTACTATGCATGCTATGTATTAATATAAGACCATTTCATATATTAATTCACTTAAGTATTAGTGTGGCCCTATGAAGTTTAAGAACTGTTACTTCAGGCACTTGCCTAAGGCCTCAGAAGTAGTAAATGGTGGGGCCAGATGTGAACCCAGGTAGTTCAGCTTCAGGGTCTTATTATGAACACCATGTTGGACTGCATCTCTAATGTAAAAAGGTGCTTAACTGTAATCAGGGAAATTTTTTCTTCTCACAAATGGATAAAAAATGTGAAAGATTGAGAAACTTGATAATTCAAGTATTATTGAAGATATGTGCAGTGGTGGAGGCCTTTTCAGAGGGCAAGTTAACAGTGGTTATTAAGTCTTAAAGTCATAGATTCTTCAATCTAGCAAACCCATTGATCATTATCTCTCCCCAAAGAGAGGCTAGTATTTCCATTATAACATTGTTTATAACAGAAAAAAATGGAAATCCCCTAGATGTTCATCAAAAGAATGTTTAAATCAGTATGTCTATACTATTTAATATTATACAACAAAAAAAGGAATGAGTTGCTTCTAGAGATATTGACTTGGAAAACTCTTACAGGCATACATTTTAAGGAGTAAAAGTAACTTGCCAAACTGTGTAGTACGATATTTATATTATGGGAAAATACACAAAGCATAAAAATGTATAATTCAATGGCATTAAGTACATACATTCATGATGTGAAGCCATCACCACTATCTAGTTCTATAACTTTGTCACCCTATATGGAAACCCTCTACCCATTAAGCAATTACTGCTCATTTCCTCTTCCATCCTGTCTCTGATAACCATAAATCTGTTTTCTACATGGATTTGCCTATTCTGAGTACGTAATAAAAGTAAAAGTGTGCCTGGCTTCTTTCACTCAATATAGTGTTTCCAAGGTTTATCAGTGTTGTAGCATGAATCAGTATTTCATTCCTTTTTATGGCCAAATATTATTCCATCGTTGGATATACCACATTTTGCTTATCCATTCATCTGTTGATGGACCTTTGAGTTGTTTCCACCTTTTGGCTATTAAGAATAGTGAGTGTTGCTATGAATATTTATGTACAAGTTTTTGTTTGAACATCTATTTCAAATCTTTGGCGTATATGCCTAGGAGTGGTGTTGCAGGATCATATGGTATCTCTATGATTAGCTTGTTCAGAAACTACCAAACCATTTTCCACAATGGCTGTACCATTGTATGTTCCCAACAGCAATGTATAAGCGCTCCAATATCTCTGCTTCCTTGCCAACACCTAATTTTTGTTTGTTTTCTAAATACCCATCTGGTAGATATGAGGTGGTATCTTATTAAGGTTTTGATTTGCATTTCCCTAATGACTAATAATATCAAGCATCTTTTCAAAATAAATTTAAAATACCAAATCTTAAAAACACAAAATTTTTTTTAGCATATAATTAAAAGCTACCTTTTGTTACTCTGTGAATGCAAATTTATTTCCCTGAGTGATTTTATCTGATCTGATCTGCACCCTCAAAATATTTTTTTAACAATACTTTACCCAAGCTGTTGCTTGTTTCCCATTCTGTGATATGGTTCTTGATGGTTATAATTAGCAGTTTTATCTACATTTAGACTTGAACTTTTTGAAGGCTATTGTTGTGGGGCAAAGAGTTAAGAACTATGATTAGAAGGCTCCAAATAGTTTTTGAATTTGGGCATCCTCAGGTCACCTGACACTAGCTAACTGTATTATTTCAGGAAGTGATTTAGGCCCGTGGTCAGCAAACTGCGGCTCGCGAGCCACATGCGGCTCTTTGGCCCCATGAGTGTAGCTCTTCCTAAGCCTTAGGAGTACCCTAATTAAGTTAATAACAATGTACCTACCTATATAGTTTAAGTTTAAAAAATTTGGCTCTCAAAAAGAAATTTCAATCATCGTACTGTTGATATTTGGCTCTGTTGATTAATGAGTTTGCTGACCACTAATCTAGGCTATAGCTAGGCTGACAAACAAAAACTTCTGAGAGCACACCTGCAGATCCTACTGTGAGTTAGAAAAATGATTTGGGAAATACAAATTAGGACCAATTTTTAATACATCAGTTTCATTAACTGAGTAAAGGTACTTATTTATTAGAATTTTTCCGTATACTCCAGGTTTTACAAAGCAAATAGAAAACTTTACCTTGCGAGCACAGTGTTCGAGATGTCAGTCCATGTGAAAGGACCTTTAGCTTGAATCCTGGTATTTTAACATATATCCTTAAAATGGTTAATAATTTTGTAAGGGTAAAGCTAAAGAGTAACCTGTGTTCTTTAAAATAATTTTTTAAAAAATTGTTAATATTAAAAAATTTTATTGGGGTGACATTGGTTAATAACATAAGTTTTACTTAAAATAATCTTTAAAAAAGTCTTGTCTTTGTATCAACATGTGTTTTCACTTTTTTCTCTTGTAGTACCTGTTTGAAAATGGTAGAATAGATAACATTTTTACAGAGCCCTATTCCAGATTTATGATTGAACTTACCAAACTCTTGAAAATATGGGAACCTACAATACTTCCTAATGGTAGGATGGTTATTTTTTATTTTGATTTTTTTCATGGTACACTTCCTTAAATTGCTTAAGTTGTAAGATTATCTTTTCATAAATTGTTCATTTTCTATTTCTGTCCTGATTTGTAATGTATTTGGACTCCTGAGGAGAAAGTCTTGGTTTTATTATTGATTACTAGAGGCCCATTGTACGAAATTCGTGAACTGGGGGGCGGGGGGACGGCGGTCCCTCAGCCTGGCCTGCACCCTCTCGCAGTCTGGGTGCCCTCGGGGGATGTCAGACTGCCGGCTTAGGCCTGCTCAGTCAGTAGGCCTAAGCCGTCAGTTGGACATTCTTAGCGCTGCCGCAGAGATCGGAGAGGCTCCCACCACTGCCGCTGCGCTCACCAGCCATGAGCTCTGTTTCTGGCTGAGCAGTGCTCCCCCTTTGGAAGTGCTTTGACCACCAGGGGGCAGCTCCTGCACTGTGCATCTTCCCCCTAGTGGTCAGTGCACGTCATAGCCACCAGTCGTTTCTTTGTTTGGTCGATTTGCATATTAGCCTTTTATTATATAGAATTTTAGTAAAACTATAGCTTCCAAACAGTGCGTGTATAGTGTATGTATACATACTGTTGAAAAATTTAAAAAAATTACTGGAGGTTCCATTTACAGTTGTAGAAACTGTTTTTGTTCTGGTAATGCTGGTATTGTTGCATGCTGTAGTAGTAACTGCCACATATTCTACTTCCAGACTCTACCTGTTAGCAGTGGACCTTCTTTAATTGTTTATAAAGTACCCTGAACTGGTTATTGAGACTTAAATCTTCATCTTCAAATTGTCTTTGACCATAGGTCATTGGACAAACCCTTAATTCACGCCTGGTCTTAGGCTCCTCGGCTGGGAATGGAGAGTTGAATGTGATGCTCTGGAATTTGTCTCCCTTTCTGTTGGGTTACAGAGCGCTTTTGAAGAGCAGCATCGTGGTTTGATGCATTTAGCATTCAAAGAGAAGGCTTAGGGACATAGATACATGGAAGTAATAATTCATGTTTGTGGATAGTCAGTCTTCTAAAATAGAATGCAGAATCAGCAACAGAGAGGTTGGGTAGAGAACATGGGGGAAGGCCTGCACTTAAAGGGTATCCTGGGGAAAGTGCCTTTAAAGGTATACTTATTTTAGTTATTCTGCAAGACCTCTGCTTTTCAAGAAAAATCTCAAATAAGTCATCATAACTTTATCACTCAATATAAATTTAAGAGGAGGATCACTTCTTGGCCTTTTGGCTAAAATCAAGAGTAAAATAAGAGGGGGTGGGAAGAAGTGGGGGCACTATCTGCCTTCTTATAATCTTACCTAAATAAAATTAAACGAGTTAACAGGAAGCGTATTGAACTGGAACAGGAGTCTGCAATCAGTGGCCCATGGGCCAGATCTGGCCTGCTGCCTGTTTCTAGATGTGGTCCATCAGCTAGAAATGGTTTTTACATTTTAAATGGTTTGGGGGCAGGGGGATTCCAAGGAATAATAATATTGTGAGGCATGTGAAAATTATATGAAACTCAAATTTGTGTCTATAAATAAACTTTATGGTATATTATAGCCATATCTATATGTTTTGTCCGCAGCTCCTTATCTTCTACAACAACAAAGTTGTTCAGAGCCTATATGGCCCAAAACGCTTAAAATATTTACTGCCTGGTTCTTTACAGAAAACGTTTGCCAGCCCCTTGTCTACAGTAGCAGTAGATTAAAGCTGTTTCAGGAGGATGCTCAGTGTGCAATCATCTGACTTTTTCCTTGTAGTGCCTTCCCTGTTTTTCTGTATAAGGAAGGCGGGGAAGGAGAGGAACAGTCAGTCCCCCTCCCCCACCCCCATGTCTTGTCTGAGAATTTGAGAAACTAGTCTTATTTATCAGGAGCTCAATGCTATTTCTCTCCCCCCAACCCCCTTCTTCGGTCCAGGTTACATGTTCTCTCGCATTGAAGAAGAACATTTGTGGGAGTGCAAACAGCTGGGCGCTTATTCACCAATTGTCCTCTTGAACACCCTTCTTTTCTTCAATACCAAATACTTTCAACTAAAGAATGTTACTGAGCACTTGAAGCTTTCCTTTGCCCATGTGATGAGACGGACCAGAATTTTGAAGTACAGTACCAAGATGACATATCTGAGATTCTTTCCACCTTTACAGAAGCCAGAGTCAGAACCAGGTGTGTGGTGGAGTTTGGAAGATTTCTATTGAAGTCTCAGTATTCAAATAGAAACTCATTGCAGAGGGGTAATTGTGTAGCTTTTGTTTAACATTTAAATGCTTTATGTCACGGTTAGGTTCAAGGCTTTTTCTCAGAATGAGAGGAATCGCTTACTTTCATTGGCTTTAAGTTAGAAATTCTGATATCATTGGTAGAGCCCAAATAATCCTTATTTTAAAACATCCCAGGGAATTTAAGTATATAGGTGATTTAGGGGCAACAGATGGGTCAATTGTTAGTTAAAGGAATCTGTTTAACTTTTAAATCTCCTGTTTCTAAATCTTTTTATTGACCAAAGCACCTCTTTTTAGTTGACAATAAGATGTCAAATTTTAAAGAAACTTGAAAGCTGGCCTAGAGTCTACTGCTTTTATACACAGTAGAATAATAGCAGCGATGACAATTTTAGAAGAGTTATGGTTTTTCATTCCAGTAGTAGCCTATTAAATAATAGTTTGTCTTAAAGATTAAAAAATCAACATCATTATTATGAAACTGGAAATTAAATTTTTGACCAAAGTTGTAAGTTCTAAAATTCCAAAAATCCAGTTGTTACTTTCTTGGGATAGGAGTGAAATACATATTTTGAATGTGAGAATTTAAAGTTACTGAAAGTAAAATCTTAATAATTCTGATGTTCATCTTTATGTTAACTTTTTTCTCCTTTACTTTAGAAAATACTAAGATTTATTTGCTTATTCACCATGTGTCTGTCCTATTTCCTTCTATTTGTTCATATATGGCACACTTTGTGTTCTTAATTGATATTAATTGGGGAGGAGAGACAGGTAAAATTTTCCTATTTTCTGATCTTAGGTGCCTAATAAGATTTGTAATAAGTTCAGCTTTTATGAATGAATAGCTAACAAAGTCTTCCTTATTTAGATAGCCTCTAAGTAAAAAAACTGGGGCGAATTGTTGTTTAAATGATAATTAATGCAGGAAGCTGGGGGAAGTTGTGTGCTGGTAAGAGCAACTATAAGAAAAGAAAAAGAAAGCCTTTTTCCTCAGGGTTTCAGGTCCACCTGTTATTCTCTTGATGATTGAATGGGAAGGTGTAAAACAAAGAACCCACTTGCCTTGTCTTCACCCTTGGTCTCTGCAGTATTCTGTTAGCGGGGAAAGGATTTGCTCTTTTCTTAGCAAATGCTCACTTTATTGAGAATTTCTTTTCCCAACAAAGGTTCCATTTCTCATAATACTATGACAAATAAACTTGAACAAATGCCCAAAGGGCACTGATGCCCCATTGTGGAAATACTTTGTTTGTTTGTTTATTTATTTTAATCCTCACTTGAGGGCATGTTTTTATTGATTAGAGAGAGAGAGAGAGAGAGAGAGAGGGAGAGAGACATCAATGTGAGAGAGTAACATCGATCAAGTTGCCTCCTTCCAGTATACACCTCGACCAGGGATGGAACCCACAACCTAGGTATGTGCCATGACTGGGAATCGAACCCACAGCTTTCGGTGTATGGGGTGATGCTTCAATCAATTGGGCCACCCGGCCAGGAGAGTATAAATATTTTTAGATAAAGAGGTGAAAACTTCTATCTTAATGTCTGCCATAGGAGAAGAGCACCTGAAACCCTTAAGTACCTTGTGCCTATTAAAATCTCTTCAAGTCAGGTTCAGAAGTCAGACACACTCTCTTGCACTATGCTTTTCACCATGTTCCCCCTACTTTAGTGAGCAGGGGAACATAACTTTTACAGGACAGGGACTTTGTTTTGTTCAATGCTATTATATCTAGTACTTAAAATTATATCTAGAACCTCCAGAAGTGCTCAGTAAATATTTGTTGAATGAGTAAGGGAAAGGAAAGGGGAGGGAATGACAGTTTTGACTGGAAGCAAAGCTTGTTGGGTGTCTTGATACTTGAAAAATATAATCTTTTTATTATTTCCTGCCTCAAGATAAACTAACTGTTGGCAAGAGGAAACGAAATGAAGATGATGAGGTTCCAGTGGGTGTAGAAATGGCAGAGAATACAGACAATCCACTAAGATGCCCTGTCAGACTTTATGAGTTTTACCTGTCAAAATGGTAAGTGCTCTTCCCCTGAACTAGATAATAGTACTCTTCAAAAAGGAGTTAACATATTCTGGATTTCAGATGCTTGAATATCAGAAATGTAGCTCGCCTGTGATTAGTCAAAGTCTAAAGATGGATTTACCTCCTATTTTATTATTTCCCCCTTCTTGTATCTGCCTGGATTTTGAACAAAGAAAACAAAATGCATTATCTTGATAATCTTTTTCCCAAAAACCTCTTCAAAAGCAAGAATAAGAATCCCTGCCATCGTTTGATCTTTACAACTGTTATTCAACATTTATGTGATATCTAAACTTTGATTTTATTATTTATATAGAAAAGATATTTAGAGGAGCTTTTAAACTGCTAAAACTATAAATACAAAAACAATTTGTGCTTAAGGTCTTGAAAATTTTTGAGTGGTCTTTTTCTTACAGAAACTTTATGACTTTAGAGTTGTAAGATCACACCAACGCACTTTTCTTTCAAAGAAATATGACGACTGTGTTTGCCCTTTGATATGTGTATTGAGTGCTCATAGGGTTCATTCCAGGATAGTGGGTGCTGAGGAAATGTGGTTCTCAGCATAGTGTCACATGTGAGTTAAATTTGTTGCTCCTAAAAATGTT
This sequence comes from Myotis davidii, assembly GCF_000327345.1. Taxonomy (NCBI): domain Eukaryota; kingdom Metazoa; phylum Chordata; class Mammalia; order Chiroptera; family Vespertilionidae; genus Myotis; species Myotis davidii. The sequence continues at coordinate 3,304,271 of NW_006300377.1, read as the reverse complement.
ATAAGTACTAAAGTTTGTGAAGGGTTTACACTGTGACTTCTACTAACATTAGACTTACTTCCAAAACAATATGATTTATTGAATGTGGAAGAAAAGATGTGGAGTTACAGGCTGCTCCTGGGGGGAAGTGTTTATAAACTGTGGGTATGTTGCTGATCTGTGATATAAGTCATAGCAGAGCAACGTTGAGAGCCATTACATTAAAGAGTAGTTATGTATGACCTCTGCTCTCTGATCCCCAATTTTCTTTCTTTTTTCTCTTTTTCCTGTGGATAGTTCTGAAAGTGTGAAGCAGAGGAATGATGTGTTTTACCTTCAACCCGAGCGTTCCTGTGTCCCGAATAGCCCCATGTGGTACTCCACATTCCCGATAGACCCTGGGACCCTGGACACCATGTTAACACGTATTCTCATGGTGAGGGAGGTACACGAAGAACTTGCCAAAGCCAAATCTGAAGACTCTGATGTTGAATTGTCAGATTAAAGCAGAAGTGGGGTTCCAATTTTCATACACATTGGTATGCACCAAACTGTGAATGCATCCAAGCTTTGGAAAACGATGTATAAGTCCAAGTCCCCTTGACTTGATTATAACATAATGGAAAATAGATAACTCGTGAACCACAGTGTGGATGTACAAATGAAAATTGAAGGAAAGAATGTGAACTGAGAAATGTTGTTCTTTGGCAGTGATATAGTTCTTAGACATCTTCAGAATGACTAACCAATTTCTCTGAGTGGTGCATAGTCTTATTTTGTTTGGGAATAACAAATTGTGGAATATTTTTAAGGAAAACAGTTATATAAAACTCTACCATAGTAACCTTAGACCTTAGAGAGGTAACTTTGGAGTGAAACCTTGGCTGCAATAGGCTACTTGGAGGAGCCCTATGTCAAAGTCAGGGGAGCAATAGAGCTAAGAGTGACATCAAATGAGGACCGTGGGACCCAGACTTGAAGAACCAATAAAAATACTGAACTTTTATTATAAGGTAGAGAGTGAAGGGGTCTTGATTTTGATTTTCACTGCCAAGCCATTTCTGTGAAGGATCGAAGCCTCTGTGCTTTGCCGTTGGCCCTCGCATCAGGAAGCAAGGCCTTCCCTGCTGTTCCCAGAATACTGTGTGATTTTACTTCCTGGGTCTAGCCGTCTCAGCTCTGGGTCGATGTGGGTAAATTAAGGTAAAGCAGTTGAAACTGTGCAGTCCAGTTACACATAGAGAAGTACCGTGGAGCCATTAGACCCCGGGCGTCTTGAAATGTTTCTAGAAAACCCACTAAAATGCCCACTTCTCTGGGTGTCAGCCTTTATTGCTGCTGTCTCATGGCATGAGCTGTGGTGCACAGAAATGGGGGTTATCCTTTTGTTTTCATTTTATCCCCAAATGGCAGCTTTCCTTTCATTGTTTTATCTTCCTATTTTCTAAATAATTCCTCTTATTTTGTCTTTAGCACCAATTTCTGGAGGCCTGTGTCATTTCAAAAAGGGTAGTCTCTCTCCTAACTGGCAAACCTGTGGATGATTCCACAAAGACACAGTATTATTTAGCTATCGGAATTATGATAGAAAAGATCTTAGTGTGTTCCTATACAAAGTATTTGGAAGATGACCTTGTGGTCCTAAGGAACTTGAAAATGGGGCTAGGATGCAAAGACACTGACTGTCTTTCATAGTCATAAGCAGGTCTTCTTATAGCATTATTCCAAACTCTAGCTGTTTTAGTGGTTTTCTGAGGGTTGCAAGTCATAGTGTGTTTGACATATCGATCCATCTTCCTCATCTCCATTCTCAGTTTCTTCCCCACAAAATTTTGAATCAAAGCTTTTATGATGTTGGCTAATCACAAAACTTTAGCAGAGATTAACTTGACCCTAATAGAAATGAGAGAAGTCCAAAGTCTCTCAGAAATTTTAACCTTGACATACGTTTAAATATGTCCCATTTTTTAGGTGGGAGTGGCAGGTTCTTGGTTTTTTTTTAAATAAGTAATTGAAAGTCATTTAACTACAATAAAAATTTAAAACTAGGCCTTTTGACATTGTGTACTTGATGGTTCTGTCCCTCGGCCTGTGACAAATTTCATTTTTGTTATGAGAACTGTGTAAAGAAGTAAGTCCGCCCCAGTTCTGTATGATTTAATTCCATCTGTGTTTGTCATCTCTGATTGGAAAACTTCTTACTTCCAGACCTTGTTTAACATGGAGGAAAAAACAATTGAATTGTCTCATAAGTCTGCCAATAAACTGTCCAGAAACTTCAGGTGTAATAGTCCCCAATATATTCATTTTCTGTTTTGTATAAACACTAACATTTCCCTTTCTATTGTTGTATGAAAAACAAATATTCTTGGCACGGTAGAGAAATTGTTATAAAACACCAGAGAGGAAAAAGAAATCTGTATTTTTTAACTGAGAACAGCCAATACCCCACGTAAATGACTATATTGGGATTTAAATTGCATATTAAATCACAGAGTTGTTCAGACCCTAAATTCATACAAGAAAATATTGGCCATTCCTCATAAGCATAGCTGTTGATATGTGTCCAATTATTTGCTTTTAAAAATTTATTAAAGTTATGTAAAATTACATTTTTTTCCAGGAGAAGGGGAAAAAAAAATCAAACACAGAGAAACAACTAAGTTATCCTTTCTGTTCTTTTTTTAACCACTTTTAACCCCTTGCAGAAACTACAGAACTATTCCCTTAGAATAAAATAGTATATTTGTATTTGATGGGTGAGTTATCCTTTTCTTTATAATTTTCTTGAAATAAATTTAAATATTTTTTTCTGTTTGACCATATTGGTATGACCGACAGATGGTATATAACAAAGAAAGCAGTTTTCATAAAATAAATTATTTGGTATTTACTCTGTCCAGTAAACATATTGTTTCATTACAGTCTTTTCGGTTGTTTTCTTTCTTGCATCAAAAGACTTGTTCCCATTTTTAGTTAATTTATTAATTTATATTCAAAACCCTAAAAGCTAGAAATATCAGGTATATTGTATATATTTCATTTCAGGCAAACTTTTTTGAGATTTACAAAGCTTGCATCTATTCAGCTCATACAATTTTGAAATTGTGGGATTAGAATAAAGAATATGTCCATTTTTAAGAATATTTTCGTATTTAATTTGGGAATGTGGGGCTAAATGGTATTTTTCTTAGATTTTAGAGCTATCTTTATGTTGTACAAGTATACTTTCAATTCCATATAAACTTTCTATCAAACTGCCCTTGTGGCATTCCTAATTTTATAAAATAGAACTTTTCTAAAAAGCCTAAAGTAAAATGAATTTTTGCTAATAAATCCCAGTTTTCTTTTGAATTCAGACTTTAATTTTCCATGTTGGAAAGGTTCCCTGTGTTACTGAGTTGAAATTTTAGGAAATAATTAAGCAATAATACCCCCAATTCCTCTTGTCTATCATCATCATATGTTACTGTCATTGAAAAAATAGAAGAGGTATTGTTACAGAAGGGAAGATCCAAGGTTTTGGATGCTAGTCTTTTCACTTACTGGTTGTATAGCTTATAAATTATTTAACCTTCCTGTGCCTCAGTTTTTCTCACAAAGTGGAATAATAATAACATCATCTATGCCTGGCTTTCAAATGTTAAGTAAAGATATATGTACCCCTGTATTCACTGCAGCATTATTCACCATAGCCAAGATATGGAAACAACCTAATTGTCTTTCAATGTACAATTAAAGCTGTGATACATATATACAATGGAATACAACTCAGCTATATAAAAAAGTAGAATGTGTTACCTTTTAAACAGTTAGAAGAAAATTGTCCATTGCTACTTAGTGGAAAGCAGTAGGGACATGGGGAGGGGAGTACAGTAAGTAGAAATTGTGAAATAACAGCAGAAATAAGTTCTAAATTACAGTGAATGTAAACATCTTAAATTTAACTGAAAACAGATTCTCACCCTCGTTTTCCCATCTTTATTTACTTGCCCTTCTCTGCATAGAGACATTAGTGTTTAAGGAAGTAAAAGCATGGAGGAATTGCTGTGTGCCTGGAGCCCATGGAAGCCCGCTGGTGAGAGGTGCCACAGTGAAGCAGCGCAGCATCAGAGCAAATGAGGCAGTGAGTGGCTGGAATGGTTAGGAGACTGATTACATTGTGCAAATAAGTTAAACAATTGAGAAATAAGTACATATATCGAGCATAATGGGAGCCAGATTTCTCAGTTTGAGAAAGGATTAATGAACGTGGAAAGGGAGAAGGCTAGGAAGAACCCTGAGATGCTGAATGAAATTGGAAGAGTTGGTATGAACTCATAGGTTTAGATAGATAGATATAGTTGTTTATAGTGATATGAGTATCTATATATATAAAAGGCTAAGTGACCATCTGTCTTACTGGCTGGTAGGTATGACACGCACTGACCACCAGGGGCAAATGCTCAATGCAGGAGCTGCCGAGCTGCAGTGACTTGGCAGTAAGTGGTTCTTGCTTGGTGGTTCTTGGGTGACACTCATGGGGCCGCGCGATTCCACCTTCGGCCATGGGTTATGTTGTTGCTGGGGCACTGTCAGCCCCGAATCTGGTTTACTGCACACTGGTGTTTGCATTCCACACCCTTTGTGACAGCAACTTTGCAGAGTGCCCTCTTGCACTCTGGGACCCCTCGGCGGATGTCAGAGAGCCAGTTTCGGCCCAGTCCCTGTAGGCCAGGCCAAAGGACCCCACCTGCTGGAGGGACCCCACTCACTCCGCTGCGGTGCCACCCCAGGTGTGGCCAGCTGGGGAGGGATCATGGGAGGTTGGATCCAGGGCGTGCCCGGCCCATCTCACCCAGTCCTGCCCCACTGGTCACCGTCTAATTAATTTCCTTTCAATGTGCACGAATCCGTTGACCGTGTCACTAGTGTGTGTGTGTGTGTGTGTGTAATGGATTGCTTGATTCTATCCACTGACATGGTATGGAAACAATTTTACCTTGGTAGCAATAAGCATACCAAGAGCTAAGGCATGAGGGCTCAATGACTGATTCCAAGACTGGGGAACGAAAAAGATAATCCTGGAATACCTTTTGAGTATGTAAATGCTAAAAAAAGAAAAAGGTAGGGATGTGTCAGAAGGAATAGGAGGCAGCCAGAAGAGGTTTCCATTGGACGATTTGTGTATCAGATTACAAACTAATGAATAAAATAGGAATTCATGAGTTGATATTGATATAAATGAGTAAAAAATTTAAAAGACTGGATAAATTTAAAAAATCTAACAAGGGTAAAAGTGATGCAAAGACATTAGACAAATATTAAGAGATATCTGGGGGAAAGCAATATTCATAGTATCTGATAAAAAAGATTTAATGCAACAAAGGAAAAAGGTGGGGGATTACATACTGATAGAATTAATGAAAAACTATAAATATGGATATTACTATACTTTATAAATAGCCTGAAAACTAACAAAAGTTTGGGTGGCCGAAACCAGTTTGGCTCAGTGGATAGAGCGTCGGCCTGAGGACTGAAGGGTCCCGGGTTCGATTCCAGTCAAGGGCATGTACCTGGGTTGCAGGCACATCCCCAGTAGGAGATGTGCAGGAGGCAGCTGATCGATGTTTCTAACTATCTCTCTCCCTTCCTCTCTGTAAAAAATCAATAAAATATATTTAAAAAAAAGTTTGGGTAAAAGGGAGGATGGATAACCCTTGGATTAAAAAGGGAAATGAGAAAGCACCTAGAATGGACTAATGAATGATAAAATTATTATGTCTGAATCTGGGAACACAGCTGAAGCAGAACTGAGAGGGAAAAATTAGATTTAAAATCATGTTTCCCTTTCATGAAATCATTTTCAGGGAACAAAGATTAAGAATGAATAAAGCAATCATTCAATTCAATAATTTAAAGAATGAACAACAGGGGAAAAAAGAAGAAAATAGTAATAAAATCAGAAAAAATGGAAAAGAAGACTATCATATATGGCCTTTATTATTGAGGTACTTTACTTCTATACAATTTTATTGAGTGTTTTTATCATAAATGGATGTATGTTTTCAAATGCTTTTTTTGGCATCTGTTAATATGATCATACGAGTTTTATTTTGTTAATGTGGTATATCACATTGATTTGTGGATGATGAATCATCTTTGCATCCTTGGCATGAACCCCATTTGATCATGATGTATGATCCTTTTGATATATTGATTTGACTTGTTAGTATTTTACTTAGGATTTTTGCATCTTGTTCATCGGAGATATTGGCCTGTAACTTCTTTTTGTATTGTATTGTCTGGTGTTAGTATCTGGGTAATGTTGGCCTTGAAAAATGAGTTGGGAAGTATTTCTCCTCTTGAGTATTTCTAGAAGAGATTGAGGAAGTGCGGTAAAATTCACCAGCGTGTTGTGGGAGGTTTTGATTACTCTTTCTATTTCCTTAATATAATGGTCTATTTAGGTTTTACAGTTCCTCATTTTTCAGTCTAGAAAGGTTGTATGCTTCTAAGAATTTGTCCATTACTTCTAGGTTATCAAATTTGGTGCCATATAGACTTTCATAGTATTCTTGTATACTCCTTTGCATTTCTGTGGTAACTTCTCATTCTTTGATTTGATTTCATTAGTTAGTTGTTCAGTAGCATGTTTAATCTCCACATACCAGGTGTACCGGTTAATAATGCAGAGTTTTTTCACTAGAGTTACACATATGTTGAGATATATGCGATTTGATATGTATGCTGTTTTGTTGTATTGACATCAAGCTTCAAAACTTCATATGTCAAATTTGCTGAAGGTGTTAACATAGATATTTTTACGCTTAAAAATGTCGAATTTTGTGCCATAAAAAACATTTGCGATAAGTTATAATTCATTACTTTATTTTGAAGAAAAGTGCTGCTGAATACTCCGGGAAGCTTATGGTGAACATGCTTCATCTCAAGATACTTGTGAATGCTGGTTTAAACGCGTTAAAAGTGATGATTTCAATGTGAAAGACAAAGAACATTCAGGTCAACTGAAAAGTTTGAAGGCCAACAATTACAAGCATTATTGGGTGAAGATGTGTGCCAAACTCAAAAACAACTTGCAGAAAGATTAAACGTTGCTCAGCAAACAGCTTCTGATCGTTGACAAGCATTGGGAAGATTTTAAAGGAAGGAATATGGGTGCCACATCAACTGAACAAAACACAAATGGAAAACCGAAAAGTTGTCAGTAAAATGTTGCTTCAACGGCACGAAAGGGAGTCTTTTTGCGTCGAATTGTGACTGGCGATAAAAAGTGGATTTATTTTGAGAATCCCAAATGCACAAAGTCATGGGTCGAACCAGGTCAGTCAACAACATTGACTGCAAAGCCAAATCGCTTCAGAAAGAAGACAGTGCTCTGTGTTTGGTGGGATCAGGAAGGTGTGGTGTATTATGAGCTTCTAAAAGCAGGTGAAACCGTTAATACTGATCGCTACTGACAACAAATAATCAAACCTGAACCAGGCTTTGATCATGAAATGACCAGAATGTTCCAGAAGACACGGCAAAGTAATTTTGCTTCATGATAATGCACCATCACACACTTCAAAACCAATTAAAGACACGTTAAAAGATCTTGCCTGGGAAGTATTAACTTACGTGCTGTATGCACCAGACCTTGCGCCTTCAGATGACCACTTGTTTCGATCAATGGCACATGCTCTTTCTGAGCAGCACTTCAAAACATACGAAGAGCCGAAACTGGTTTGGCTCAGTGGATGGCG
>NW_006300377.1:3292951-3296445 GCF_000327345.1 Myotis davidii | reverse complement strand
TTAAGCCAGCCCTGTCTCCTTCAGATTACCACTTGTTTTGATAGATGGCACACTTCAAAATGTAAGAAGTACTTTCTGAGCAGCACTTCAAAACATACGAAGAAGTGGAAAATTGGATCTCTGAATGGTTTGCCTCAAAACAAGACAAGTTCTATTGGGACGGTATCCACAAATTACCTGAAAGATAGGGGAAATGTGTAGCTAGCGATGGACATTACTTTGAATAAAGCACTTTTGATGTTTCTCTTGAAATTATCATGTTTTCTTTGATTACAAAATCCGCATTATTAACCAGTTCACCTGGTATTTAAGGTTTTTCTGGCTTTCTTCTTCTGGTTGATTGTAGTTAGAAAATATATTTGGTATGATTTTCATCTTCTTAAATTTATTGAGACTAGTTTTGTGTCCCAACATATGGTCTATCCTTGTGCACTTCAGAATGTGTATTGTGTTGTTTTAGGAGGGAAAGTTGTAGAATATCAACTAAGTCTATTTGGTCTTATGTCATTTAAGGGTATTTTCATATTGACTTTTTGTCAGGGTGATCTCTCATTGCTGTCAATGGGGTATTAAGGTCTCCTGCTAGAATTGTAGTTTTATCCTTTTTTTTTTTTAGGTCTGTTGGTAAAATTATTCTATGTATTTTGGGCTCTCATCACGTTGGGTCCATATATATATATTTGTTATTTCTTCTTGATGAGTTGTCCCCTTTATCATTATAAAATAGTCATCGTTGTCTCTTACCTTTATCTCAAAATGTATTTTGTTCGATAGAAGTACTGCTACACCTACTTTTCTGTGGATGCCATTTGCTTGAAATATCATCTTCCACCCCTTCACTTTGAGCCTATGTTTGTCTTTGTAGTAGTCTCTCACAGGCAACATTATAGTTGAGATTTGTTTTTTAATCTGTCTCACTATTCTATGCCTTTTGATTGATAAGTTTAGTTCATTTACATTTTGGGGATTATTGATGTATGAAATTTATTATAGATAATTTATCTTTTCTTGTTACTTTTGTATCTGTCTTTTTCGCTCCTTGTGATTCTGTCTGCTATTTTAGTTTGGTGGTTTTCTATGATAATTTTTTTCTCCATTTCCTCTTTTTTGTTTGGAATCTCAGCTCTGGATATTTGTTTTGTGGTTAGCATTAGGTTTATGTAAAATGTTTCATACATATGGTAGTCCTTGTTCTTCTGATTCAGTCTTATATTTCATTCACCTGTACCCACTCAAGTCACTTTCCGCCCCCCTTTTGTGATTTTGCGGTCACAAATTCTTCCTTTTTATGGTATTACCAAATTGCAGTAGCATCCCTTCACTGCCCCCCATTAACCTTTGTTATAACTGTTTAATATCATATTCTGAAGTATGAAGTTTCCTGTTTCTGTCTGTTAGTCATCTTACTCAGTTTTGTATACCTTTGTCTTTTTGTTTTCAATAAAAGAGCTTCTTTCAACAATCCTTGTAATGCCAGTCTTGTGGTGATAAATTCTCAGCTTTTGTCTGAGAAAGCCTTCATTTCTCCTTCATATCTATAGACTAACTTGCTAGATAAATTACGCTTGGCTGATGGTTCTTTCAATATTTTGAATATTTCCTTCCATTACTCCTGTCTTGTTATGTTCCACTGTGAAATCTGATTATATAATGGGGTTTCCTTTGTAAGATAGTCTTTTTTTCCTCCCTGACTTCCTTGGAATTCTTTGTTATTGATTTCTGACAGTTTGAATAAAATGGGTCTTGGAGAAGGTCTTTTTGCATTGATATAATTAGGTCTTATGTTCACTTCCTCTATTATAAAGTTCAGTTCTTTCCATAGGCTTTGGAAAGTTCTCTTAAATTATTTGCGTAGGCTCTCTGTTCCCTTTTTTTCTGGTATACTTGTTATCCTTATACTAGGGGCCCGGTGCACAAAGATTCATGCATGGGGGGGGTCGGGTGGGGTCCCTCAGCCCAACCTGCACCCTCTCTAATCTGGAAGCCCTCAGGGGAGCCCTCTCCAATCCGGGAGTTTCTGTCTGTCTTTGCAATCATATGAGCGAATTATCTGAGACCCCCAACCCAGTTTGGTTTGTTGCTCACAGAATAATAGGGGCATTTTTTCTCTTTGTTTCATTGGTAGAGATTTCCTGGAAGTTTTAGGATATCTTCCCTATAATTTTTCCTAGATACTCTGATTTTACTTATGTCTCTCACCTTTGCTTTCCGTCCATCCCCCACTGCACCAGTAACTTGCTCCAGGCTCACTTTGCTCTAGTGTCTAGGAGATCCATCTGCCACTGAACTACGATTCTCAGCATTCCTGGTGCTCCCCGCACTCTGGGCTTCTGGTTCCGGTCCTGGGGCTGCCATCAGAACTCCTGTTCCCAGAATTCCTGGTGCTCCCTGCACTGGGAGCAACCGAGGGAGCCACGTCACCCCAAGCTGCCGGCTCTTACGCTTCTGCTGTCTGCCTGGCGCCTGTGTATGCAAATTACTCCTGATTGGCTGGTGGCTGGGGATGTAGCGAAGAGACAGTCAACTTACATGTTTCTTTTATTATATAGGATTGCTCTTTCTAATGTTGGATAGTTTTCAGTTCTTTTTGTTTCTTTGTTAATCCTCACCCAAGGATATTTCTTCTATTGATTTTTAGAGAGAAGAGAAAAAAGGGAGGGGAAGAAACATCTATGTGAGAGAGACACATTGATTGGTTGCCTCCTGCACATGCCCCAACTAGGGCAGGGATCAAACCTGCAACCTAAGTATGTGCCCTTGACTAGGAATCAAACCTGAGACTCTTCACTGCATGGGCTAATGCTCTAACCACTGACATAGGCCAGGACATAGAGTTCTTTCATTTTAATTTTTTTAAAAAATATTTTATTCGTTTTTTACAGAAAGGAAGGGAGAGGGATGGAGAGTTAGAAACATCGAAGAGAGAGAAACATCCATCAGCTGCCTCCTGCACACCCCCTACTGGGGATATGCTCGCAACCAAGGTACATGCCCTTGACTGGAATCGACCCCGGGACCCTTCAGTCCGCAGGCCGATGCTCTATCCACTGAGCCAAACTGGTTAGGGCGAGTTCTTTCATTTTAAACTCTCGGTTCTCTTCTCCCTCCTGGGTCATTTCTAGATTTCCATCTTCGAGCTGTTTCTCTCTTCCATCTGGTCTGCTCTATTTTCATTGCTCTTTAATGCATTCCTTAACTCATTTATTGAGTTCTTCAGCTCCAGAATTTGGTTCTTTTTATAGTTCCATTCTCTTTAGTAAAGTACTCCTGTTGTTCATTAGCTCATTGAACTGCCTTTCTGAGTTTTCTTGTATATCATAGAGTTTCTTCATAGCTGCAGTCTTGAATTCTGACATTTAAACCACCATCTTCCATGACTTTGAGTTTGATTTCTGGACATTTCATTTTGTGTGTTCCCAAATTACCTTGGATGGTCATGTTGTTTGATGGATTGTTTCTCTATCTGTGCATTTGAGGTAGTGAACTTTTTTATT
>NW_006300377.1:3273471-3292892 GCF_000327345.1 Myotis davidii | reverse complement strand
CACTTTATTTTTAACTAGATAGTGGTATAGCACAAGTTTTTGTTTTCTTACCTGAAGTATTCGAGCCTCTATAATCACAATAGAGCAGCAGTGCTTTTGTTAAGAAAAATGCCATGTACCTATGTGAGTTAAGGGGCACCCACAGGAATATGGTGGATGGCAGAGAACTGATTTTCTGAGCTCCCAGAATTACCTACTTTTCACTAATGGCTGCTGTCACTGCTGGGTGTTTTTTGGTGGGGTGGGTGGGGAGGGAAGGGTGTCTCAACTGCCTCTACTAGGCTGTGTTGGGATGTGTGGGACAATGGAGGCAGGTTTGTAATTTCACGGTTCTACCCCGCCTGCAGTGGCTGTCAGTACTGCTATGCTGTGTAGGGCAGCATAAATCCCGAGTGACTGTTGTGGCAGCGTGAGCTGAGGCATCATTGTCAACCCTAGTAAGTTACTTGGGCCCAGGGAGACCTGTGAGAGAAGCAAGCCTAGACCCATAATCTTATTATTTTTGGTCTTTATTTTATTTTTTTGTTAATCCTCACCTGAGGATGTTTTTCCATTGATCTTTTTATAGAGAGTGGAAGAGAGAGGGAAAGACAAAGAGAAACATCGATGTGAGAGAAACACATCAATTGGTTGCCTCCTGCATGCACCTCGACCAGAGCCCGGGTGAGGAGCAGCGTGCAACCAACGTACGTGCCCTTGACTGGAATCAAACCAGGGACTCTTTGGGTCCGCAGGCCAACCCTCTATCCACTGAGCCAAACTGGTAGGTTTAGGCCCATAATCTTCACATGAGTTTTTGTTTTTAATATATTTTTATTTCTCTCATAACAATCCAAAGGCTATTCTTGTAGGGCAGCTCTCTTCCAAATGGTGGTTCACAGGAAGGTTGTTCCCCAACTGTGCCTCTGCTCTGGCCAGCAGATAGAGGAAGGGAGCGGGAGTCACAGAAAACTTTAATGGGCCAGGGCTGAAGATGGAAATCTCTTCTGCCCATATTGTGCACAAGCCTGGAAATGTAGATGAGCTGTGTGTCTTGGGAAAGGACCTTGGTTTGGTGAACAGTTGGTCTCTGCCACACCCAACTTCAGGGGTCTCTCCCTGCAGTGGTTAAGAGGTACCGGGTCTCTGGGTACTTTACCTCTTTGTCTACCAAACCCAACTTGCTATTTCCCCCTAGTCCAGGACTTGGTATGGCTTCACAAATTATAGGAGGACTTAATAAAAGTTCAGCTAAATATTCAAAAGTCAAAACCTCCTGTGTGTGGGTTCCAGGTATCAGTGTGTTTTAAAAGGTGCTCAGGTGATTCTAATAGGCAGTCAGCATAGGACCCACAGCTCTTGGTGCCAGAATGTGATTAGCTTAGAAGTGAGAAGGGGTGGGAGAGGAAAGGTTAGACTTAGGGCAGATTTGAATCTGCACTGAGAATTGGATAGAAAACTGGCCAAGACCTGTCCTTTGCATGAGATAAAAAAAAAAAAAAAAAAGCCTGATCAGTACCCTTCAATGTCAAACCTGAGCAATTCTTGAGAGTCCCTTTACCCCCTTCCAGCGGGAGGCACAACAGTAGACAGCCACAGCCACAATGCTGGAAGTATTGGAAACTAGGTAGCCACCACCAACCCCACCCCCAAACTGAGGGGTAAGTAGATGAAAGGGGTTATAGTCATGGTTTGGGCATAACGAAAGAATGTATAGGCCCCTTAAACCGATCAACACAGATTCCACAAATGTCAAGGGCCTCCTCGATGCTCCTGAAACTCTTTTTTCCAGGGACTGATGGCCCGACTGCATGCACCTTCTTTCCATCCCATTTTCAAAGATTAACTCTCAGTGTATGTGGCCACCTCTTCAGCTCCTTCAACTTACCAGATGGGCCAAAGGGAAGTTGTAAGGACAAGGATCAGTCTCTCCCCAAGGAGGAAGGCCAAGGCTGCAGCCTTCCAGCCCTAGGAGTTTCCTTTGAGTTTTGCTTCCTGGTAAGTTTCCTCTCTGTGCACAGTACCTAATGGGGTTCCAGAAATGCAAGGATGCCTTCTATTTGGTGTTCCTTCCAGCTGTTCTAGGAAGGGCCCCACACCCTGGGCATTAGGCCCTGGGATAAGGGGGGGCTGCCTCCCTAAAAGCCAGGGCAGCTGGCCAGCAGGGGCTGGGAGGGATGCACTCCTCCACCAGCAGCCAGACAGCTGTTGAGACACAACCCCAGCACCATTGGCCACAGTGTTGATGCCAGTCCCATGACTTCCCTACTGGAGGTCATCACCTCTCAGGGATGCACCGGTGACTGGACGGTACAGGTCAGTGATGGAGCACAGCAGGAGAGTCAGCGGGCACAGGTACAATTAAATAGCATGTTTAATCATCTCACAACAGACAGTAGTATAAACTGTAAGCTTCTTTTTAAAAAGTCACCCTCCCCACCCAAAGCTCCCATTCCTCAACACCCAGACATCGTATGAAGTCTCTCTTCCAAGGAGCTGAAAATCTTTCCAGGTCAGGGTTGCCTTGTGAGTAGCCAATACACACACACGCGCACACACAGACACACACGCGGGACACAAGAACACGATGGGGCAGTCACACACATGCACTCCCATGCCATCACATTCGTCAGCTGTGGCTCTCTGCGCTCAGCCAGCGCTGGTCAGGAGATGGGGAGGCGGTCTGTGTCCAGCCTCGCTGCTCTGACACTGCAGCCAGCTCTCTTACCCTTGGGCCAGACACCGTATCTGCACCACCAGCCCAGCATCTGTGGTGAGGAGAAGGGGGCGCCACGTCCTCTGGACCCAGTGATCCCAAAGAAGAGAAGAATGTAGGGCAGGCTCTTGTAGACTGATAGTGCTTGGTTCTGTACCCAGGCGTGGGGGGCACAGCCAGTCCTCCCTGTGCAGGTGCTCTGGGAGTGCAACAATGCCAACAGGGAGCTGGCTGTGTCCACCCTTAGAGCAGGGGAAGGGTTTGCAAAAAAGGAGGCCCTGAGGTGAGGATATGTCGGGGGAAGGGGAGGTAAGAGGGGGAGGGGAGACTACCAGACGGGTTTAAAGAGGAAACCTCTTCATTCACAGCTTTGTTCAGAGTTCCTGGAGAATGTCTCTGGATCCAGGTATCAGCAGCTCTGGTTGTGGATGATATGGGGGGAGTTGACCAGCAGATGCTGGCAGAACAGCTGCCCACTGAAATGGGAGGTTTGAGAACCAGCCTGGCAATGCTCTGTACCCCAGCACTGCCAACCCCTACCCTGAGGAGACAGACCAGGTGACTGGCTATAAGAGCTCCTCCCGTGGGCTCTTGGCCTTAAGTGGGGTCTGTCCGTTGGGCACGGAGCCATTCTGACCATGCAGGAGTTTGCCCTTCTCTCTGTCTGGCCACGTGAAGATGGCATCATCGCTGTCCAGCTCCGACTCAGAGTGCATCAGGCTGCTGCTCAGCATTGGGCCTTTCTGTTTGATGCCTGCAAGGGAGATAAGGGACTCCAGCATCAGGAGCACCAACCTTCCCCAGCTTGAGCCACACCCTCCTCCCAGCCTGAAGAGCAGAGGGACTGGGAGTCATGGTCCTCTCTCCCTGCTGGGAGGGGCAGACGGGAAGGAGGTGGCTTCCTGAGTCCTCCCAGTGCTGGCTAGCTGGAACAGCCCTATAAGGGAAGTCAGAGTAAATGAGACCAACAGTTCCAATGCTGATTGTTTATCTCCAGTAGTTTTGGTTAGTGCCACTCAATGATATTCTCTCTCTCATAAATGTGCAATGTTTTATCTCCCTTTATGAATAGGGTGGAGTTCTTGGGAGGCAGGAAAGCACAACAAACAAAAATGCAAGCTCTAACGCTTTCTCGGTGTGCTGGCTCAGCATGGTATGGAGTGCTTGCCAGTTTCAGACACTGAGTCAGCCTGGACTTCACTCTACAGAGATGTTCGCACTGGCTTCCATGAGCGGGACCGGAGGTGGGAGAGCAGGCACATGGCTTGGGAGGGCTCTCCTGATGGGAAAGTCTGACTAAATAGGGACTCTGAGACAGTTTTCCTAGCGATCAGTTCATCAGAGTATGCAAACAAGGGCCCATGAGAAGCACTTGAGGTCAGAAAAGATGTCTGAGATTCTCCAAGCCATGGGGGAGGTCACCTTTACTACTGTCCCTGTGGCTGCAGAGAGGCCACACTGTACAATGTGGTCTGGCAATGGCTTTAGGGCAGATCCTGTCCAACAGCAAGACGGCTTGGGCTCTGACTGGTACAGCTAATATTCCAGAGAAAGCAAAAGGTAGGCTGAGATAGCACAGCAGGATTAGAAATGGGACTTTTTTCCAACAGCGAGAATCCGGCTTGGCAGTGCCTGGACTGCCAAGAGCTAACCTATCCCCTTTCTTAAAAAGGTGAGTAGTCAGATGAGGTATCTGAACCCTCATCATCCAACAATCACTTTTCCTCCCCGGGTCCCACTCAGATCCCCAGAAAACACTGAATGTCCTAAGATGATTCAGAACCATTGTGCCCCTTCCTCGCCAGACATGCCTGAAGTCTGTGAATGCTGAGGGCAGCCAGACTCGGACTGCATCTGGGGACCATCTCGGGTACAGTTCTGGGACATGACTGCAGAGCAGCAGGGCCAAAGAAGAACCCTCCGCATCTTGGGCTTCTCCAGTGTGGTGGGATTGGCCAACATAAGAACCAAGCCCAGGTGAGATTCAAGGTCCTCAATACCCCTGCTTTGCCCCAGTAGATGAAATACTCACCCCTGCCTCTCTGTGCCCTCTGGGGGCTTTCTCCAACCAGTCCCCACTCGAAGCTTCCCTTCTTCCCCACAGCCCTTCCGGTCCATAGCTGCAGAGGACAGGAGCCTGAGGGGAGACAAATGCTCCTGGCTCCACAGTACATAGCACTACCCAGGGTCCTCCCATTGTGGGCTTCTGCTCTGCTTAAAGAAGTGAGTGGCCTTAACTCACTACACAGCACAAGCTGGGAAACTGGTAACATCAATGGGAGCTGAACAGACATCTATGACTCAGCAATTCCATTCCTAGGTCTACACCTAACAGAAACTCATACATATGTCCACTGAGGACATGGCAGAGGAACATCTATAATGCCATTCCTCTTAACAGCCAAAAACAGAAAGAAAGCAATTGCCCATTAGCAATATGCCTAACGAATAAAAATATTCAGACTGGAAATTATCCTATATAATAAAAGCCTAATATTTAAATTGACCAAACAGCAGAACGACCGGTAGCTATGACGTGCACTGACCTCCAGGGGGCAGATGCTCAATGCAGGATCTGCCTGCAGGCCCCAGGCTGGCCAAGGCAGGTGTCAGCGGGGAACACCCCGCCCCCCTACCAGTCGCCCTGCTGGTCACCTCACAGAGTGGCCCTGATCACCAGCCAGGCCTAGGGACCCTATCTGTGCACAAAATTTCGTGTACCAGGCCTGTAGTACAGCAATAAGAACCAACTATTGCTCTGCCTAATTATAGGTGAATGTCATAGAATGTTGAGTGAAAGGAGCCAAATACACTGATTTCATTTATATAAATTCCCAAGATATTAGAAGTAATGGGGGGCAGTGGCTGGAAAGAAGCACAAAGGAGGCACTTCTGGGAGCTGATTACATGTGCCTGTTCAGTTGTGAAAACCCATTAAACTGTTGAACCATAAAAATGCCATTTTTAGAAGCTAAATAGTAATTTCACATGGTTCAACCTAATATACTTCAATAAAATATTTTGTTTTGTTTTAAATTGATAGAATAGCATAACAAAATCCAAAAGAAAAGCTGCTAAATGTGAATCATATCTCCGGAGGGGGCATGCCCCATGCTCCACCTGGCGGTCTTTGTCCCCAAGAGTTCCCTCAGGTGGGACCGTTCTGTCTCCAGTCACCCCTCACCCAGGCTTACCCTGGCTCCCAGCAAACTTCTATACAACACGTCTTCCTCCACAACATGCCCCACTAATTCCCTTCTTCAAGCTGAACTTCAAGTCCATACCTCATACAATATAGTCTCGAATCCCAATCCCCTCATCCTACTAGTGAGCCTGCTCTGGGCTGCTCCCGCTAATCCACAGAGCCCAGAACAAGAGCCAGGGCTCGTGGCCTGGTTACCCACCCCAAATCCAAGGGTGTTCTCACCGCCCCCTTAGTTAGTGCCCTTAAGAGAAGGGCCTGCTGAGCCTTACCTAGTCTCAACGTAGTTACATAGATGGGATTGATCACACTGGTCTCTCAGGCTCTTCCTCACCACCCTCCCCTTTCACAAAAAGCCTGCAATACTGCAATCCACATTCCCATTTTACCTTTTCAACCCAGCATTTAGTTTGGTCAGCCACCTTTTCCCTCCCTTCCTCAGAAGAGATGTTGTAGTTCCATTTGTACCCCTCTCCTTTCTGCCCTACTCCCTCCATCCTTCTCAGGAACCGCACCTGTACCATCTACATCTTGTGAACCCCATCCGAGGCAACTTTGCCTTCTAAGCCCTGTCCTGCTGCTTCTCCACTTTTCATTGCTCAGCTCCTACAATGACTTTCAAATAGCTGGGCCTCCAATTCTACACCACCTACTTCCTAAGTAACCTGTAATTTTGCCCTAGCCAGTATGCTCAGTGGATAGAGCATCGGCCTGCAGAACAAAGGGTCCTAGGTTCTATTCTGGTCGAGTACATACCTTGGTTGCAGGCTCCTCCTTGGTTGGGGTTCATGCAGGAGGCAACCAATCAATGTATTTCTCTCACATCATTGTTTCTCTCTGTCTTTCCCTCTCTCTTCCATTCTCCCTAAAAAGCAATGGGAAAATATCCTCGGGCGAATATTACCAACCAAAAAAAACCAAAAACAAAACCTGCACTTTCTGCTGTCATCCACCACCACTATAGCTTTTCTTTTTTTGCATACAATTCCTTTGGTTGATCTCTTACCACCCCCTCTAGCTTTTTAGGTGACCAGAAGCTACTGTGTGTTATCATCCTCCTCGATTGTCTTCCTGCAGCAGCAAACACTGTTGGCCACTCTTTCATGATGCCCCTCCTCCCTTCTTGATGACTACCCTTAGCTGCTCAGCCCTGGGCTCTTCTCTCATCCCTCAACATTCTCCCCACAGGGACCTGACCCACTGATGTGCTGACTGACACCAGCATATAGAAGATCCCTGTATATTGACACTTCTCTTAACTGTCCTGTTGACTTCAATTTAACTCATCTTCTCTCACCCAAACCATCATTGCACTAGATGTCCATATTCTGTCAACAGTGCTATCATTCTCTGTCTCAGGTCAGAAGCCAACCCTGGCCTTTCCTGCTGTCTCTCCCCTTCAATCGATGAAATATCATTAGACTAATTTTCCCAAAGCCTGCACTTTGAAGATGTCACTTCTCATCACACCAAAATAAATGCTTAATTCCTTAGGCTGACGTACAAATCTTTTCAGAGTTAAGTCCTTGTTAATCTTCTGGCCTCATCCCAATCCATAACTGTCCTGAAACTCTTCATTTTTTCCAGGCGTTCTCATCTTGAGCAGTAACATCACCCAACCCAGAGGTGCTCAAAGCAGCAGCTTGGTGGGAGGACTATCCTTTACGTCCTTTCTCTCACACCCCTCTGACAACATACCACGAACCTCATTAAGTCTCCCCCAAAGTGTATTTGTCTCTCTGTCCCATCATCTCTACCATAAGGACGTTCTAGTTAATCTCCTTTCACTTACTCTTGCCCCTCTCCAATTCCTTCACACAGTAGCCACACTTCTCTTCTTAAAATGTCAATCGTACTGCACCATTCACCCTTAAAAACTATCTGTGGCTCCCTATTGCTCTTAGAAGGAACCTACAGCAAGTTCCCTACTCCTTGTCCAGCTTCATGCCACTTGCCCCATGCTCATCATGTCGCCTCCTTCCACTTCCTCAAATGTCCTCTGCTCCTTCCAGCAGATGACCTTCACCGACTACTCTGCCTGAAGTGCTATTGCCCAGTCTTTACATGACTAACTTCTACTCGTCCCTCAGGGCTCAGCTTGACTGTTAATCTTTATAAAGACCTTTCATTATCACCTTTGTGTGTATTTACGGGTTTGTCTTGTTTGCTATAACACAAGTGGTGTCTGGCACAGGGTCTGGTACACAGTGGTCTCAAATCCATGTTCACCGATGAGTAAGATACAGATGCTGCCTGTCCTGCGGCATCCATGATGAATGGAAACCACCCATTACAGACCAGAGAGGAAGGGAGGCCCCCTCTACAGTCCCGACTCTCCCAGCCCCACCCTTGGAACCAGCTGGGAACCTGCCCTCCTCTGGCTCTAAGACAAGGACAGAGCCTGTGGATCTACCTGTAAACACTGGAGAGAAGCTGAAAGGAGGTCAGGTGGCAGACATGCCTTTAATCTCATCGCTGCCTCACCCTGTTGTCTGCACAAAAAGGAGGGCCACGGTCCCTGAGCCTGACTACACAGGGCAGCTTGAAAAGCAAAGCTCCAGGGAATAAGCAGGCAGAGGAGAGCAGGAGGCCTTGCCGGTCTGCAGAGTGAAAGGACTGCTGAGAGAGCCATGGCAACAGAGCTGGTCCAGCAGGCAGCTTCTGCCAGCACAGGGCCAAGCCCACCCTTGGCCTTCATCAGGCAGGACACAAAATGCTTTCCAGCACAAACAGCTGTGAGTGACAGGTTTAGGTGGGGTCTAGTGACAGTGGCTCCTCACAGGGTGAGTGCACAAAACTAGACGCCCCAGCCCCAGGGCTACTACCTGCTCGGGAGGTTGGCTTCAGCTCCAGGCTTTCCTGATCCGTAGCATCTAGGATTTTGTACTTGCTTTTTCTCTTGGGTTTTCCTTTTTGCCTGAAAAATACAATCCCCTTCTCTGCTTAGGAAGGAGGCTGTGTGTGAGGTTCAGGTAGACCCCACAGGGTGCCAGCCATGCAAATGCTAGTGGGAGAGCTGTTTCTCCTGCTTTTCAGCCATGAAAGTTGGCAACTGTAATTCGTTCAAATAATCCTCACCAATTCCAGGAAAGGGCAAGGGAGACATGGATATCTTAGTGTGGACCCACTAGTCCACAATGGTACTGAGGGCAGATTGGTTAAAAATCTAAAGAAAATGAAAACTGTATGCTTGAGGGGGTGTGGGTAGAGAGGAAAACATTAAACCAAGGAAGTTGTTAATTGTGATCATCTTTGGCTGGTGAGAATTTTTATTTATTTATTTTTGGTGGTGGGAATTTTTAAAAGTTCTTTTAATTTTCTGTCTTATGTGTGGTTATATTGCAGGTTGAATCTCAGCTCTGCCACTTATTTACTGTGTGTCCATGGACAGGCGACGTCATTTTCCTGTCTGTAGACGAGGAAAGGTTGCCATGCGCATTAAAACAGATATTATCTATAAAATTTATCATGGTGCTTGACACACAGTAAATGTAGAAATCATACTTATTATTAATGAAAACATAACAAGCATTAGTATTAAGTATTATAAGACTAGATAGGAAGACCAAATGAAAAAACCTGTTACCCTTAACCATGACTAACCTAAGTCTATAACTACGTGAAAACTTGTATACATGTGAATCCCAATGAGAGAGGAAGGCTGAAAAAATGATCTAAGGTCGTGGGGCTGAGGGATGGAGTGTTAAAAGACATACACCCTAGAGATGTGATCGCGTTCCATACCCTGGCCCTCCCACTCCCACCCTAGCTACCCTTGCCTATCACTGCGCTGACAGCACTGGCTGAAGAATGTGCTTCTGCCCTCAGCGCAGGCCTTGGTGGGCCAGAGCACTGTAACACTGACAGGAAGGGAGGAGCCCAGAACTCGGTGCCTTCCATGTGGAAAGGGCGAGATACCTCTCTGATGAGTGACTACAATGACTAGAAGCCTGAATGAATTTCCAAGGATAATGCAACTTACCTCTTACAACAACAGATCACAGTCCAGGACAGGGTTCCAAAGGCAACGACAATGACAAAGCAGGCAATGATAACATATAACACGCTCCACTCTGCCAAGAAAAACAAAATGGTCAGGGTTGTAGAGAGAGAGGCTAGAGGGAGGTCTGGGCTGCACCCCCTGAGCGAGAGATGGCTTCACTCTGTAGATAAGGCCCAGGGCTCTCCAGGGAAGGTGAGACATCAGAGTTGAAGACAGCTGAAGTTTTAAACCTTCAGAACTGTCCCACTTTCCAGTCTCTTCTCTGAGACCCTGGGACAGTGGGGCAGCTGTAAGGAGCTTTAACGGAGGGACGGGGGAGCAGAAAGAGGCCTTGCAGCTGGTTGAATGTAGGCTACAGTGAGCAATTGCAGTGAGCAGTTGGTGTGATTTCAGCTTGGTTCTTACACAACTGCTTCAGAGCTTTCCTCTAACCTTGAGCAAGTGCAGAGGAAAGAAGTAAAAATCCTCTGCAAACAGAAAATACACAAAGTTCTCGCTTGCTCATCTGCCTCAGAAACATCAAGACCCACCCACTCACAACTCAGAACCAGTCAGTGCTAAACCAGCTGGCACAATGCCAAGCAGAAAACTCACCACAGTTGCTGTCTCCATCCCTCAGCTGCACCTTGATGAAATTCTCCATCCAGAAAGGGTCACAGATGCAGCGTTTGGTAAAGGAATCACAGTGGCCATGGTCAGAACAGTTCAGCTGGCATGCTGAAAGTAGCAAAAAAGGGAGAGCAGACAACAGGAGTCAGAGCTGGGGAGACAGCAGCTTCCAGTGCCTGTGGAAGCAGGAAGGCACCCCCACTCAGAGGCCTGGGAGAGTTTCTTGAAGACCTGCTCCAAGAGCTCCTACAGCTTGGGCACACTGCCCGTAATTATCATCATGGTTGGATACAACTGGAGCAGTTAGAAAGGCCACTGGAACATGGTTCCAAACTGTTTTTTATTTTTTTAGAGAGGGAGGGAGGCAGGAAGGAGGGAGAGAGGTTGATGTGAGAGAGAAACATCAATCGGTTGCCTCCTACACTCGCCCCAACCGGACATTGAACTCCCAATCTGGGTTTATACCCTGACCAGAAATGGAACCCACCACCAACCAATTGAGCCACACAGGCCAGGGCAGTTCCAGATTGTTTTTACTTGTTTCTGTATATCATCAGTTCTTAATATTCCATGTCCAGCAGATCCCCTTCTCTGAATAATTTAATTGGCAAAATATAATGCACAGTATTATAAAGGAAAGCAATACATTGAATGTGTTTTTAAAATATCTAAAAATATAATTTTTAAAAATAATATGTGCTTTTATTTAAAAATGAAGTAGCAAGATCTAGAAGTGAGTCTAACAACTGATAACTTTGAAATAGTGATGAGTAAAAATATGTCATCATGTGTGATAGAAATTACCTCTGATTGCTATTGCCTCAAAGTCATGGGTTCTATTAAGTGTAGTTTGTTGCCTACTTTCATAACTGAGGGAAATAATAAATATCAGTTAGAGGTTAATGAAAAGAAAGATGTAAGTTTTTCCCGAAATGTACAGCCCTCTGAACACTATCTCGGGCCCACAGATCCTGGTTAAGAACCTCTATGAACCGGACCCTCACGGTAACAGTAGTGGAGGAAAGAAATTATCCCCATGTTCCTGGAGAACGGGGATGCGGCCTGAGGACGGTGAGGGCTGACACGTGAGAGGGGCGCTGGGTAGGCTCTTGTTCCCAACACCCCAGAATTACTCACTGACAGTGTAGACTTCCAGGGCTCTGAATACTAGAAAGTCTGCCTTTTGTTTCCGCAGCTCATTCTTGAGCTTCGCTGCCACCTCATGGCCTTTGAAGATCTGGTGCGGAGGCTCATTTTGAACAAAAAATACCATCTTGGTGCTGCAGAGACAGGCAACAGTATATATGAATAAGCTGAAGCTGTCAACAACAGCAGCAGTAGCTACCATTTGCCAAGCACCTCTGCTAAGTATTATATGCATCCTCTAAGGCCAGCAAGGGAGAAAGGCCTGATCGGTGTCAGCTCCATTTTACAAAGGACAACACTGGAGCTCAGAGGGGTTAAGTAACTTGCCCAAGGTCACACAGTTAATTCCAGCAGAGCCAGATACCAACCCTGACATGTCTGTTCCCAAAGCCTATGCTTTTAGAAATGCCCTCAGCTGTCCCAGCTAACAAGACCCATACCAAACAGGTAACTGGAGCCAGGAAGATGGGGATTTGGTATGAGCACATCCCTGCTGTCAGCCTTTTAACAGCTAAGACTGTGGTGCTGTTGGATTTGTGCCTGTGTTACTTGTATGACAAGCCACAATGCTTTGTAAAATGTAAATTATTAGACGGCATCCAATAATTATCCACAGGCCAAAACGATCGTTATTGCGACAGTAACAAGACTACACAATCGTGTGGCTGGAACAAGATTCTGTTACTCCAGGCCCAGAATCTGTTTGCTTTCTGACTGTCAATTTCTGTCCAAGGCAGACCATGTTTGAACTCACACCTGGGTGGCATCAAATCTGTTCCCTATGGCTTGGCCTCAATTTTTAGAAGCCTGCTTTTTCACTTCGTGTTAGTCTCACAGACCGAACCTTCCCAAGCAGTGGGTCACACTGGTTTATAGGTGTGCCTAAGATACTGATGCCCTCCACACACAGTGCAGCTGGATGGGACCAGTTGCTTACAGTGTAACTGTTTACCCCAAAGTGCCATGTAAATGGCCTAATTTCCTGTGTGGTATGACATAAAAGTTTGGGAAGCACTGGCATAGAAGTCTTTCTAAAAGCTTGCTGCACAAGAAGGCTAACAATGGGTAACACAAATTCTAGAATCACGAAACAAATCTTTACCATAAAAGATCTGTGGTCCTTTTCTCATTTTCTTACAGTGACCTAAACCATGGGTAGTTTCAATTTCTGTCTATATACCAGTAACTCTCAAATCTTTTAACTCCTCTCCCTATCTCTCCTGAGTAACCAAATCTTTATCTTTAAATTCCTGCTAGAATATCTGCCCTAGATATTCACAGGCACCTCGAATCCAACATGTCTCAAAATAAACTTTTAACAACCATTAATTGGGCACTTACTGAGCATTAGGGACTACGCAAACATTACTTTATTGGATCCTCAATAACAATCCTATAAAATGGGTATGAGCATTTTTACTGCTAGAAGAGGTTTGGAGAGGGGAGGTAACCTGTCTGATGGAAGGACCGTGCACTTTCCCACTATATTAACTATCTCCCGCCCAGTATCCAATCCCTCCAACATTCCTCCACTAAGCCAACCAAACCCGAGACAGAAACCCAGCTCCTCTCTTCCCTCACACCTGATGCGGGGGCAGCAAGTCTGCGAGCAAGCCCTTCCACAGTGCTCTGACCAGCACTTTCGTTTCCACTGCCTGTATCCAGCCGACACCACCAGCTAGATCGACCCCTGCCTGCTTCCAGACTGCTGAGCAGAGCTGACAACCCAAGTCCTAAATCACTATGCTGTCTGACCCAGTGAACCCTGGCCGCATGTTAGGTTCACCTGGGGAGCTTTTAGATTTTAGGTGCCCAGACCTCACTCTAGACCAGTGGTTCCCAACCTTTTTTGGCTATGCCTCACCTAAGCATCTCTAAAATCCTGATGTCCCCCTCCCCCGCTGTGGCATGTAATTCTTATTCAAAAAGTGAACTCCTATTCACGTACAGCAGTGGTTCTCAACCTTAAGGACAGTTGAAGTACTGAGGAAGAAATCACTAAGAAATTGTTAAAAACATTAAGAATATGAAGTGATATGAAAAAATAGCAAATAAAGTTTCAAAACTATTATATAATAGAAGTGAAATGCATAAATATGTCACAATATATATTTATATACTGTATATGAGGCCCCTGAAACCATAAGAAATGCAAAAAATTCACTGTTAATAACTCATTCTCAAATTGTCTCCCTTAAAAGTCAAATTGCCCCCCTGTGGGGCGTGTGCCCCACCCACGCTGGGAACCACTGCTCTGGACTAGCAATGGCCAACCTTTCGGACCTCACGGACCACCGGCTGGCAAACACTGCTCTAGACCAAGTGAAATCATCTGTGGGTGAGGCTCGGGTAATGATGTTCATCAAAGCTCCAGGTGATTCTGGGAACCACTGCTCTCACCTGTCTCTCACCTTGGCTGAGACACCAACATTGCTCATGCCAGCACCCATTCCTGGAGCCGCTACCCCCAACCTTTAGCACTTTCCTCATGCTGCCCATCTCATTCCCACCTCCTCAAGCAGCAGGCCTTGTCTCCAGTTTCAGAGAAGACACACACGGTGTTGGCACCTATGGTCTCAAGCCTCATCCTCTCTACCTATAAATTCACCCTAATAGCACATTTTCCCTCCTTCCCTCTATCTCCACAGTGGTGTTCCTGCTCGATGGGGGCCAGTCCCCAAGACCTACGTCCCTTTACAACCCTCTAAACGTCACCGTCTCCTTTCCCTGCACCTGCACCTCAGCCTGTAAAAATGATCAAGTATTTCCTGTCTTTAAAGGTGTTCTTTTGATCTGATCCCTCATGTTATTTTCAGCACCAACCTCTTCAAAGAGTTGTTATACTTCCCATCTCTGTATCCCAAACCATAGAATGAATTCGTCCTCTGTCCCCCAACAGCTGAGTAAAATGTGTTCTTACCACACCTGCGTCTCTGTAAGCATCTGAATCCTTTGGCAGCCCCCTCCCCGTCCCTTCTTAACTTACAGCAGACCAGGTTTTCCTCCCACCCCTCTGACTGCTATTTCTTACTTTCCTTTGCTGCCTCTTCTTTCTGTTTCCTCGTTAAATATGGGTTCTCCTGAGCTCTGTCCTCAGCCCTCTTGACACTCACCCTGTGTCTCATCTGTCCTCATGGCTTTGACTCCTGCTCAGATGCAGACTCCCTCTCTCTGGCTATTCCTCCACCCAAGTTCCTGCCTATACTTGCTACCATCTGATGAAACATCTCCCCATGCAACCCATAAGACACACCAAGTTAAACAGTCAAAACTGAACTTAGTATCTTTTCTTTGAAACTGATTTTCTGTATCCCTGATCTCAATTACTGGCATTCACATCTATTCAGGCATCCAAACCCAAAGCCTCATGTTTGATACCTCACAGGGTCTCCCAAGTCCTGTTGATTTACCCCTTAGTTTCTTTTTAGTTTCTTCTCTTCTGCTGCTTCCATTGCAACTACCTTAATTCAGGTTTTATTACCTTTTTACTAGACTACTCCAAAGCTTCCTGATTGGTCTCCTAGTCTTTGGCCTCTGTATTTCAGTCTAGCCTTCACACTACTGAACTCCCTTATAAAACAACAACCAATCTCTTTGCTTTAATAACAAAACAAAAACTTCAGGTACATAAAACAAACTAATCGGAGTTCTCCAGCCCAAAACTTAAACTTCTTGACTTGCATATGACTATTCTCAGTCTACACAGCAGTCTTCTCTTCCACCACATGCTGGGGCCCAGTAAGCTCTCTGAACCTGTGATTTCTTCCAGAGGGATTGTTGTGCTTTCACACCATAGGACCACAGCTCATGCTGTTTCCCCATTCTGAATTCCCTCCTGATTTCCCTAAGCTTGACCAATGCAAGTTTTACTTCTGGAAAAATCTTTGGACTACCCCCTACCCCAACCTCCAGAAGAATTAGTTACCCTTGCCTCTGTGCCTCCACGATACCACACATTCTGTCAAACCCACTCTGTACTGATGTTTACTTATTTCCCCTACTAGAATGGCCTTCAAACATAACGGACCTCTTCTGACCTGGTGCCCTGGCACCCTGCAGCAGTGTCTAGCACAGAGCATGTGACACATATCAGAAGAGAGGAGCTCATTAAGGAAATGGACACCATGAGTGGTTCCTGGTCAGAGAGCCCACTCTTCTCTATCTACCCACACTATCTCTCAGCTCAGTCACAAAGCCCAAGGGGAGGGAGGAGGCGTTGGTCTTTCTTTTCTCCCCCCATTCATTGCCCAGCTACCTCTGTTCCGTGTACGGCTGAATCTTTTGCACAATGATGTCGGAATCCAGCACCCCCAGGAGGACCCCAATCTGGCGGATGAACATCCCCTTCAGCCTCTCAGTCAGCTGACTGACGTTGACATCCAAGATGATCTCCACCAGGTTGTTTTTCCTGGGATCTGGAAAGCATGTGGATCAGTGATGGCTTTAGAAGCAGGAGAGGTAACACAGACCCACCACTGTGCATGTATGTGCTTTGGCACAGGAGAGGAAGGAATGAGAGTGTTCAGAAATGGTGTTGGAGCTTCGAAAGGACTCTTGGTCCCTATGTCCACCTGAGAATTACCACCATGTGGTGCTGGGGGGATCAGGGAGGCAACAGGGTTTAGTGAAGGGAGTGGGAGAGAGAGAGAAACACTTGTTTTGAAAGCCTCTCCTCAACTGGCTTTGCTGAACTCTTCAGGGCAGGTAGGCTTATCTAGCAACCTCTCCTGATCCACATCTGATTTTCAGGGACTTGTCTACAACAATGAGAGGGAAAATGCCCATCTCAACCTTCTTATCAATAATGGCAATGCATCTGCCCTGTAGGTTTGAAAACAGTCAACACAAAAGAAATCAGGCACAAGGATCCCAGAATCAAGGATTTCCTTAGAGCTACCTCACACAGCTACTTGGTGTTTTTACAACTGAGAACTGGGAAACCATTGTGCTTTCCTTTCGATTATGTCCTAAAGACTGTTCTACACTTGGAAGTTGAGTGATTATTCAGAATACTTTATTCACACACTTGAATGCAACATTTGCCTGTTCTGATGTATAATTTACACAATTAGTTGACAATGTGATCTGATTTTAAATACAGAAGAGATTTTTTGTTTGTTTTAATCCTCACCCGAGGATATTTTTCCACTGATCTTTTAAAGAGATTGGAGCAGAGAGGGAAAGACAGAGAGAAACATCAATGTAAGAGAAACACATTGACTGGTTGCCTATTGCTTGTGCCCTGACCAGGGCCCTGGCCAGGGAGGAGACTGCAACCGAGATATGTGCCCCCAACCAGAATTGAACCCGGGACCCTTTGTTCCCTAGGCCAATGCTCTATCCACTGAGTCAAACCAGCTAGGACCACAGAAGAGACTTTATAGTGCCTTGGCTGTCGTCCTTCAGAGAGATGGGACAAGGACTGGAAGACCTGCCAAGATCCTTCCCATTTAAGATTCCGATACACAGGTTTGGCCTAGATAATAAAGAGCGGGTTTAAAGTTAATCCCTCCTCATCAGATGCTCAGAAATTTATCAAGCTCTACCCTACTCCACACTCACTTCCTCTCTAAAACCAAATTAGCCTCAAAGCAAAATAAAAACATGGTTCTATTTAAGAAAGAAATTTTATTTCTGCAAACCTGAAAAATGTAAAGGACACCAGTTACTTTACCTTCCCTGGATTGTCAGAAAAAGCCCGAGGCTCAGCTTATAAAAATAAATGTTTTCTGCATTTGGGTGTTGATGAGACATCATGACTCAAGTTATTCCTGTGCTCAGATCCCCAGGGTACCCTCTCCCATCAGTCACATTAGAGCAGGAAGTGCTGGACTTGGGCACAAAGGCCTGGCTCTGACACAACCACCCTGAGTTTCTGTTTCTCCATCTGAGATGAGTAGGAGGAGGTCCATATTCCTGTGTGGGTAGGAGAGGTAATGTTGGAACAGACAGACCCTAAGGATTTTTCAGCTTGGGATTTCTAGATTTTTTTAAACATCTGGCTCTGTCCATGCTGGGGAGAAGGTGTCTCAGGATGGAGGCCCTGCTTGGCTTATCCAGCAATTCCACTCAGTCTCATCACTAAATGAACTCACCAGGTTTCACCTCCACAGTGGTCTGGTCTGTGTTACTCTCACCCTTCGCATCAGTCACTTTCAGATGAAATGTGTAGGTTCCCTCGACCAGGTTGGAAAGAAAGAGGATAGGGTGGTGGTCAGAGTGATTTAACACCTCCTGTGGGGTTGAATAACATGGCTATGTTTGCAAAACAAAACAAACTCCTTCTGTGGACTCCATTGCTGCTCTGTCACCACTAAGCCCCCTCTGAGCTAGACTGCACCTCTGGCAGCTTCTGCTCTGTAATAGCACTGCAGCCCATGGCTGCTCAGGTTAGGGAAGAGAACCTCACCCTGTGCCACGCTAGCTTGCAGAGTGACCCTAGGCAAGTCATTTAACCTCCCTGGATTTCAGAGAGCAATCAGGGTTGATATAAGGAACCACTTGGTTAAAACAGTAGACTATCTGGCTCAGCTCCTCTCCCATCTCACCCCTTGGAACATGTGTTGCTCTCCAGCCCCTGGCACACTTACCCCTGCTGCTGGGCTCCCCTCATCTCGAGTCCAGAGGTAGCTGACTATTCCCTTGTCATCTGAGGACTTGGAGCCATCCAGCTCGGCTGTGTCTGTGGGCAAGGTTATCACCACATTCCCAGTTATCTTGGCTATAGGTGGTTTGTTCGTTTCTAAGCAAAGAGAAATCATTGACATCATATAATCTTTTAGGGGGAAAAAAGAAATGCTTCTTTATAATGTTTATGGGGAGTTAAATGGAGAACTGTTTCAGGAGTCTATCCATGCCAGCAACTCACAGCATAGATTTTTTATTTTTATTTTTTTGTAAATCCTCACCCAAGGATACTTTTTCCATTGATTTTTAGAGAGTGAAAAGGAGGGATAGAGACAGAGAGAGAAACATAGATGTGAGAGACACACGGGTTGGTTGCCTCCCACACGCATCCTGACCGGAGCCAGGGATCGAGCCTGCAACTGAGGTGTGTGCCCTTGACAGGAATTGAACCCAGGCCCCTTCAGTCCACAGGCTGACACTAACCACCGAGCAAACCGGCCAGGGCTAACGGTGTAGATTTAAAGTGGTGGAGAGAGAAATGCTCTCTGACACCATACAACAGAGGGGACAAGGGTAGTTTCCTCCTACATTCGCACGGCAGCCTCCCTGAAAGGAACCCATTTCTGTCCTCTGGAGGTTTATGATAATTGGAAACAAAGGCCCACAGCTGGATTAAAGCCTTGGAGTTTAGGTTTCATCCAGCTAATACCACAAATTCTCTTTAAAATATGGGTTAAAATGTTATTCTCTGAACATCTTCTTTGATTCCTTATTTAGTACTTTAATAGAGGAGAGAGGCCGCTCAACCTGGGCCCCACCTGCAGCTTGTTTACTTAGGTGTGTGCTCTCTAGTGTTTACTGAGCTCAGGATATTGCAAATGAAGGGCATTTGTATATCTGATGGTTTTTCCTACTGTCAGCTTAGAGCCCTCTCTCGAGGCCATTACTGATCATGAGCTTGCAAACCAGAGCAAGGCAAATCAACTCGTCTCACGTTGGCTTCAGTGTGCAGGTTCATAGGAAAAGCACAGAAAGCTACAGTGCAGGGCAGTCATTCTGAAGTCTGACAGCAGGTGTCACTGTAGCTAGTGGGAGAGTCGCAGAAACCCCAGGACTTCACAGCAGAGGCAAAATAAAAA
>NW_006300377.1:3261360-3273423 GCF_000327345.1 Myotis davidii | reverse complement strand
CTATTCAATAAAGAACGAAGGAAAGAAGAAAGGGAGAGAGGGGAATGCAAGAAATGAAAAATCACCTTACAACCACTCTCAATGAAGATTGTTTTAAAAAAGCAAGTATCGGCTGCCCTTACCCCAACTTTCTTCCCCACACCCTGTCTCTAAATCAATTTCTGCAGCCAAACAAGAGATGATGAATTCCTCAGTTATCTAATCCTGAGGCTGCTGCACCAACCCGAGGTAGGGAGGTACCTTCTTTGACAATGACATTCACAGAGCTCTGGCTTTGCAGGTTCCTCTCATCTTTGACAGTCAAGGTGAACACGTAGGTTCCCACTTGCAGCCCCGTCACAGTGGCGACACTGCTGTTAGCCTTCTCGAGCTGCACCCCATCAGGTCCCCTGGACAAAGAGAGAAACCAGAGGCTGGAGTTGTACCCGTTTGCTGCTCCCTTGTCCCTGACTCAGCAGGTGCAGACAATTATTGCCTCAGATGAGACATGAACTATTGTTTCCCAGACCTTCAGAGGACAAATTTTAAAATATTCCATTTGAACAGAGTGTCATTTGGCCCCATAATACAGGCTACCTGCTGATCAGAAAATTCCATTCACCAGTTTTCAAACAGATTTAGCTTTATCCTTTATATGAGCTTCTAGAACATTAAAATCTTCGCTGTTCCAGTTTGTAAAAGGAAGGAAGTGTTCTAAGCAGGTCTCTGATCAAAAGAATGATTTCATAGTGATGTTTCTGAAAAGTATTTCTGGCCCAGTAGTTGGTCCAGCTCTTGCCAGCAAAGAAGCAAAACACATTTCTTAATCATATGCCAAACTCACTCTTGCTGAAAAGTCAGACAAAGGAAGTGGGCCAAAGCTGCAGAGGAATTCTCAGGGCAAAAGCATCCTCTTCCTAGTAGCTCTGAAAGCAAAGCTCCTGCCAGCTCCCAGACAGGGACCACAGGGGACCAGGCACTCCGGGCATCCTTCCTTCTCCCCTGGGGCTTCACTCAGCAGCTTGCAGTAGGCGAGTGAGCTGTGTATCAGCTGCCCAGGCACGACGCTGCACATACTCTTGAGTCCTGCTCAAGGGTCAAAACACCCCAGAGCTTTTCTTAAAACTACAGGACAACCAGAGAAATCTGTAGACTTTTCTGTTTTGTTTTGCTATTTAAACTTATGACCTCTGACTCTAATAGCGCCTCCTGAAACAGATTCTCCCCAAAGAAGCTTGCTAATAAGCATTATTTCTGCTGTAAACACGAATAAAACTCAACCGAAAGATTCATCACTAGTATCTTCAATACTTATAATTAAAACACATGGGGCTGAAGAAGAAAGATTAGGTTCTCCAAAAGATAGAAACAAGAGCTGAGAAAAATAATTTCTAGAATCCAACTCACCAATAGTAAGTAGTTTCTGTAGTCCAATTACAGCCCTTTCCCATCCACCTCTAATGCCCCTGACCAAAAACAAAAAAACACCCAGTCTGTTCTATGAGTGCTACCTTTGGAAACAGAGAAATTAACTCCTTTTTAACATTTAACTCTTCCTTGGAATTCTTTCATTACTTTTGAGTTCCAGTTGTTATGGTTTAAAGGAGCTGAAAGAAACTGTGAGAGCCAGGAATGGCTCAATTAGGTGATTCCATTTTAATTAGTATTATTTGGTCACTGCCTTTCTCCTCTGGCTAATGTAGTTGGTAAGTGTGGTCTTCGAGGATATAGTAATAGAGCAATGCTTTCATTTTGTAGATGAATTTTCAATTCTCCTTGATCGCTGCTCTGCCCCGTCCCCCTGCCAGCCTTACCCAGTTAATTTTGAGCAACAGTATTTTTCTGCTCCATTACCCCTTCCATCCTGCCTCTCAAGTGTAATTAAACTATGCATTTCAGCAGATGGATTATACCTGTAAAAGCACCAGGACTGCAAAATACTACCTGGGGACTAGCTGATGGTAAGCATTCTTTATTTCTTACAAAAATTATCTTATATAATTTTCTTAGTGTTGAAGTTTGGCATTGCAAACCTTTCTTTCTCAGTCACAGCCCCCTTGAATAAGCCAACAAGAGCAAGTAAGTACTTAAAAAAAATTTTTTTTAATCCCTGCCTGAGAATATTTTAATTGATTTTTAAATTTGTTTATTTCTATTGATTTTTAGAGACTGAAGAAGGGAGGGAAGGAGAGAGGGGGTGGGGGAGAAAAACATCAACCAGTGACCTCTATACATGCCCCAAATGGGGATTAAACCTGTAACCTTTTGGTGTATGGGATGATGCTACAACCAACTGAGCCACCAGGTCAGGGCACAGCAAGTACACTAAAAAAAAAAATAAGTAAAATCTTGCTCTGCAAATGTCTGGAGTCTTTGCATAAGTAAGGCTTTGTGTCAATACTCACTGTGTTTTTTCCCAGAGATACGAGATAATTTTCTGATCATCTGAGCTTTTGCTACCATCCAAGGTTGTGCTATCCATGGGAAGGGTCAGCTCTTTATCTGGGCCTGCATCTGCCCGTGGCGGCTTGTTGTTTTCTAGAAGACAGACATACAGGTCAAAAGCAAACCCTCTTCTCCCCAAGGTTAAAGGGACCAGCCAATAGAAGAGCCTGCACCTCAAGGTTGGAACTTACCAGGCTGCACAATAACAGTCACTTGAGCGGTGGCCTGCTGTCCTATTGTGTCAGTCACTGTTAGCTGGTACGTGTAGTCTCCTTCTTGCATGGCAGAGAGCTGCAGGATTGGTGTTCTAACACCCTGGATATAGAAATACAGGCCATGGAAAAGCAGCCTCCCAGAATCACATCATACGCTAGGTCCTGCTTGGGTCTAAGAGACTTACCCAGTTTTCTAAACCTATTGGTACTAGGCTACTACCTCCTAGAATTCAGCAAAATTAGTGAATGCTGGATCAGACACTATGGGACATCTTGTTAAAAAGTTTCTCCCCTAAAGGGAACAATCCTCCCTGACACAGCAGCAGTTTCAAATAAAATCAGAGCTCTCACAAGGGAAGGGAATATATGAACAGGTCCTTAGCGCTAATCTATACTAATAATAGAGGAATATGTAAATTGTCCAGGATGCCATCACAGTGACAGTAACGACCAAACAGCAGGGTGCATGGGGCGACCAGGCCAGCAGCGGTTTTTTAGGGGCAATCACGCCAGCAGGGGAGCAGTTAGGTGTCAATCAAGCTGGCAGGGGAATGGTTAGGGGGTGAGCAGGCAGGCAGGCAGGCAGGCAGGCAAGCGGTTAGGAGCCAGCAGTCCCAGATTGTGAGAGGGATGTCCAACTGCTGGTTTAGAACATCCCCCAAGGGGTCCTGGATTGGAGAGGGTGCAGGCCGGGCTAAGGGACACCCCCACCCCTGTGCACGAATTTCATGCACAGGGCCTCTAGTGAATATATAACACAATTTTTAAAAGTGTTCTTCCTACGAAGGCTGCACAGTGATCCTAATGAAGCGCTCAATAAAACATGGCAGCAATTCCAGATGCTATGTAACGCTATGCTGACCCTTACAGATTTGTGCAGATTCTGCAGCAACAGAGAAACCCAACACAATACTTAAACTAAACCCATGTGAAATGTGAGCTTTAAGTCTACCAGACCTGAGGCCCTGAACCTAACTGTCCCCTATACCTGGGCTCCTGAGCATTAAAGAGAAAAAACCAACATGATACAGAAAAATGTTAGTTACATGCAAACAAGTGGTTAGAATAAGATGGAACTTGGAGACATTGTAGAAAATAGGTCTACGCATTTTTTTCACATACTAGGCAAAGTACCAAAAATTAGGTACAGCGGTATAGCAGCAGATTCAGAAATCACCAAAAAATTGGTACAGCGGTCTGGTAGGGTTAAGTCATGCCTCAAATCTAGAAACATAGACTCCTGAGTGTCACAAGGAACACTACATATAACTTAGAACAAACTCCAATACAGGAACTTTAGAACAGTGGGAAAACCTGACAGCCTCTTGCAGACAGTTTGTTTGGCCTATATGTTTTAAAAGTTGTAAACTTTCACATAAAAGTCTATATTTATGTTTTCCTGATAATAATGGGACCATACTTCCATCTGGCCACAGCCAGCTGGGCCTTAGAAGCAGCTGGCCCCTTTAGTCAGGGATTAAGATCTCTGGTTCACCACAGCCCCATCCAGTTTTCTTTACTTACTTATGTTACCTGTGTGGTGACAGATCTAGTCTCTTATTAAATATCTGCAGAGAAGAGCTCACCACCTAGTTGGGCAATGTACTCCAATTTGTAAGATTCACACCCATGCAGCTACCATTTCTCATCCAGTCTTTTCCCCTGATACTAAACATTTAAGATAAAGGTTTTTGAGAGTATGTTAATTAAAGGCTCCTTAAACTTTCTGGATTTAAAAAGAAATTCAAATATTCTATGCACAAATCTGACTTTGGTCATTAAAATACAGCAAGAACAAGCCTTAGATAGGTGAACCTATAGTAGCTCCAATTCCCCTGGGCAAGAAAAGACAGAAACTCTTCCCTCCTACCTGCATCTCCACCACTTTCCCTTTGCTGCTGGGGCTGAGTGACCACTCATAGCTGGTGATGCCATGGTCATCAGTGCTCTGGTTCCCAAAGAGCGTGATGGAGTTTTGGGGCAGGGTGATTACTTGGTTGGGGCCCGCATTGGCCACGGGGGGGTAATCCACAGCTTTGTTCACTGTCAGGCTTGCAGTGGTCGAGTTGGTAGCTCCATCTGAGTCTACTACAGTCAAACTATTAGGGCAGAGAGAGGAGTGCAATCAGGAATGGTTTTCAGTAAAGAAGAAGAAACATAAGAGGACTGAAAATCAAGAATAAGAAATACCAAGGTGGAAGGGTTACTAATTAGTAACCAATTCTTACCGTTCCTCTTAGAAAGGTAGAGTAATACTAGAAGCTAACACTAAGGGTTCACTGTGTACCAGGCACTGTTCCAAGTGGTTTACAACTCAATAAACAACAGCTCTATAAAGTCCTATCTTCATTGTACTCCTTACACATATGAAAGTCTAAGGCAGAGAGAGGTCAAGTAACTCGCCCACGCTTGAAAGTAGTGGAGTTAGGACCTGAGTCCAGGCAGTGTGTCTCCAGCACTGTTTTGCTCTGCTGCCTGCATGTGTCTGTGTGCTGGGACCGCACAAGCACTGTCTGATCTAGCCCTCACAGCAGTTATCAATCTCAATTTACAAGTGTCTTAGAGAGGCTAAGTAACCTGCCCAGAACCCTATTCTGAGCCAAGATGCAAGCCCAGTTCTCTGACTCCCAAGCCTAGAAACCAAGTCTTAAGAGAGAGTCCCTGGTCCCTATTCCGATGGGGTACAGAGACACTACATTAACTAGTGCTCTGACTGCAACAGGCTCTCCTCCCCACCATCCTTTTTGGCTATGTACACTCACAGGAATGGACATCCTGAGCAGACAGCCTCTGGGATGGACTAAGAGGGATGGTGTGGTAAGACAGGAGCCCAAGATGGAAATGAATTCTCCTATGCAACAGTCTCACAGTTTGTGCCAGTGTGAAACAGGATTTGAAAGAGAAAAATAATGTTCATTTATAAGAACAAGGCATTTACCAAAATGATGCCTTCCAGCTGAACAGCCTAAAGCTGCTTTTACTACCTCAAAATGTGAGCATA
The DNA here is from genome assembly GCF_000327345.1 of Myotis davidii. Taxonomy (NCBI): domain Eukaryota; kingdom Metazoa; phylum Chordata; class Mammalia; order Chiroptera; family Vespertilionidae; genus Myotis; species Myotis davidii. The sequence continues at coordinate 3,267,783 of NW_006300377.1, read as the reverse complement.
AGCAAGCAAGGAGGTTTGGGCTCCTTCCATTTTGCTGACAGAAAGATAAAAAGCATAAAAAAAACATGTCATTTGTTTAAATCTCACCAGCAGCCACAGACAGAGCCAGGCATCTGTGGGTTTTTTTCCCCCACAGCCTCACCTTTTCCTATGGTCTGGAGGGGATTTTTGGTATTACAGCCTTGAGAAAGAGTACAAAAACATCAGATACATACTAGTAGACATGCAAATCAACAAACATCAGAAGAAAAATCCACAGAAGTTTCCTTTTTTTCCAGTTTTCCTATTGTTTTCAGTTTTTTGTTTTTTACATGCACTATTTGTCTCCTATTTCAGAATAAGAGCAAGTTATAGGTAAGTGGCAAAATAGAAGCTGCCCATTACTGACTTTCACCTCGGTCCCTGGATTACATGCAAGAATCCTGGAAACAAATAGCAGCTGACCACAGGGCTGGGAAAAAGGATACTGCCATGTACTGCCATGTAGAAGCATGGGAGAGGAAAAATGAGTGGAATCAGATTGGACCTTAATGCTAATCAAACTCAACCCTGTCAGTTCATAGATTGAGGCTTAGAAAAAAAGAATAGATCCCTAATACCCTATCCATCTGAAACGCTGTTTTTAACCTTGGTTAAAAGCTCAGACTTCTTTTGTGACCTTGGGCAAGTTACTTAACCTCTTGGTACCTAAATTTTCTAATCTATAAAATAAGAGTAATTACATTATTTTTATAAGGTTTAAATGACCTTCTACTTGCAAAGAGCTCAGAACAGTACTAAACACAGAGTAAATGCTCAAAAACCAGTGGTTATTTTTCAAAACATCAACCTAGCCCAGATTAAATCCCATAAATGTTAAAATTCCTATATTAGAAATCTAAGAAAAATCAATTCACTTTTCCATTTTAAGCCAATGAAAAGGCTTCAACCTTGTTAAATGGCAACTACCTTTCATTCTCCTGAAGTCTTGTCAGTGACAGTGATGCTAAGTCAGAACCTGCATATGTATTTATATCGTAGGTGTTGTGCTACGACATTCATCACTATGTCTCTGGTAGTGTCTAAAACTTGATTATTATCAGATCTGGTGGGGGACACAGACACCCAAGAATAAGCTGTTGCACCGTGGTAGGCGCCACATAAGGGCACTGAGTGCAACCTTCTCTTCTCTCTGGAGGGATCTAAGAGAGCCTCACAGAAAACTGTAGGTCCCTAAGGATAGGCAGAACTCCAACAGTCTGAGAAGAGCATTCTAGGAAGCAAACAAAATACATATGGGTCAAGTCAAGGAACAGAGTAGAATGAGCCCTGACATGGGGGTTAGAAAATCTGCAATTCAGTGCAGTTTAGTAAATACACTGAGCCTCATTTTTCTCAGATATAAAATGACGACAGTATCATGTACACATGGTGTTTGGATGACACAGTACTTGGTAACATACAAGGAATTGTGCAAATATAAGGAGGATTACTCTAGAGTCAGCCTCACACTCTTATTAATCATATTCTAGAATGTTGAAACTAGTTCCCAAAAGGACTATCTTGGAATAAAATTCTCCGAAAAGCCCTAATAGAGAAAGATCCTACAACTCATATTCAAATAAACCACAAAAAGTGTCAAAAGTATCGACCTATTAACCAGGAGGTCACGGTTCGATTCCTGGTCAGGGCACATGCTCAGGTTGCAGGCTCCATCCCCAGTGTGGGACCTACAGGAGGCAGTCAATCAATGATCCTCTCACATCATTGATGTTTCTATCTCCCTCGCTCTTCCTCTCTGAAATCAATAAAAAATATATTTTTAAAAAGTGAAGGTTTTGAGATATAAATTGAAGAAGCATTTCCCATAGGGAAGAGACAAGATGATAGTAGGTTCATGCTAGATTTTTCCTGAGAAAAGGCAAAGAAAGACGGGTCCTTTCACTTAATGGCAGAAATCCTAAAAATGTCTGGAGAACTGCCAGATAAGACTTTGAATAGGACTAACTGTGGTGGATCCTAATCTATTATGCAAGGGCTTTTGCCCTAAAAAGTTATTTGTGTTGTGACCACAATTAACTTTAGGGCTCAAAGAATCAATGGAACCACAGGCTATATTTTCAACCACTCTACAATTAAATTGGTATCTGTCAGAGTAACTCCTATAAGAATGTAGAACCCATATAAGGAAAATAAAGGCCAATGATAAACTTGAAGGATCCTAAATTTACCTGAAAGTGTAGTTCCCAGGGACGAGCTTACTTAGTTTTAATATGGCCGTATCTTCAGAAATCTTCTCTTCTCTCAGAGGTCCCTTTAGTTCTTCCCAATGGTACCTGACGATTTTATCATCATCAGTGCTTTCTTGATCATAAAGAAACATCGGTTACAACATGAGAGCGCCTGGTCTCAGCACTTACTCAGTTTACACAAACCAGGGCAACTACCTATAGAGATTTGAGGCTAGGGGAACTTCATGAAATTACAGGCTATCTCTCCAGATTATTTCTTCCCTATGAATATTGGGTCATTCTGTCTCTCTATGACTATTCCACTGCATAGTTTTCCAAGGACTCCAACACAGGCAACTCTGGTTAAAAAGTTACTGAATAAGAAAAGGAAAATAAAAAATTCTTAAATGCATGAAAAGATACTCAATCTCACTTAAAAGAAATGCAAATTTAAATTTCACTTGAGATACCATTTTTAAACCTATCAGATTGGTAAAGACCAAAGTTTCATGACACATAAATGGGTAAAGGTGTGGAGAAAGAGGAACTTTCTTAAGTCATGGTGGAAGCATAAATTGATGCAACCACTGTAAAGAGCAATTTGGCAAAATTTACCCTTTTCCCTGCAATTCCTCTTCTAGGAATTTATCCTACAGATATCCTTACATATGTGTTCATCATCATACTTACAAGATTATTCACAGTAACATTATTTGTAATAGTGAAAGATCAGAAATAATCTAAATGATCATCAGTAGAGATTGACTGAAAACAAGTATATATTCAAACAATGAAATTGTACACCCATATAATGGAAGGCTATGTAATCGTTAAAAGAAAAAAAGAATAAAGTATTTCACATACTGATTCAGAAAAATTATCCAATGTATAGAAACAGGCATTGTACATAACAGTGTACATACTGTTTTATCATAAAGACTGTATATGCATCTTCTTATCTATGCATAAGATATCTTTGGAAAGATACATAAAATAATACCATTGCTTGTCTGCAGAAAAACTGGATAGTTGGATGACAGTGATGGTAGAGATTCTTTTGCCCTGTACCTTTACATATTATTTAACTTTGACCTATTCAAAAATATAAAATGAAATGGTACTATACGAATCTTTCTACCACTCTCCCAAGTGCCTCTTCCTGTCCTGTCTCTTACCTCTTGGCCTGCGATTCTTCTAGCCTCCTCTTGTCAGAACTATCTACATGAAATGTCTAACACTGCTAGAGATTCCTCTGCTAAAGCAGGAGCTATCTTTGCCAAGATAATCAGGGTAACAGGGCCTTAATGGGTCTCAAGAGAAGCCAAGCAAATATTGGTGAGATGATAGGCCTGAAACCTCCTACACACACACATAGCCAGGATCAATGGCAAAGACCCAGAGATCCTCTCCTGTCCTCTGAAGAGACAATGTTAGTGAGCCAAGCAGGGTTGTGGAGCACATTCTGTGTGTCTCTCCAGGAGAAGGCTGACAATCTTGTTAGGCAGTGATGGCTGGATGAGAGCTCCTCAGTTAAGACTCTCAGTTACTCATCTTGCCATGATAGGAAAGAGTTTTGTTTCCATAACTGAGAATGGCAACTCCATCTAAGAAAATTTGAAAACCAGAAAATTTCAACTAAAATAATGCTAAATGCATGTATAATCCCACTTTCTTACCATCTCAGAATAGAAATGTTACTTCAAAGAAGCCACATGGGGGTTTTAAATAGGGTCTGTCTGGTTTTTACTTCCTTATCAGTTGCTTCAGATGGTTGGTCTTCCCATATTGTGGTCAAGAAGCCTAAGCAGAATGCTGGTCCAAATCTTTGACCAGAGTATCCAGTGAATGCTGTTCTAAAACATTGTGCCCAGTAAATACTCACGGCTGCCATCAATGACTGTAGAAGTGGTTGGCAAAGAAATTTCCTGGAACTGTGGCGACACAATGGCAACAGGAGGCTGATTTTTACGGGGCTCTGCAAGAAAATGACCCAGAAGAAATTAAAAGAGTGGCTTTGTAAATTATAAGAAGAGCAGGCCACCTCTGGGTGGATTATAAATGTTTCCAATACCTAATGTGCATCTGAAGCATCATCAAATGTATAAGTCACAAGGTTGGCATTCTAACATAAGACACCCAGGAGTGTTTAAGCCTCTTGCAAGCCTGACTTTTCTTAAGACCACACCCTGTGCATTCTTTCAATGCTCATGTGCTATCTAGTTTGTGAAAAGTACTAAAGTAGCAAGTGACTGCTTTCAGGCAAGCTGACCAGAGGTGACAACCAATAAAATGTGTGCAATAAAGGCGTTGGAAAGCAAACTATCCCTGCCACAACTGTGCTGAAAAGATGAGTAATTTCTCAACCACCTGGGAGCTGACTATGTGGGAGGTGAGTAGGCCGAGTGTTAGAAAGGTCACAAACCACTCACTCTAGCCCACCTGAATGACTGAGAGCCCAGTGGCCTTTTCATTGAGAAATGATCAAATGGTCTTTATGCTAAACACATTTTTAACAAAGAGAAAGTATTACCTTGGCTATAAAATCAAAGGAATTAAAAGAAAATCTATTACTAACAAAGACAGAGAATAGTATTAAGAATTTGTGCCAATGTCTGGACCATTTTGCCAATTTCCCCCAAATATCTCTGAAAATGCAAAACAAGATACCTTGCTGTCACACTGTAATCTACTGATCACTTAAAAAGAATAATGGAATTTGGTGTCCAACGTGAAGGAGAAATGGCAGGGATTCTGTGAGGAAGACTGTGTATAAAACCCCACATTTCTGGAAAGAGATCAGAAAGGGCCAGCGACTTGGCTGGTTCTCCTACATACTTTTCCTAGGCTCCTGGCTTTCTTGTATCTCTTAATTACCACACATGGTCCTCTCTCAGCATGGCCCACTGGAGAAGTAGTTCTCAGGCAGATGGGCTATTGCTCAGTGCCATACCGCACTGTAGGTCATGTGGCTAACATTTCCCTGCCCAGCGAAGTGTTCCAACTAAAACCAAAGTATATACTTTGCCACCCTATATCTTTTTCTACATTGAATTAGGAATTGCCCAATAAATGTATTTTTAAAAAAGAATGGAAATTAAAAACCCCTAAAATCAAATCTCCCTCTCCTTGGGAATCCTCAGAGGGAGCAATGGAGGCACAGTCAGGGCTGAGAAACATACCTGGCTTTACCGTCACGTTCACACAGCCTTCCCCATGGGAATTCTGACCATCTACAATCACTTTGAATTCATATAGGCCTTGAGTGAGCTGCAAAAAGGACAGAAAATCTTATGGTCAACCATAAAGAGGAGCAATTATACTTAAAATCACACATATGTGAACTTTCCCCTGGTGATTCTTGCACTCTCTTCTTGCACTGTTTTCAAAATGGAGAAAGTAAACTAACCAAAGAGATGAAACTAAACTAAATGAATTATAAACTAAAAAACCATAGCTTTTAATGTGAATCTTATTACTAGCTGACTCTGGAACAACAGAAGGGATTTCAATATCTCTGTACTCCCATTTTCTTTTAAGAAAAACATTAAGGGCCCTACCATCCCACTTCTCAGCATTATGAAATTAAAACAATCATCTCTGCAAAGAAAAACATTTTGTAAAAATACCAAATAGCTCCCAAATATCTGACTATTTTTCCCTACTGACTTTCGCTAACTGAATAAACATAATATAAAAGAAAAAATAAATCACCCAAATCCCACTGTCCTAACACATCAATTAATCCTATATCTCTTATTTCCTCCCAATCCTTAACCGCACAAAACAATAGTTTTAAACAGTCCATCCAATTCAACATTTATTGAGAACCAATTATGTACCAGTTATTGTCCTAGGCCTGGGATTTGGAGATAAATAAGATAAGATCCCTGCCTTCAAGGAGCTTATATATCAATGGTATTCAGAGTCTAGCTAAAAATCAAAGTGTGAATCAAAAGTTTTATTGTTCTTTCTTCCATTCATTTAGCATAAACACTTTTCCCATTATAATAGTCTTTTTAATAGTCACTTTAATGGCTGCAAAGAAATATATGAATAAATGTGCCATAATTCACATAAGCATTCCACATTGCTGGCTATTTGAATTGTTTCCAAATTTTTACTATTATAATCTACTAGTAGCCCTGCCCATGAATCCATGTGCTTGCCGCCCTCCTGTAGCTCTTAGCCTGCTGCCCCCGCACCCCTCACTTCC
>NW_006300377.1:3260309-3260906 GCF_000327345.1 Myotis davidii | reverse complement strand
TGCTGGAAGGACATCCGGAAGGACATCTGGAAGGTTGTTCGGCTGTCTGGTCTAATTAGCATATTACGCTTTTATTATTATAGACTAGTAGCCCTGTACACGGATCCGTGCGCCAGTAGGTCGCTGCTGCCCTCCTGTAGCTCTCCACCCGTTGCCCCGTCATCCTGCAGCTCCCCCTGCTCCTATCCCCCCCTCATAGCTTGCTGCCCTGCCCCCTCCTGTAGCTCTCCGAAGCCCGCTTGTACCTCACTGGTCCACCCTCCTGCTGATCCGTGATGTGGTTGTGACGTGCTTGGTCGTTATGCCTCAGGGTGTAATGGCTAATTAGCATATTCCTGTCTTATATAGGATTATTATGACATCCTTTGGGCAAATAGGTTTTCTTTCTTTTGAATTACCTTCTTTGGGTAAATGCTGACTGCATATAGCATTTTTGACCACTTCCTTCTTTTTGTAATGCTCTCCCTTCCCTGGCTTTCACTTCCCTGCCCACTCCTCATTTTCTTCAATTTCCTCTCTCCCTTAATGATAGTGTTCCCTAACATTCCAATCACAGACCATTTATTTCTTCATTCTACACTCTCTGGATGATCTCAT
>NW_006300377.1:3249441-3259956 GCF_000327345.1 Myotis davidii | reverse complement strand
TCCCTGCCCACTCCTCATTTTCTTCAATTTCTTCTTTCCCTTAATGATGGTGTTCCCTAACATTCCAATCACAGACCATTTATTTCTTCATTCTACACTCTCTGGATGATCTCATCTATTACCATGGCTTCAATTGTCATCTATTTGAAGTTGGTGTGTAAATTTATCTCTCTAGCCCAGATCTCCAATCCCTTACCCTTGTTGGACACCTGCACTCAAATGTTTCACAGGTACCTCAAACTCACTCTGTTTAAAAATGAATTAATCATCTACAAATCTCATAAACCTGTTCCTCTTTCTGTGCTCATTTCAGTGAATATCACCATATTCACACCAATATCCACTAACATGCCTAAGTCAAAGGCTAGAATTATCCTAGACTTCTCTTCAACACCTTCACCCAATTAATTGATCATCAAGTCTTATCATCAAGTCAACCTCATAATATTTCTCCAATCCAATCACTTCTCCATTCACACTACCATCACCTTAGTTTTTAACCATTCATCATAGCACAGTTGTTAAAGGTACTGGGGGGAGGGCTTTAGAGACAGAAAGTTCCTGTTCAAAAGTACCATTTAATAGTTTTGTAAACTTTGACCAAATCACTTTATTTTTCCAATTTTTCATTTTACAATTTATAAAACATATATTAATATCTACATCTTGGGGGTGTTATGAATATTAAAATAATTGCATAAAAGTACTGTTTCTAGCATATGGTATGAACTCAATAGGTGGTTTTAAATTTTTATTTATTTAGGTTTTTTTTACTCAAGCTATTATCATTTCACACCTACATTTGTCAACAGATTCCTCAATGGTCTCCCTGGTTTGAGTCTTATCTCCTTCAATCTGTGGTCTGGGTGATCTTTCCAAACTGAAAATATGAACATGTCTTTATCTTGCTTGAAATCTTTCAAAGGCTCATGTTCCCTCTGGACAAGATTCAAAGTCCTTACAAAGGCTCTGTGCAATCTGGCCTCTGTATCTCCCCAACTTACTTGTGCCACTGCTCTTTTCATACCACAGGGTCTAGTAAGGCTCAACCACATATAATTCTTTTTCCCACATTTTCTGTCTAATATTTGGTCCAGTGGACATATTACCTCCCTTGCTTATAGTATTATCACTCTACCCTTTATCCAGTTAAGTTAGAAACCTTTCATGACCCAACTAGACAAACTCTAAAAAATCTACTTTGACTCTCTAGGGTTTCAACATCCCCTACACTGACCTAGTGAATCCCATGTTAAGGTTACTTGTCTTCAGTCAGTATCTCTGGTAAATTAACTCACTGGTAACAATGCCTGCCACATAACTAGTGTACAATAAACAGTTGTTAAGGAAGGAAGGAAGAAAAGAAGGAAGGGAGTAAGGAAGGAAGGAAGTTAATTGCTTGACTAAAGAATATGTCAATTCTATGGCTCTAAATAACTACAGTGAGTCTAGAAAAAAATGACTGAGCCAATTTACAGTCATGTGGCCACAAATAGCTTACCTTATTTCCCAAATTCTAAAATTCTTATGTTACCCTTAAAAGCAGTTGAGCATATATTCGCACTCAAAAGCTATCACCACCATGCTTATACAGTCTTTTCATCATAAATGAAAATTTGAGAATCACATACTAACAAATACTGGATGTCAGCCAGTCAAGATTTTTGAAGGATTCACTTCTGAAACATTATTTCCAACTTAAGTGTTGACAGAAAAAAATTCTATATTATAAACTGTTTTAAATGGTCAACACCTCTAACCCGGTCCTGCAAATAACAGGATACGAATTCACCTTGGATAGTTTGAGGATCTGAGAATGTTTCCCTTCCATTTCTCCACTGTAGTCTTTAGGATGAGTAATCAGCTGCCAGTCGTAGGTGTAGGTTTCTCCTATGGAAGGACAGTTACAAAAATCATCAAAACACACACCTACACACAAAGAGGGCAGCCACACAGTCTGCCAATAACAAATCTATTCTAAACCTTGACAAGACCTTAGTTTTTAAGATTTCACTCCAAAACCTATAGGGAAACCAAACATTCTGTTGAAAGAAAGGGTATGTTATGCTAACTCAGCCATAGTCAGGGATTCTTCCACTTTCTCCCAGCAATGCTCAATACTGCCTCATATCCACCCTACTCAGGACCAACCCTCCCCCAAAATACCAGGTTTCTCTTGGTGTGGCATGCCAAAGAAAATGCATGCCCTACCAGCCACTACAGATGAACTCATTGGAAACAAAGGCCATTTTCTTGTAAAATTTCTTTTGCAACAAAGCAATAACTTCTAAATAACATGTTTCAAAAATAGCTTTTTACAGAATGCTAACAATGCTCGACTCACTGAGGTCATCACACCCTGGTGAGTTAAAAGAGCTGCTTCATTCCAGCTGAGCGAAATAACACTGCAGAAGATGGCAGGGGATGGCCCACTTAAACAGCCCCACTGAAGTTAATTAAGATCAAATGAAGCATTAAATGGTCCTCATTTGTAGCTCAGACTATATGACTGGGTAAGTCAAAGATAGAATGCCATTATCTAAATGGAATCCATCCCCAGTTAAAATGGTCTTAAATTTTGGGGAACAAAATGCATGTCTGGCTAGTAAAGAGTGGGATTTGGTAGGAAGGTTTAGTTTAAGTTATACCCCAAAGTAAAAAATAAAAGGAAACATAAGAAATCTCAAATGCTTAGCAGTGAATGCTCATCTTTTTCTTATTTCACGAGTTCAAAAGTTAAAGTTAACACATAGAACTTAATTCTAAGATAGCCTTCATCTTAAGACCAGATATTCTTTTATAAGCCTGAGATACAAGATCTATTACTCCACCTTCCTCTCCAAAACACTAGTTTTCTTTTGGCCAGTTGTCAGCCCACACAAATGTGCACGGAGAAGCTGGGCTAGATAAGGAGCAGGGAGGAAGCAGTAGAAGTAGAACTGGTGTAGGAGATGACATTTCTTTCAACTGTAGTTGAACATATTTTTCCACACAGAAACTAGACCCACACTAGTTTGGGAACTGACAATTTTATAATATATGTGGCTAACAACACAAATTTCCAAAAAGGACAATAATCCTAGGACAGAAAAGTTCAGGGGATGAATTATTCCTTACAGCCAGAAATTTATCTAAGGGTAGGAATGACTAAGTATAGGTCTGTTAGACAGATTGCTGGTTTTAATAATTTAGGGCAGTGGTTTTCAAAACTGTGCCTCCAAACCCTGGAGGGATCTTTAGAGATACGTCAGGGGCTGCCACAGAAGGGGGATGACGAGCAGGCATAGCTGGTCCTACCCTCACTGTCCCCACACTTTGAAAGTTTGAAATATCCACTTTATCTGAACCTGGGGAATGGAGAGTTGAAAAGAATCTCTTTCTGAACTGATGTGCTTTAGAATACTGAAATACAAGGCAATATTAACCCACAGAAATGTACATGCAAACAGAGGTTAGAAAAGAAAATACAGTACAGCCTAGCATATCTTTCACCAAAGAGTGGAAGCAATGGCAGCTCAAGGCAGTTCTTTCCTCACCATCACCTTCAACGACCATCAAACCCATTCATCTTAACACCAGAGGAGGAGAGAAAAAAGCTTCTTTACTCTGGCTGGTGTGGCTCATTTGGTTGGAGCATGATCCTGTACACTGAAAGGTTGTGGGAAGGCAACCGATAGATGTTCATGCTCACATTGATGTTTCTCTCTCTCCTCCCTCACTCCCTCCTTTCCCCTCTCTCTAAAGTCAGTAAGTATAACCTTGGGTGAGGATAAAAAAAATACAAGAAACTTCTCTAAAGGTGGAATGAATTGACAAGGAAAACTCAATTTGAGGACAGAAATATACAACAGAGAGGGAGGGCATTTAGGTTCTAAATTTGATATGAGGCCCAGAAAGTAGAAGTACTGTACTGGAAATGTGTATACCTAAAATGGAAGTACCCCTTCCTGAATCGAGTATGGCATTCTACTTGACTAATCTTATAAATGACAGTAATATAGACCCAATGCAATCATTTTCCATCACAGTGTGTTCACTTCATGTCATAGTCTTAAGAGGATATGTATGTGTTTATAAGTCAAACCTTGGTATATTAATGGATATTTCAAAGGTGAAAGTGATGTTTATATTATAAAAGTTTTCTTAAACAATGAATTAATCATCCCTTAATTTATGTATTTTATAAATTTGAGTTTTATATATTATATTGGACCTGTCTTTTTTTTTTAAGTAACAAATTTACAGTAGCAGTAGTCTTGAATAACTTCTCTGTAAGTTTTATACCTGCTATTTTCTAGTTGTTTGGCCAAAATAAAGAGATCAACCTAAGCTTCAGTTTCTCCCTCTTTTGGTATAATACCACCATTAATGAGCATCAGCTATATGCTATGCACAGAAGTGGATGTCTTATATACCATTTAATTTTGCCCTTAAAGTAACCTAATGATGTAGAAATCATCTGATTTTACTGAGAAAGAAATAGAAATTAGAGAAACTAAATAACTTGCTTAAAATCTTTCAGCTAATGATCGGCTGAGTTGGGATTTGAATCCAAGCCTGACATTAAAGCCTATGATCTCAAACATTGTTATATCGCCTCCCGTATCACATATATATTTGTGCACATGCATACTATATCCTATTCTCATAGGATTGATGCAGTGAGTAAATGAGTTATGTAGATTATAAATTAAAACATTTCATTATAAATTAAAACATTACCCAAATGTAAGCGGATGTTTTACTACCTTCAAGCGGCTCTTGGAGAACATATGCATTTAACTGGACTGCATTCTTAGGCAGGGTAATCTGGACATTCTCTCCAGCAGATATGACCAGTTTCTTTATAACTGCAAACAAAGAAAATATACAAGAGATAAGAAATTAGACTCGCTCAGCCAGTGTGGCTCAATGGTTTAGCATTGACCTATGAACCAGGAGGTCATGGTTCGATTCCCGGTCCGGGCACATGCCCCGGTTACGGGCTCGGTCCCCAGTGGGGAGCGTGTAGGAGGCAGCCAATCAATGATTCTCTCTCATCTCCCTCTCCTCTCCCTTCCTCTCTGAAATCAATAAAAATATATATTATAAAAAAGAAAGAAAGAAATTAGACCCAAGCTATCTCATTTTTATCCTTCCGTGGCCAAATTTCTTTGATAAACAATATTCAGCTAATGCCTTCATATCTTCATTATTTATCCACTCTAATTGCCTGAAATTTGATTCTGCCTCCACTTTTCCACTGAACAGAATCTTCTGAGGCCATTAACAAACTGCTTCTTGGCAGATCAAATAGCTTTCTCCACCCTCATCCTTCACTTCCGTGGCATCTAATACTGCTGACTGCCTCGATATATTAAAACTTTGCTATCACGACACCATATTATTCTACTTTTCTCTAAGTTTTTCTATACTGTATTTTAACTGTGGTCTACCTTTAAGCTCTGTTTGTATAGAGCTCATAAACAGAGCTTAACTGTTTCAAGAATCATCTTCATGCTGATAAATAATTTTCTAAATAAAATACATATATGGCCCTAACTGGTTTGGCTCAGTGGATAGAGCATCGGCCTGCGGACTGAAGGGTCCCAGGTTCGATTCTGGTCAAGAGCATGTACCTTGGTTGCAAGCACGTCCCCAGTACGGGGTGTGCAGGAGGCAGCTGATAAATGTTTCTCTCTCGTTGATTTTTCTAACTCTCTATGCCTCTCCCTTCCTCTCTGTGGAAAATCAATAAAATATATATTTTTAAAAAATACATATATGAAGGCCCTGGCCAGGTAGCTCAGTTGGTTGGCACATCATCCTGATACTCCAAGCTTGTGGGTTCAATCTCCGGTCAGGGCACATGCAAGAATCAATCAATGAATGCATAAATAAGTGGGACAACAAATCAACGTTTCTTTCTCTCTCTCAAGTCAATTAAAAAATAGATATGAAGTTTCTAGAAGAAAAGCATGTGTCAATCACAAAGCCAGACTTATTTCCATTCCAACTTCCAAGAATCTTCACTATTCTTCCTTCTGTTAGCCCTCCCCACTCTAATCCATTCTGTTTTCCTAAAATACCCACCATCATTAAATTTTTCTAAAATATTCACCCACCATGTTACTCTCCTACTCAAGATGCCCACCCCCCCCATGTTTATGGCCAAATTCATAACCTGGTACTAGAGAATCATTATCCTCTAATTATACCATCTCATGCTTTCTACCCAATTCTGTCTCTAGTTATATTCATTTTCCGTCTTGTGTTCCCATTGAAGTCTACTCTTTAAAAAAAAAAGTATGTATTTGTTTTAGAGAGAGAGGAAGGGTGAGGGAGAGGGAGAGAAACATCAATGTCAGAGAGAAACATGGATTGGTTGCACCCCAACTGGGGTTGAACCCACAACCTGGGTATTGTGCCCGAACAGGAATCAAACTAGTGACCTTTCTGTGCACGGGACAACAGTCAAACAACTGAGCCACACAGTCAGGGTATTGAAGTCTACTCTTCGGGAATTCAACTGGGGTGTGAGTTTTCTTTATTCTAAATACAATACTTTGCTTTTAGTTCAAAGCCACTCTTCTCTCCAAGAAATTTTCTCAGACCATTTCAGTTCAAACTGATCTACTTCTTGAACTACTTTAGCATTTTTTGAATACCACATCAGTTAATAGCTATATACTGTCTTTTATACTATTCACCAGCTATTTCATACATGTTAGGATTTCTCAACTTTGACACTTTGGACCAGATAATTCTTTGTTGTGGGAAAAATTGTGTCCTGTGTATTCTAAGATATCTAGCAGGATCGCTGGCCTCTACCCACCAGATGTCAGCAGCACCCCCTTCTCCATAGTTGTAACAGCCCAAAATATTTACAGGCTGTTGAGAAACACTGATTATATTAATCTTATTTCTCTGGCAATAATTGTTCATTTGGTACGGGATCTTAGAACTATAGAGCTTAAATCAAATAACTGGCTAGTCCACCTACATTTCAAGACTAAACGTGAGAAAGCTTCCTAGACAAATATGAAATTTGAAATTTATCTGTCTGCTTGGGAACACTGCATGCATTGGGAGAAATAAAATCTCCAATATGGAAGCTTCACCATTTAGACACCCCAGGAGGTGGAAATAGAATTCTCTGAAGTGACTCTCAAAAAAAGAAAAGAAATCGCTATGCTCAGATAAAGTATAATGGACAAAAATGCAATACAGTCCAAACCTTTCACAATTATACCAAAAATTACAGGCATTTTGTCTGAATAAAAAGGTTACTTTAGTGCCACAGGATTAAAACCCAAATTTTTACATTATTTACAATTTAAAAAGACCCTTGGAAATTAAAATTTGGCAAAGAATCATTTTTACTGGCTTTGCTTCACCCTTTTGACTTTTTTGGGAGTTGAAGATCAACTTGGTTTCCTTGATTAACCATTTCCTGCTAATACCTTAGAGCAGCATTCATGAAGCACAGACTTGTTCAGGCAATATTCTAAGTATAAATCTTCCTATGGGTTGCTTTAAAAAAATAAAGATGCTGTCACAATCAGAGATAAATATCTGGCCTACACTCAGCTATACAGAAGGCAAATGGGTGCACAGATCCAACTGTTTCTTCCCAGTGGCCTCTGCTTGCTTGATTCCTTGAACATTACTTAATTGAATTTTATGCCTTTAAGTCCCAGGCACAGTGGAATCTGGCTCTGAGAAAATGAGCTTCATAAACTCCCATAGGTAGTGGGCCTGTTGAGAAAAGGACTGAGAGCCCTCAATCCTATGATTACAGGGATACTTACAGGATTATTTTTTCTCTAACCTACAGAATTAAAAGGCATGCTTCCCTCCTTTCTTTCCAATAAAAGGGAACATTTTGATCAAATGTTCTACTTTCCCATCCTATCTCCATGGGCAGAAGCAAAGGGCCTCACCTGGAAATGGTGCAGAGGTGCTCTGGAAAGAGGTGTGTGGGGTAGGGGTAGCATAACTGTAGGAGGGAGTCACTGGCAGAGGGATAGCAATCTGGGTTATCCCAGGGTTTTTTACTTGCTGAGTGCTAGACGTAGTACCCAGATCCTCTGACGTCTCAAGTTGGACTGATACAGTCTTTGACCAAACAGGAATCTCCCCAGCCAGATCTGTGGTTAAGGGATTGGAAATTGTAACTGTCTTGTGGACCTAAAGAAATGCAAAAATTCAGTTGAGTATGCAAAGTTATACAGCCTGTGTTTTAGGTTATGTCTCATTAAATAATTGTACATTAAATGTTTTTAATGCAAAGCTGTCAAAAATATTAAAGAAACTAATCTCACCATCCAAACTAAAGTGTTAAAATGATGATATAAATCTTCCTAGTCTTTTTTCTATGCAAAGAGTTTTGCTTACAACAAAATAGTAATAATCATACTATGTATAGTACCTTTATCTTCTTTTCTCACTTAACATTTATACTCAATCTTACTACATATACTTATTAAGTACCTATTATGAAACAGACCTTCTGGATCCAAAATATAAATATCACATAATCACTGTAGTCAAAAGTGCACAATCTAGCGGGGGAGAGAGAACTTAAAACATAGTAAGCCAAAATGGTAAATATATTTATATAAGTTATGATGAACCAAAAACATAATCTGAGAGCATTTAACTCTGAAAGGAAACATGTAAAGAAGGATGTTTAAAATAAAGGCTCTCTGGCTCAGCCGGTGTGCTCAGTGGTTGAGCATTGACCTATGAACCAGGAAGTCACAATTCAATTCTCCAGTCAGGACACATGCCCAGATTGAGGGCTCGATCCCCAGTGTGGGATGTGATCCTTGCTGTTTGAAGGGACCTGGCATATATGGAATACTGTTCTTAATATGTTTGCTCACCTTCTTGGCGCTCTGTTTTAACCAAGGTCACCTCTCCGAGAAAGGTTGTTTCCCCAGGTAGGGATTTTCCCCTGAAGTTAGGGAGGGAATAAAACCTCTTAACTAAGTGCCAGGCGGGTAATTAATCACTTTAACTCTTGACACAGAACTTAGAAGACAGAACTTAGAAGACAGAAGCTACACAGAACCTAGAGACAGAAGAACTTTGCTGGAGAGAACATGGCAAAAGATCCTGGACAGAACCTGGCTACAGAACTTGGTTGGAGAACCTAGACAGAACCTGGTGACAGAACCTGCCTGGAGAACCTGGAGAACCTGGAGAACCTGGCTGGAGAACCTAGCAAGAGAACATGGACACAGAACTTGGCTGGAGATTGTGGCTAGAGATTCTGGCAAGCCTGCTGATCAACTGAACGCTGTCTCCATGTCATTCCTTCTTCGCAGACTCCGTCCACACCTATGGGGAATCCCTGGACCTGCTGGGGTTGGACCCCAGCACAGGAGACAACTGATCAATGATTCTTTCTCATCAATGATGTTTCTATCTCTCCCCCTCCCTTCCTCTCTGAAATCAATAAAAAAAATTTATTATAATTAAAAAAATAAATACATACATACATACATGCATGCATGCTATCTGGAGGAGGAGAGTCCTGAGCTGAGTTTTAAAAGGTAAAACTAGACAAAAATCTGAGGTGAGAGATGAGTACAGGTACAAGAAATGAGGTTAACATGGTGTGTATTGGGAACTGAGAATCATAAGCAAAAAGAAAGGCAGGAAGTAATGGAAAATGCGCCAAAAAGATAGTCAAGGGCCAGACTAAAGAAGACAGAATATGCTATTTTAATGGGCCAGTTAAGGGTGCGTAATTAAAGGGTTGTATGCAGGGAAGTGACAAGTTCAGCTTTGTTTTAAATGGATCACTTAGGTTGCTGCCCAGTATATGAGTTTAAAGAAGACAACTGCAGGAATACTACTTAGGAGAGTATTGTGTTCATCCAAATGAGAAATGAGTGCCTAAACAAAGGTGGTGGTATGCGTTTTTTTAAAAATCAACTTAACTGAAGTATAATTTACATAAAATTAACAGCACACATTTAAAGTGTATAGGTCAATGAGTTTTGAAAAGTGTATACACCCATTTAACTGCAATCAAGAGAGAACATTTCTATCAGCCCCAAAAGTTGGTTTTTGCCCCTCTGCAGCAAATTCCTGCCTCAATCCTTAGGCTCAGGCAGCCACTGATTTGTTTTCTGTCGCCTTTTACTAGTTTGGCTTTCTTATATTTCATATTTTTAAAAAATCTTATAAATACTATTTTTGTTATTGGCTGTTTTCATGCAACATGTTTTATTGATTTTTTACAGAGAGGAAGTGCGGGGGTCCAAACCCAGCAGGTCCAGGGGTTCCCAAAGGTGTAGACGGAGTCGGCGAAGAATGAATGACACAGAGACAGCATTCAGCTGATCAGCAGCCTAGCCAGGATCTCCAGCCAAGTTCTGGTCTGGATCTCCAGAGAAGTTCTGCCGTTTATTGTCTTGTTACATCTGTATTTATACCAGTTGATTTTAATCCTGTCAATTTCTATTACAAAGGTTAGGGCGTTTCTTATCTCCATTCCAGGGAGTAAAGATTATGTAGCTTAAG
>NW_006300377.1:3239141-3249191 GCF_000327345.1 Myotis davidii | reverse complement strand
AGAGTTAGAAACATCGATGAGAGAGAAACATCGATCAGCTGCCTCCTGCACACTCCCCACTGGGCATGTGCCCGCAACCAAGGTACATGCCCTTGACCGGAATCGAACCCGGGACCCTTGAGTCCGCAGGCCAATGCTCTATCCACTGAACCAAACCGGTTAGGGCTCATGCAACATGTTTTAAAGATTCAGCAATAATTGTGCATATCAGTAGTTCATTCCTTTTTATTACTTAGTAATATACCATTATAGAGATATCAAAATGTACTTATCCATTCATCTATTCATAGATTTAAGTTGTTTTCAGTTCTTATAAACAAAGGTGTTATTAATATTTTAATACAAATGTTTCTGTAAACATGTTTTCATTTATTTTGGGTAAATATTTATAAGTATGTATTGCTAGTTACATATAAGTGTTATGTTTAACTTTATAAGAAACAGTGAACTGTTATACAAAGTGGCTGTACCATTTTGCATTTCCACCCAAAAATGTCTAAGAGTTCCAGTTGCTCTACAACTTCACCAATATTTGGAATTCATCTTTTTATTTTTTGTTACTCCAATGGTATCTCACTATGACTTATTTTGCACTTTCCTAGTGACTAATGAGGTTGAACATACTTTCATGTGTTTATTGGCCAGTCATATATTTTCTTTGGTTAAGTTTATTTAAATCTTTGTTCAATTTTTTACAGCTTTAGTAAGGTATAACTGAAATACAATAAACTGAACATATTTAAAGTCTACAATTAGATAAATTTTGACATGTGTGTACACCTGAGGCCATCTCCACAATAGGATAATGAATATATCCATCACATCCAAAGATTCCTTATGCTCCTTTGTAACCCCTTCCCTTCCCTCCCTCTTCCCCAAACAACCACTGATCTGCTTCCTGTCACTATAGATTAGTTTGCATTTCCTAGATTTTTATATAAATGGAATCACACAGTATAGCTTCTTTCACTCAGCAAAATTATTTTGCTCTTTACCCATGTTGCTATGTGTATTAATAATTCTTTTCTTATGACTGCTAAGTAGCATTCTGTCTGATTCATTCACCAACAGATGAACAATGGATTTGATTCCAGTTTTTGGCTACTACAAATTGAACTGTTATAAAGATTCCTCTACAAGGCTTTGTGTGAACACATCCTTTATTTTCTCTTGGATAAATATCTATGAGTAGACTGCCTGGTCATATGGAAGATATACCTTTCGATTAAAAAAAACAACACAACTGCCAAACAATTTTCCAAAGTTTTGTATCATTATATAGTCTTGCCACCAGTGTGAGCATTCCAGTTTTTTACAACCTTGCCAAAATTTGGTGTAGGAAGTCTTTTTAAAATTGTAATCCTCACCAGAGGACATGCTTAGAAAGAGGAAGAAAGAGAGAGAAAGAGAAACATCAATGTGAGAGAGAAACACTGATCGGCCGTCCTCTGCATGTACCCTGACCAGGGATCAAATCCACAACTTAAGCCAGTGATGGCGAACCTTTTGAGGTCGGCGTGTCAACATTTTGAAACACCCTAACTTAACTCTGGTGCCGTGTCACATATAGAAATTTTTTGATATTTGCAACCATAGTAAAACAAAGACATATTTTTGATATTTATTTTATATATTTAAATGCCATTTAACAAAGAAAAATCAACCAAAAAAATGAGTTTGCGTGTCACCTCTGACATGCGTGTCATAGGTTCGCCATCACTGACCTAGGCACATGCCTTGATTGGGAATGGAACTGGCAACCCTTTGGTTCATAGAATGCTCCACCAACCTAGCACTCAGCAGGGCAGGAAGTCTTTTTAATTTTAGCCATTATTAAGGTATATAGTAGCATCTTATTGTGGTTTTAATTTGCATTTTCCTAATGATTAATGATGTTGAGCATCTTTTCATATATTTGTTGGACATCTGTATAACTTCTTTGGACAATCTGTTCATAATATTAGTTTTCTAACTGAGTTACAAAGAACTCTTTATATATCCCACAAATAAGTCCTTTGTTCGGCAATTAATTTGTAAATATGTTTTCCCAGATTGTAGCTTGACTTTTCATATATCTTGGTAGCATCTTTTAAATAACAAACGTTTATAATCTTGATGAGCTCCAGTTTATCATTTTTCTTTTTTGTTTTATGCTTTTAGTGACTCATTCATTCATTCAAGATCACAAAAATATTCTCCTGTGTTTTCTTTTACAAGTTTTATGGTTTTCGCTCTTAAATTTAGGTCTATGTTCCATTTTAAATTTATTTTTTATGTGTGATGTGAGGTAAGGGTCAAGGTTCATGTTTTCCTTACCATTATCCAATTATTCCAATACCGTGTACTGAAAACAGTATTCTTTCCCCATTGAATAACCTTGGCACATCAACTGACCTTATTTGTGTGGGTCTATTTCTGGATTCTATTTCGTTTCATTGATTTAGTTTATACTAATATCACTGTTTTGATTACTGTAGCTTTATAGTAAGTCTTAATGTTAGATAATTTAAGCCCTCCAATTTCATTGTTCACTTTCAAATAATTTTAATCATTCCCAACCCATGAACATGAACATGACTGTATTAGTTTCCTGGGGCTACCAGAACAAGTTACCACAAACTTGGTGAGTTAAAACAACAGAAATTTATTCTCTCATACTGGTAAAGGCTAGAAGTACAAAGGCTAGAGGTACAAAAAGCATAGCCACATTCCCTCTGAAATCTCCCTCTGTGCCTCTTCCAGCTTCCAGAGGCTCTTAGCATTCTTTAGCTTTGGGCAACATAATTCCAATCTCTGTCTCCATTTTCACCTGGCCTTCTTTTTTGTGTCTCCGTGGGTCCAAATTTCCCTCTCCTTTTTCTTATAAAGATGCCAGTCACTGGATTTAGGGCACACTCTAAATACAGGATGATTTCATCTCAAGATCCTTAACAAATTATACCTACAAAAAACCTAGTTCCAAATAAAGACATATACTGAGGCTTCAGGTGTACATGATTTTGGGAGGAACACTATTTAACCATTACAATGGTATATCTCTCTCCATTTTTTAATTCTTTATTTTCTCTCAGCAACGTTTTATAGTTTTCTATAAAACTATTTCATGTTTTTTGGATGTTATAATACATTTTAAAACTTTAATTCTCAATTATTCATTGCTAATATATAAACACAATTAATTTTTGTATATTGATCTTATATTCCTGCAACCTTGCCAAATTCACTTAATTCCAGTAGCTTTTATGTACATCCACTGGAATTTTTCTAGGTACATGATTATTTCATCTGTGAATAAAGGCAGTTTTTTTTCTTCATTTCCAAATTGTATTTCTTTCACTTTCTTGCATTATCACATTGGCTAGGACCTCCAGTACAATGCTGAATAAAAGTGGTTAGAAAAAAAAAAGTAGTTAGAACCATTCTTTGTTGTGTAATTATTATCTCATTTTCCTTTAAATCTTTGAACACAGATTCTTTTAATTTTTAAACATATTTTAACAGTTCCTTTGAAGTGTTTGCTAAGTCTAACAGGTGAGTCCACTCAAAATTCATTTATGTTGATTATTATTTTTCCCCTGAGCATGGGTCACACTTTCTTGATACTTCTTTGCATGTCTTATAACATCTGTTTACAAACTAGAAATTTTAGATAACATATTGTAGCAACTCTGGATTCTGTTTTATTTTTCTGAAGGGCTGTTATTTTTAGTAACTTCCCTGTACTTAAACTATCTCTCTCTCTCTCCCCTCTCTCTCTCTTACACACACACACAGTATGATTCCATTGATGTCTCTGCTCAGTTTTCTTTTTAATTCTTACTTTTACTTTAGCCTGGGTTTCTAGGTATCACCTGGGTTTCTAAGTATCTGCATAGTTTAGCAGTCAGCCAATGGTTTTGGTAGAGGTCAAACACCTGAAGCTCATAAAGCTTCACCCTCTAACTCAGTGGTTCTCAACCTTGGCTGCACATTAGAATCATCTTAGAAAATAAATATTTTACTGATTGTTTTTTTTACAGAGAGGGAGAGGGATAAAGAGCTAGAAACATCGATCAGCTGCCTCCTGCACACCTCCTACTGGGGATGTGCCCGCAACCAAGGTACATACCCTTGACCGGAATTGAACCTGGGACCCTTCAGTCCACAGGCCGACGCTCTATCCACTGAGCCAAACCAGTTAGGGCTCTCCCTTGATTTTTGCTTTTTATCAGGCTCTCTTGGGTCTCTCTTGAACATGCAGATAGTTTCTCAGTCAGCTAGAGATATGTAGAGAGCTTATCTTAGCCCTTCTGTGACTCTCTTTTTAAATATATTTTTTATTTCAGAGAAGAAGGCAGAGGAAGAGAGGTAGAAACATCATCAATGAGGAGAGAGAATCACTGATCAAATGCCTCCTGCATGCTCCCCACTGGGGATCGAGCCCAAAACCCAGGCATGTGCCCTGACCAGGAACTGAACCGGGACCTCCTGGTTCATGGGTCTATTTGCATATTATGCTTTTATTACATAGGATTTTTTTTAATTGATTTCAGAGAGGAAGGGAGAGGGAGAGATAGAAACATCAGTGATGAGAGAAAATCATCGATCAGCTGCCTTCTGCATGCCGCCTACTGGGGATCAAGCCCACAACCGGGGCATGTGCTCTTGACTAGAATCGAACTCAGGGCCCTTCAGTCCACAGGCCAATGCTCTATCCACTGAGCCAAACTTGCTAAGGCCCGGCCCAATGAGAAAGAAGTACTCATGCTAGTGGTTGTAGGGCAGGTATTTCAGCTTCTTCTTGTCATATTCAATGGGCTGCCATTCACCCAGGATGAACATGTGCAGCATGTTCACATCTGGATCCTTCTGAAAAATGTTGGATTTGGCGTGATGCCTCACCAGTTGGGAGAGGCACCCTTTAAGTGGCCAATGATGAACTTATGGATGATGTGGTTCTACATGGACTTCTTTCAGACAGAGAGGTGGCTATAATCGTGTTGCAGCCAGTCAGCTTGGGCCTGAGAGGTAGCAAGGACAAAGGGTGTGATGACGGTTGGGATCCAGCCATTGCCGAAGTAAAAGATGGTGAACCAAGCGATGCTCTCCATGATGATGATGTGGGCCAGGAGGAGGAGGAAGAAAAGGTGGTTGCTCTTGAACAGGTCATGTCCTCAGCAGTCTTCTTCAGGGCCTGGAAGTCCTCGGTGATCTGGGAGTTCTTGCCCTGGTCCTGGCTGGGTTCCTCTGGGGCCAGATCACCAATCAGCAGGGGCTTCATGAACTTGCACACAAAATCAAGGTCACGGTGAAGGTGCAGAAGGCATCTGTAGCATCTTCCCCTGTGTAGTGCCCAATGACCTGGTGGCCTCTCCGGGTGCCAGCTGGACCATTTGGTGATGTTGTAGATCTTGTTGTCGATGATGAGCCACTTGGTGCACAACATTGTGCTTCTGAATTTCCTCCCAGCTGAAGGTGGGCATCAGTGCCTTGTGCTTGGTGGCCCCCTCACCCTGGTTCCTCTCCTTCCCCATGTTGCTTATTGACCAGTATCCCTCATGTACTGAGGCCTCAGTTGCCCAAGTTCTTAATTTTTCTAACAAAAACATCACGGAACAGATAATTAGTTTGGCAAGTGTTTTCTATGTCTTTTCCAATACTATCTAGAATCAATTTATTGACCACTTCTTTCAAAGTCCTTGTCTGCACCTCTTGGGTCATGATTTCCATCATCATCTAGATTTGGTGAACCTGTTGATGCTGAGCACAGGAGGTCTTCCAAATCTGATTGTTGCTTTTTATAGTAAAACCCACACAGAATAGAAGAAGGAAATAACCATCGGTAGTCTTGACATCAACATGAGCTTCAATCATGGTCTGCCATTTTTTGCCCATGAACCCTTTGAGTGCCAACCAATATCCTAGGAACTATGCTAAAATTGCCAAGGCTTTTTTGCTGATCTTACAGCAGTTTAGGAAAAAAATTATGAATCGCAAGTAAATGAAGTTACATATTCAAAAACTTAAGGAAACCTTTACCACATTGACATATTTAGCAATATCATCATCACTAATAAAAGCAGACTTAGAACTGGACGCCATTTCGAAGCTTTGATAGTGCTCCTGGCACTTTTGGCGAAAGACAGGAGGAGCGTGATCGCACTCCCCGGCACTCTAGGGGTGAAACAAGTACATTTTGTCACAGGTAAGAGTCATCCACAGGAAATCAGTCAGGCCGTTTTTGCCATGAATATCCTTAGTTATTAGCTTGAATTTTCTAAATGCAAATTCATCATTCTGCAGACCAGGGAGGCTCACTTCAAAAACACGATCCATAAGCCCTAGCCCAGCAACTCTCAATCTGTGGGGTCGAGACCCCTTTGGCGGTCGAACCCTTTCACAGGGGTCACCTAAGACCGTCCTGCATATCAGATATTTACATTATGATTCATAACAGTAGCAACATTACAGTTATGAAGTAGCATCAAAAATTATTGACCTGGCGGAATTTCAGTGGGGCCTTGACTTACGAGTTTTATTCGTTCCAAGACCGAGCTCGTTAAGGAGCTCGTTAACTCAAATTACTCTATCAACTCAATGCAAAAAATCAGCTGAGAGACAGCTGGTATCTCAAAAACCTTGTTAGTCGGGACACTCGTAAGTCAAGGCCCCACTGTACATTAAAACAAACAAACAAATAAACCCACAATCCATGAGACCAATAGATGCGATTTTGGTTTCCTTGATTTCTCCTGACTAGTGTTTTTCCAATATTTCTTATTGGAAAGCTGGTGCTTTCACTGACAACCATGATACTGCTCACACAGCCCAAAGGATATTTCTTGTCACGTGAGCTGGAGTGATGGAGGTAGAGACAGATGGAAGAAACCCCAGGAAGAAGGCTACAAGACTCCCACTGTACTTGCTCAAAGCATTACCAAGATTAAAGAATAAACACTTTTGGGGGGCGGGGGCCGGCCCGTCTCAGCGAGCCTGTCTGCACTGCACTCAAAACTTCCTCTATGGCCGCCTACAAGCTGGTGCTGATCCGGCATGGGGAGAGCACATGCAACCTAGAGCACTGCTTCAGTGGCTGAACCTGGTAGGGCACAAGGAGGTGAAGTGTGGTCGGGCAGGTGTGTGAGATGCTGGCTATGAGTTTGACATCTGCTTCACCTCAGTGCAAAAGAAAGCAATTAGGACCCTCTGGAGAATGCTGGGTGCCATTGATCACATGTGGCTGCCTGTAGTGAGGACTTGGAGTCTCAATGAGTGGCACTATGGGGGTCTCACAGGCCTTAATAAAGCAGAAACTGCTGCCAAGCATGGCGAGGCCCAGGTAAAGATCTGGAGGCACTCTTATGATATCCCAATGGAGCCCAATCATCCCTTTTACAGCAATATCAGTAAGGATTGCAGGTATGTAGACCTCACTGAAGATCAGCTACCCTCCTATGAGAATCTAAAGGACACTACTGCCAGAGCTCTGTCCTTTTGCAATAAAGAAACAGTGTCCCAAATCAAGGAGGGGAAATGGGTACTGATTGCAGTGCATGACAACAGCCTTCGGGGCACTGTCAAACATCTGGAGGGTCTTTCTGAAGAGGCTATCATGGAGCTGTACCTGCCGACTGGTATTCCCATTGTCTATGAACTGGACAAGAACTTGACGCCCATCAAGCCCATGCAGTTCCTGAGGATGAAGAGACAGTGCATAAAGCTATGGAAGCTGTGGATGCCCAGGGCAAGGCCAAGTGAAGGAGAGCAGGCAGATGACTTTGCCAAGGACACCCTCCCTCCCATCCCATTTCCTCTGCATCTCTTCGGTGAACATGTCACATTGGCCACATCTATAGGCATCTTAGGTTGTACCTGCAGATGGGGACAGGTGGCTCCCAATTTTGTTTTAGCCATTTTGACTCCTGCACCCACACCCTTCATGCAATCTAGTTGATGGCACCTGTGGGGCATGGGTCCTCAATCCAAGCCGAGGGAGACTCTTATCTAAGAGAGTCCAGAGGAACAACTCCTTTTTTTTTTTTGCTAGTGTTTTGTTTATTACTAAAGACCTGCTTGAGAGTAGGGGGATAGGGAGGAGCCATGTTAAGGCATCACCAATGAGGAGAGGCAAGAGAGCCTGTTTGTGTTGCCAAAAGCAGTACTGGGCTATTCTGTAAGTCAGGTGAACTGACAGGGGCTCTACGTCATTCCAGTGGAAGATGAATGAATGGTGATTCAAACATTTCCTCCTTGACCCCAGAGAAGCTGGCTCCAGAAGACTGGGATCAATCCTGAATGTTTACGTGTTGCATTTACGTTTACCAAAAAAAGTATATCTATATAAAATGATACAAAACAAAAACCCTTCTGGGGTTTTTAGTGGCGGTTAAACTATTCCCACATATGGTCATCACAAAATAAGCCATTTCTCACACCAAGGTAGGATAAGCTTCTTGACTTATAGGAGTTATCGAATGTGTTTTAGAATTCCTCCCTGCCTTATTGTCTCATGGCAGTGAAATGTCTCTTGATCATGTGCAGGTATGTCTTTCACTGTGTCTGAGTTCTGAATCATGTTCCAGTTGCTTGGCCCTGCCACTTGGGCCCAGTAAGCATTTTTAGCATAACTACTTAGTCAAGGAGTGATGTGCAATAAAAAAAAGAAAGAATAAACTTTCTCAAGAATAAACATTTCTCGCCTTAGCTGGTTTTGCTCAGTGGCTAGAGCGTCAGCCTACGTACTAAAGGGTCTCAGATTTGATTCCCAGTCAGGGCATATGCCTGGGTTGCGGGCTCAATCCCTAGTACAGGGAGTGCAGGAGGCAGCCGATCAAAGATTGTCATTGTTTATGTTTCTATCTCTCTCTCCCTATCCCTTCCTCTCTGAAATGAATAAAAATATATTTTTTAAAAAGAATAAACACTTCTCAACTTCCTTCTACCTCTATATATTTCTACTGGCCAGAAATATGTTTTTGACAATTTTGTCCATTTTTACATGTGTTTTGTACAATGAGAAAATTAAGGGGCCCCATTATGATGACTTAAGTTTCTGTTTTTATTTTCTCATTTTAAAAATTGTTTACATTGCCCTGGCCGGTTTGGCTCAGTGGATAGAGCATCAGCCTGTGGAGTGAAGGGGCCCAGGTTCAATTCTGGTCAAGAGCACATGCCTGGGTTGCGGGTACGATCCTCAGTAGGGGGCATGCAGGAGGCAGCCAATCAATGATTCTCTTTCATCACTGATGTTTCTATTTCTCCCCCTCTCCCTTCCTCTCTGAAATCAATAAAAATATATTTTAAAAAATTGTTTACATTTATTTCTATTGAAATTCCTTAACTGTTCACGCACTAAAACCACTCTCCCTCCTTTTTGGGGGGGTTAATCCTCACCTGAGGATATTTTTCCCATTGCTTTTCAAAGAGAATGGAAGGGAGGGAGGGTGGGGGAGAGAAAGGGAGAACAGAGAGAGAGAGAGACACATCTATGTGAGATAGACACATGGATTGGTTGCCTCCTGTCAGGGCGAGGAACAAACTGCAACCCTGGTACATGCCCTTGACCAGGAATCAAAACCTTGATGCTCAGGCTGACACTCTAACCACTGAACAACACCATCCAGGACAAAACCATTTTCCTTTCATTTCCTTTGGTTCTCTGAACATACTTTGAAGTCTTTGACAACTAACCTGAACATCTGAATAACTTAGAGAGTCCATTTTTTTTTATTACTTAAATCTTTATTGTTCAGATTATTACATTTGTTTCTCTTCCCCCCCATAACTCCCCTCCACCCAGTTCCCACCACACCCTCCTCCCTCCCTCCCTACCCATTGTCCTCATCCATAGGTGCACGATTTTTGTCCAGTCTCTTCCTGCACCCCCCACACCCCTTTCCCCCCAAGTATTGTCAGTCCACTCCCTTTCTATGCCCCTGATTCTATTATATTCACCAGTTTATTCTGTTCATAAAATTATTTATTCACTTGATTTTTAAATTCACTTGTTGATAGACGTGTATTTGCTGTTCATAATTTTTATCTTACCTTTTTCTTCTTCTTCCTCTTCTT
>NW_006300377.1:3227977-3237822 GCF_000327345.1 Myotis davidii | reverse complement strand
TGTAGAATTTCCACTCAGCCAGCCTTCCTGTGGTTCTGGATGATGTCCGTTCCGTCTTTTAGTTGTATTTTTGAAGTGGTTGTCCGAGGCAGCAAACTCCGGTGTTTACCTATGCAGCCATCTTGGTTTCTCCGAGAGTCCATTTCTATTGACTGCCTTTTCCCCCCGAGTACAGGTCACTTTTCCTGTTCCTTTGCATGTCTGAGAATTTTTTGAATATTTTGGACATTCTATCTCATACATGTACTGACTTCTAGAGTCTACTTGTTTTTCTTTGGGATTGTTTGGGGTGTTTTTTTTCTAGTAGGTAACTAACTTATCTGGACTTAAAATGTAGACTTTGCTTCCCCTGCAATGTGCAGCAACTGAGACACTGTGGAATTCTTTCAGCTCTTTTATTAGCCTGACCCCCTGCAGGTCTTCTTGAGTAATCTGATAATTGGCCAAAAATTTGGCCATAGATTATCTCAGATTTGGTGGGGCCTGCTCTCACTGTGCTTTCTTTATTCTGGAGGTTACTCCCTAATTTTTCAGTCTTAGACTCTGTCTTCTCACACCTCGAGTCAATAAGACTTCAGATTTCTGCCATCTGAGCTACACATGATTGGGAAATGCATTCAGTTAAAAAAGCAGGAAACTCATAGAGCTTACCTGGTGTAGGTTCAGTCAAAGACAGAATTCTGACTGATTTCTGCCTGCTTTTTCACCAGGCCTCTGGAACCTTCCCACGTTTAGAGGTTTCCCCAGGGCTTTTAGTAGTGTTGACAGTCAGGTTATGGCTTTCACCCTCTTCTATGGTTTTACTTACTTTCAAGGGTACCTCCCCTTATATTTCCAGGTAATGTATCTACACTGAACTCTGTTCTTTGCCACCCTAAGAAAGTAAGACTGAGGTTTTCCACTGCCACTTTCCTCTGCTGTGGGGGCTGGTAAATGCCCTCAGGCAAAAAACTTAAAAAGCTGCAAACTCATAATACTTATCATTTCCAATTACTGTTTTTTTAAAAGCTAGAGATTTATTGTTATTTTGTGATTAATAACTGTCAAATTGGTTATGACACTATCCCACACTGTATATCACTTTTCGCCAGTACAAGTTATTAAACCAGACGGAGGCATAAGGTAGAGAGGGCAAAGACACATGAGTAATCCTGAACAACTTCCTCTAGCCATGCCTTCACCTTGACCTTCATACAAGTTTTCTTCCTGGGGAAAGTGTCAGAACAGTGCATGGCTATTGACCCTTTTTAACACATTTCATACCGCTCAGGAGTTTTCTCGTGTTTCCCATGCCATCTGTTAAGGACCGCTCACGAGTGTTCTCGTTTTTCACGCACATGGAAAAAGGAACAAATCTAGACACTTTTGTAAATTTTGTTTGGTCCCTCTTCATAGAGGAAAATGTTTTACACAGTACCATACATTAAAAAAGTACTAGGAACTTTGTTTAATTGTTTTTGTAAATAAAAATGTTATAATTATTGAAAAACAACACCTAAAGTGCATTATGATGATTTAAATAACGTGCAGTTTGCCCAAAAACGTGTGGTCCCTGGCATATGTCTTAAGAGATTTCTATGCGATATGCAATGTGTTAATAATAGCAAGCAACCTACAGAAGTAATGCAATTCAACTTGTATTTCCTTTGAATTTTATTGGTCTGAACTCATTTTAGGTAACTTTAAAATTTTAATTTCCTGTACATGAAACTATAATGACCTAAGAGAATACTGAACCAGAGTCAGCCAAATATATTACTGACCCAAAGTTATGTTTAATTGATCCTAAAGGAATGTACCACACCAACAATTTGAGATTTAGGCAAACAGAACTTCTCTGAGGAGGAAAAGAAAAAGGCTGTAGAACAGCCAAATGTACTCAACATTGTTAAAATGGCTCTTGTTTATCACCCCTGAATGATAAACTTATCATTTATGTTACTATATTATATGCACAGAAATCCTAACAGAACCTTGGTTGCCAGTATTATTTAGGCTGGCCCATTCCAGGATAGATCCCCACCCCCTCCCCCAAGTGTCCTTCTCTGAGGCTCTGAAAAACACAATATTTACCTATTTCTTGATAAACTACCGAAACACTTCAGAAACAAGTAGCTCACAACTCATTTTAAGTTCATGTATTGCCTGTGCATGAGAAATCTGATAAACCCAAAAGATAGATCTATTTTTATACGGCAATTAAAAATAACTGCAACATCAAGACACTTTCAGTGAAAGCAACATTTCAATTACAAACTGTAATGCCTGTTAAACTACCTATAGGAGAAGCTGAAAATTCCTAGGCAAATGCACTTTTGGGTTATATTACAGTGCTCCTTCAGTCTGCACAAAAATTAAGGTAATTTACAATTAATCAGTGAATGTTGAGACAATGTTACATTATGTTGTCTGGACAATTAAATGTCCTTAAAGAGATAACGAGAATCAGCTTTTCTACTATATTTATATAGGCAACAAACCTGACTAACTGGCACTTTTGCTGAAAGATGTTTATCAAAGATGCTGTAAGATTCTACACAATTAGGAAATACTTAACTTTAAAGTATTTCCTTATCTTTACCAAGAAATTGCTTTAAAACTACCTGTGGAGCCCATGGATTGGGTAATGGATCTCTATTTTCTGTAAGGGAAGGTTGACTACCTTCACCTGAGGATGTATTGCTCACTAAGGAAGCAAATGGATTACCACTATACTGTTCTTGCGCAGCACTCAGCATTGGTTCCTGAATATCTGTGTATGTGTGCCGTAAAGCATTGTATCCCCCTGGAATGCTTTCCAGATTACTCAAGGCTCAGTCCTGGTTTCTCATCATTTCCTGCATCATTGCTAGATTCCTGGCAAGTTCCAATGTTTGTCTCATAATATCTGGGTTATTCAGACTAATTTCTGGATTTCTCTGTATCAACTGCTGCATTTGTGGATTGGTCATAATTAACTGCCTCATCAGGTCAGGATTTGAAAGCATGTTCTGGACAAAGGGATTCTTCATGATCTGGACCATCATTTCAGGATTGGACATTAGTTGCCGCTGCATCTGGCTTTGTAGTTCAGAGAAGTTGGTAGAATTCAAACCCAAGCTACTTAGACTGACAAGTCCTCCAAGAGCACCTAAACCAAAAGGGTTGCTAGGGGCAGAAACAGATGTAGAGTTACTATTAGCCCCTAGAGTGCCGGGGAGCACGATTGCGCTCCTCCTGTCTTTCGCCAAAAGTGCCGGGAGTGCTATTGCGCTCCTCCTGCAGTGTCCAGTTCTAAGTCTGCTTTTACTAGTGATGATGATATTGCTAAATATGTCAATTCTTGCTGTGAAGATAACGATTTTGTGGAAGATACTGAATATGTAACTTCATTTACTTGTGATTCGTAATTTCTTCCCTAAACTGTTGTAAAATCAGCAAAAATGCCTTGGCAATTTTAGCATTTCTAGGATATTGGTTGGCACTCAAAGGGTTAGGAACTGAAGATGTGGTAACATTGCTTCCACTAGTATTTGTTTGCTGGGCTAATGATCCTGAGGCCTGTTTTGCGTTTTGATGACAAGGTGAACAGTAAGTCCGTCATGAATTCCATGCTGATTCAATGTATCTTGATCTTTTAAAATTTTTCCAGCAAATATCAACACAAGTTGGTTGGTATGTGATTTGAACCATTTAGAGATTTCTTCCTTGAACTGCTGGACAGAGTTATCCTCCAGCACAGCGAACTCCTCCTTCTCCTTCCAGGTCTTCACAGTGACCTTCATGATCTTGGGCTCCGCGGAAGCAGAGGCCACGGCCTGGTCCCTTCTATCCTGGGAGCTCAGAGGGTCACCGCTTTCACCACTCTAGGCCATGGCGGCAGTGGTGACTCAGGAAGGAGCAGGCGAGCAAGGGGGAGCCAGCAGACGCCAGAGCTGGCTGACCCAGACAATGGAGAACGCAGGACCCAATTACTGTTTTTCAAGAGTAAACTTCTCTAGCTTCTGTCTGCTTCTGGACCCTTTCCAGCTTCTTTAAATACAATTTTTACATATTTTATAATTATTATATGTGGGATGGTTCTGGAGACCACTTTACTCTGCCGTCATTACTGAAATACCCCCTGAGGGATGGAGATTTTAAAATATTAATTTTCTATATTTGTTAAACATAAATGCACAGTTTGGTGAAAAAAAACTTAAGATGTCTTCATGTTTCTAGCTTGAGTGAGGGACTAACTATAGCAGCAGTGAAAAAAATTTAAGATGACGTCCATGTTTTTAGCTTGAGTGAGGGACTAACTATAGCAGTGTCAAAAACTAAGCTAGGCCGAAGCCGGTTTGGCTCGGTGGATAGAGCGTCGGCTTGTGGACTGAGGGGTCCCAGGTTCGATTCCGGTCAAGGGCATGTACATGGGTTGCGGGCACATCCCCAGTGGGGAGTGTGCAGGAGGCAGCTGGTCGATGTTTCTCTCTCATCGATGTTTCTGACTCTCTATCTCTCTCCCTTCCTCTCTGTGGGAAATCAATAAAATATATTAAAAAAAAAACAAAAAAAACTAAGATAGACTGGCTCTAAGAAAATAACAGGCAGGTTATGTTTTAGACATACTGAATCTGAAGTACCTCTTGAAAATTCAAACAGAGACCCCAGAGTTGGAATCAAGTTCCCAAAGATAGTAGCTAAAGCCATGGGAATAAATGAGCTTTCCCAAGAAGAGCATGTAAGTAAAGGAAACAGGATCAAAAATAGAGTATGTGGGAATATCAATGTTTAAGACGTGAGCACACAAACTGACCTACAAAACTGACTAAAAAAGAAGAATCGGGGAGAAGGGAAAAAACAGGAAAGTGTTATAACAAGAAAATAGGGACAACTGCAACCTATATGAAACAATGCAGAGAGATTCAATCAGATAAGAACTCGAAATAATACACTTGGCAATTGTGAAGTTACCAGTGACCCCAGCAAGAGCAGCTTAGAAACCAAATTCTACAGGGCTGAGGATTAAATACAAGCGAATGAAAAAAGGAAAGCAAGTGCAGACTACCTTTCAAAATTTTAAATGGAAAAAGAACAATATAAGATTAACTAAAGATGCAAGGGGACAAGATCAAGGATGTATTTGGAAGGACTGAATCTGAACAATAAGGGCCATATTCTCAGACTGAAAAGACAATGATAGAGTTTGGGCTATTGCACAAACATTTAGGAGAGCATATGAGCCCGATTCGGAAAGTGAATATCAGAGAAGGCTTCCTAGAAGAATTAAAGCCTGAGGTGAGTCTTGAAGAATAAGTAGTAATTATCAGGTGAATAACAACAACAAAAAACAAACAAAAAAGATAGTATGATGCATCTGAAACCTATATAATTTTATTAACCAACATCACCCCAATGAATTCAATAAAAAATAAACTTTAAAGAGACAAAAATATGGTGGAATTCTGCTTCTAGTCAAGATGGAGTAACAGCTCAGCCCAGTGGTTGAGCATCAACCTACGAACCAGGAGATCAGAGTTGATTCCAGGTCAGGGCATATCCCCAGGCAGTAGGCTCGATCCCCAGTAGGGGGCATGCAGGAGGCAGCTGATCAATGATTCTCTCTCATCATTGATGTTTCTATCTCTCCCTCTCCCTTCCTCTCTGAAATCAATAAAAATATATTAAAAAAAAAAAGATGGAGTAACTGGGACTAGATTTATCATCCCATCTGCAACAATTTGAAAGCCAGACAAAATATGTGAAACAATAGCAGTCAAGACACTGACATTAAGCAATGAAAAGCAATTCCTAAGAAATGAAAATAGTGGGGAGTGATTAACATGGGAACTTATATGCTAATATGCATAGCCCATGGACACAGACAATAGTGTGGTGAAGGCCTGGGAGGGGTGGGTGCGGGGTAGAGGGAGTCAAAGGGAAAAAAACAAAGGGGACATCTGTAATACATTCAACAATAAAGATAAATAAAATAAAATAAATAAATGAAAATAAATAAATAAATAAATAAGACGAGTCCTAAAAGCTGATCTAACAGTAAAGAGAAACATATATATCTACAATTACAGTATGACATTTCATTATCTCTCTAATAAGTGATAAAAATTAATAGAAAAGATGTAAGGATATAGAAGATCTGAACAACACCTAATCTGAACAATTAGAACTAATTAACATTTATAGAACATGTGCCCAACAAATAGCAAGGTACATATTCTTTTCAATTGTACATGAAATATTTAACAGGATAAACCATATTCTGAGCCATAAAACAGGTTTCAATAAATTTAAAAGGATTCAAGCCATACAATGTTCACTGGATACAATGGCATTAAATTATCAATCCGTAATACAATAATATCTAGAAAGTCCCCTCCAATAGTTCAAAACTACATACTGTACTTCTAAGCAACTCAAGGGTTAAAGGAGTAGTAACAAGGGAAATTTTAAAGCATTCTGAACTGAAAGAAACTGTAAACAAAAATATCAAAATTTGTAGGATGTGGCTAAAGCAGTATTCAGAGGGAAATTTATAGCACTAAAATGCCTATGTTAGGAAGGAAGTCTCAAATCAGTTACCTCAAATTATAACTTAAGAAACTAGAAAAGAGCAAATGAAATCCAAATTAATCAGAAGAAATGAAATAATAAAGATTAGAGCATTAATCAATGAAACAGAAAACAGAAAAGCAATAGAGAAAAACAGATGAAACCAGAGATTGTTTTGGAGAAAATCTAGCTAGTCTGATTAGGAGAAGGGAGGAGAGTGAGGAAAAAGGGAGAACACAAATTATTAATATCAGGAATAAGAGAGGTAAGATATTAAAAGGGCAGTAAGAGAATATTGTGAACAACTTTATGCCAATAAATTTGACTACTGGGATAAAATGCATAAATTTCTTGAAAGACACAACCTGTCAAAGCTCACTCAAAAAGGGCTATTACTGATACTCAAAATATTTATATAGCTATTACATAAATTGAATTTGGAGTTTAAAATGTTCCTACAAAGAACTCCAGGCCCAGATGACTTCACTAGAAAATTATATTGAGCATTTAAGTAATAAATAGTACCAATTCTACACAAACCCTTCCAGAAAATTAAAGCACAGTGAAAATTTCTCAACTCATTCTATAAGGCCAGCATTACTCTGATATTAAAACCCAACAAAGACATTACAAGAAAACTACATATCCCTCATGAACACAGATGCAAAAATTAATAACAAAATTTTATTAAATAAATATGACAATTTATACAAAGGATAATACACCGTGACTAAATGGAATTTATCCCAGAAATGCAAGGTTGGATTAACATTCAAAATCAATCAAGTTATTCACCATCATTAACACACTAAAACCAAAAAAACTATATAAATCTCAATAGATGTAGAAAAAGTATTTGACAAAATCCAACATTTATTCCTGATACAAATTCCCATAAAATTAGGAATAAAAAGGAACTTCCTCCAACAGGTAAAAGATATCTTTAAAAAACCTACAGCTAACATCATACTTAATGGTAGAAAGACTGAATGATTTCTCCTAAGATCAAGAACACGGCAAGTATGTACACTTTCATCACTTCTATTAAACATATATTGAAGGTTCTAGCCAATGTAATAGGCAAGAAAAAGGAAAGGCATCCAGATTGGAAAGGAAGTAAAATGGCCTTTATTCATAGACAACATGAAACATGATTACACATATAGAAAATCTATGGAATCTACAAAAAACAATTACCAGAATGAATAAGTTAGTTTTGCAAATAAGTTAGGTTTCAGGATACAAAATCAATATACTAAAAAGTAATTATATTTCCATATATAATTGGAACTAAATAAATGGAAACTAAATTTTTAAAAATACAAATAATACATCAAAAATATGAAATACTTAGGGACAAATCTGACAAAAGAGAAATCTGTTCCCTAAAAATTACAACATATCGCTGACAGAAATTAGAGATGACTCAAATAAAAGGGAAAATATATACTATGTTCATGGATCAGTAGACTCACTATTATTATTAGGCTATCAATTCTTCCCCAATTGATTTACAGCCCTAAGTAATCTTAATCAAAATCCTAGAGGGCCTTTAAAAAAGAAAATGAAATGAATTGTCGAATCTCAGAGGGAAGACGGGGGTAGGTGGATGGGTGGGTGGGAAGAGATCAACCAAAGAACTTGTATGCATATATGCTAACGCATGGACAAAGACAATGGGGAGGGGTGAAGGCCTGGGCTGGGGGTGCAGAGGCAGGCTAGAAGGTGTCAATGAGGGAAAAGAGGACATACATAATACTTTCAACAATAAAGACTTAAAATAAAATAAGAAATTGATGATTCTAAAATTTATATGAAAATAGAAAGGACCTAGAATAGTCAAAACATTTTTTATAACGAAGTACAAAATTTACATTATCCGATTTAAAGGCTTATTACAAAGCTATCAAGACAGTGTGACTCAGTGGTTAGAATGTAGGCCCAGACACCAAAGGGTTGCAGATTTGATTCCCAGTCAAGGACACACAACTGTGTGGCAGGTTCATCCCAGCCTCTGTGGGGGTGAGTACGGGAGGCAACCAACTGATGTCTCTCACATCAATGTCTCTGTCTCTGTCTCTGTCTCTCTCAACCCCACTTCCCTTCCACTCTCTCTAAAAATCAATGGAAAAAAATATCCTCAGGTGAGAATTAACAACAAAAAAAAGACAGTGTGGTGTTGATGTTAGTATAAACAAGTAAATTGATGGAACCAAAGAGAATCCAGAAATAGATTCATAAACATGTGGCTAACTAGTTTTCAATAAAGATGAAAAGCAACTCAATGGAGAAAGGACAGAAAAAAATTATGATGCTTAGCACAACTGAATATTCATATGCTAATAAACAAAACACAGCAAAACCCTTCCACCCATAAGTCCCACCATGTACAAAAAAATTCTAGACCTAAATTTAAAATCTAAAATTATAAAACTTAACCAAAGAACTTATATACTTACTAGAGGCCCAGTGCATGAAAATTCATGCACTGGAGGGGGCGGTCCCTCAGCCAAGCCTGCTCTCTCTCAAAGTCCGGGAGCTCTCGGGGTGGGAGGTGACCCGGTGATCAGGGGAAGGCAACGTCCCCATCACACCTCTGCTGCTGCCACTACTGGCAGCGCAAACCTCGGCCGGCCGTGGTTACCTGAGCCTCGGGCAGCACTGGGTGGCTGGGAAGCCGCCATCCGAGGCTGGCCTGTGCCTCGGGCTGGCCCTGGGCGGCTGGGAGAC
This sequence comes from Myotis davidii, assembly GCF_000327345.1. Classification (NCBI taxonomy): domain Eukaryota; kingdom Metazoa; phylum Chordata; class Mammalia; order Chiroptera; family Vespertilionidae; genus Myotis; species Myotis davidii. The sequence goes on along the minus strand of NW_006300377.1, from coordinate 3,228,561 downwards.
AGAGGGGACTGGGGGACTCTGGAGGCAGGCGTGCAGAGCAGCTAGGCCCTCCTGGGACGAGGCCAGGCCATGGCAGGGCTAAGGGGACTGGGTGCTGCCATCTTGTGGCTGTGGGAGTTGCCATCTTTGAGGACATGGCAATCAATTAGCATATTCCCTCCTTATTGGCTGTGGGTGCCGCCATCTTTGAGGGTGGGACAGTCAATTAGCATATTCCTGCCTTATTGGCTGTGGGCGCCACCATCTTTGCGATGGCGTGAGGGTCAATTAGCATATTCCCTCTCTATTAGATAGGATATACTAGGTGTACCGTTTAATAATGATTTATTTCAATAGATGGAGTTACACATATGTTGATATATATGTGATTTGGTATATATGCTATCTTATTGTATTAACAACAAGCTTCAAAACTTCATATGTCAAGTTTTCTGAAGTTGTTAACATCATAGATATTTTTACGCTTAAAAATGTCAAATTTCATGCCAAAAAAAGCATTTGCGGGAAGTTTTAATTCATTACTTTATTTTGAAGAAAAATGCTGCTGAAAGTTATTGTACACTTCAGGAAGCTTTGGTAAACAT
>NW_006300377.1:3218961-3227191 GCF_000327345.1 Myotis davidii | reverse complement strand
TCGTATCCACAAATTACCTGAAGATGGGGAAATGTGTAGCTAGCGATGGACATTACTTTGAATAAAGCACTTTTGATGTTTCTCTTGAAATTATCATGTTTTCTTTTATTACAAAATCCACTATTATTAACCAGTACACTGAGTGCATAGCCCATGGACACAGACAATAGGGTAGTGAAGACCTGGTGAGGGCAGTGGTAGGGGTTGGGAGGAGGGAGTAAGGGGGAGAAAACAGGAGATATCTGTAATAATATCAACAATAAAAATACATTTAAAAAAATAAAAACTACAAAACTTTTAGAAGAAAACTTAAGAGAAAATCTCCCTTAGATACAATATCAAAAGCGTGATCCATTAAAAAAGCTGATAAATTGGACATCAACAAAATTTTTATCTTCTCTTCAAGGGATACTGCTAAGAGAATGAAAAGACAAGACAGACTGAGAATATTTGTAAATCACATATCTGATAAATGACTTATATGCATAAAATATATGTAAGAAAACAACCCAACTTTTTAAAGTCAGGGGAAATATGAACACTTTACCCAAAAAATATGGACAGCAAATAAGCACATGAAAAGATATTCAACATCATCAGTCATTAAGGAAATGCAAATCAAAACCACAATGTGATCTTATTACACATCTATTACAATGTCTAAAATGAAAAAGATTCACCATACCAAGTGTTGGTGAGAATGTAGAGCAAATGGAACTTTCATATATTACTAATGGGATGTAAAATGGTACACCTGTCTGGAAAACAGTTTGGCAGTTTCTTAAAATAGTAAATACACACTTACAATATGATCCAGCCATTCCACCACCAGGCATATATCCAAGAGAAATTAAAACTGGTACACAAATATTCCTAGCAGCTTTATCTGTAGCCAAAATATGAAAACAATCCAAAAATCCATCAACAATTGAGTAGATAAACAAATTATGAGATGTCCATACAATGAAATACTATCCAGCCATTAAAAGGAACCAACTACTGACACATCCTCCTATATAATAAAGGCTAATATGCAAATCCACCAACAGCAGAACAACTGGTTGCTATGACGTACACTGACCACCAGGGGGCAGACACTCAACACAGGAGCTGCCCCCTGGTGGTCAGTGTGCTCCCACAGGGGGAGCACTGCTCAGCCAGAAGCCCTGAACTGGGCTCACTGCTGGCGAGCCCAGCAGCAGTGCAGGGAGAGCCTCTACCGCCTCCGAGGCTGCGCTAAGAATGTCTGACGGACAGCTTAGGCCTGCTTCCCGGGGAACGGGCCTAACTCAATCAGTCAGACATCCCCCAAGGGCTCCCGGACTGTGAGAGACACAGGCTGAGGGACCTCCCCCCAAGTGCACGAATTTTGTGCACTGGGCCTCTAGTAATACAAGAATGAATATCAGAACATTATGTTAAGTGAAAGAAGCCAGAGACAAAAGACTACATAGTTTTGGTTCCGTTTATAAAAAATCCAGAAAAGGCAAATTTATAGAGACATCAAATTAGTGGATGCCTGGGACTGGGGGTGGGAGTGGGGATGGCACAAGGGAACTTTTTTTTTAGATGTTTTTATTTATTTTAGAGAGAGAGGAAGGGAGAGGGATAGAGAGATAGAAACATTGATGAGAGAGACACATTGATTGACTGCTTTCTGCACACCCTGTACTGGGATCAAGCCCACAGCCAGGGCATGTGCCCTGATGGGGAATGGAACTGGGGACCTCTTGGTGCATGGATCAATGCTCAGCTACTAAGCCACACCAGCTGGTCATGAGAACTTTTAAGCAAACTAGCACAAGGGAAGTTTTTGGAGTGACAGAAATGTTAATAAACTGGATTATAGTGATGATATACAACTCTACATATTTACTAAAATCATTAAACTGTATGCTTAAAAGGAGTGGGTTTTGTATGTGAGTTGTTCCTCAATAATGTTGTTAAAAAGAAGAGTACATAATGTATAATTCCATTTATTTTTAAATTCTAGAAAATCTATAATAATCTAAAGCATATCAGTGGCTGTCTAGGGATAAAGACAGATTACAAAGGGACAGGAGGAAACTTTTGGGGTAATGCATATCTTTTTTTGTGGTTATGGTTTTATGGATATATACATATATAAAAGTTAATCAAATTGTATATTATAAACATGAGCTGTTTATATGTCTATTATCCTATATAATAAAAGGCTAATATGCAAATAGACTGAACAGTGGAACAACCGGAACAACTGAACAACCGGTCGCTATGACGTGTGCTGACCACCAGGGAGCATGTGCAGAACACGGCTGGCATTGGCCATGGCAGGATGGTAGAGCAGATAAGCAGGGGTGCCAGACCAAGGCAGGGTGCCGGTTGCTGTCATCGGGGTGAGCCTCTGATGGTTACTGAAAATTCTTTGCTCCTATGTGCTGTGGCCCTGCCCTCCTGACACTCACACCTGCTGATGGCGCCAAGTGATTGGGACCGGCGCCAGGCACGAGCAGCAGGTGTGAGCGGGGCCGGCACTGGCATTAGGTGTGAGTGGCGGCTTTGGCACCAGCAGCGAGTGCAAGTGGCAGCTTTGGCGCCAGCAGCAGGTGCGAGCGCTGGGTAGGACCACAGTGCACAGGAGCAAAGAATTTTCAGTAACCACCGGAGGCTCGCCCCGATGACAGCGACTGCCCTGCCTTGGTCTGGCACCCCACTCACCTGCTCCACCTTCCCACCACAGCCACTGCCCGCCATGTTCCACACATGCCCCCTGGTGGATGTCATAGCGCACGTCATAGTGACCATTTGTTCGGCTGTTCAGTTGTTCCACCATTTGGTGTACTAGTATTTGCATATTAGCTTTTATTACATAAGATTATGATTTTTAAAGAAACAGGAAAAGGAGATATGAAGCAAATTATCTTACTTCAGAAACTCTGAAATAATAGTGACATTTTAGGGGATGATATAGGATTGGAACACTTGGGTGAATTTTCTTAAGCAATTTTTTCTGGTATTTGACAGAAATCATAAAAACAAACCCAATTCTGAACAAACTCTAAGTCATATAATAATGCCCCAGGAGTACATCTATTTCTTCTTCAAAGAACTTTATTCAGAATGATGAAAGGTTTCTATTCATGTTCTCTTTCTCCATCTCTCATTTCTCCCTCTTGCTCCTTCCTCCTTCCTCCTCACTCTCAGTCTGGGAGCTACCTTCTCCAAATCAAGCAAGCCAGCCCCTCTGGTTATGATTAATACCATAATTCAAGATGACCAAAAAAGAAAAACAAAAACCTCCATCGTGAGCTATTTATTCTATTTTGAGTAGTAGATTTCAGGGTACACACAGGATGCTGATACTTATCTGGGTCATAACCTCACGGTCCAGGTAGAGGCCCTCCTTGGTAAGACACATGCTACCCTGGTGTGTACTTAATATTAAAGAACTAGAGGTCCAGTGGAGTCCTTCGGGGTGGCCTGTGGGGATCAGGCCCCAGCTCATGCCCCCAGCCTCGCAGCCCTGCAGCCCCGCCTGGCACCCTACCATGGCCTGGTGCCGCCCCCTCACCTGCTCCAATCATCCTGCCTGTGGGGCAATCGATCAGGGTCAGGCCCCCGCCTGGTCCCCTCAGCTCCTGGGAGCCGGCAGCAGCCCCACCCCCTGCTGCCGCCACTGGTTGCCATCTGCGGGTCGGACTCCCACTTGCACCCACCTTGGTCTGGCACCACCTGCTCACCTGCTCCACCATCCTGCCATAGTCCTGCTCTCATCGGGGTCCATTGAGGCCGGCAGTGCCTCCACTGCTGCCCGCTGCCAGCACTACGTCACTGACGCCTGCCATATGCCACACTGCCTCCTGGTGGGTCAGCGCACATCATAGGGTGCGGTCGAACTCCCAGTTGGACAATTTGCATATTAGGCTTTTATTATATAGGATGATTTGCAAAAATTCAGCTTTTAAAACATTTTGATTTGAGACACAACTGTATTAAAATAAAAACTACTATTGTCACAAAAATCCTACTAGATGAAAGACAGTGTCTTCCTACACTAGCAAAGCCAGTGGGGAATGAAAGACATATCCCAAGCCAATTCTTAGTAACTAAAGATGAGGCTGGTGAATATGGCAGGGTTTAAGTTTGCAGTAGTTTGTTCAAAGTTATATCTTCTCAGACCTCCCTGGAGAAACTAAGACCATCACAGAAAGGAGAAAGGGGGAGGGATGTTTTGTTAACTAAATCTTAGCAGCTTTTGAGGCTTTTTTACTGTGGCTCAAGTTTGGCCAATTAGCAAGGATCTGTTAAATTCACATTAAAATCAACTCTTGCCTTATTAATTAACTTACAATGTAGCCAACAAAAACATTATCAAATTCATTTCACATAGTAAAATCAGATAAGCAGACTAAAGAACCAGAATACTAAGAGAGTAACAGGAGAAAGTAAGCAGCTGTTGTGAGAAAAAATAAAGAAAGGGCATTGTGGTTCAAGCACTAAAACTTTAGAAAAAGGAAAAGTACAATAGTAGGAATTTCTGCACACCCCCACACAAGGAAATGAGCTGCCCAGGTTTTCTCTTCATGCAATAAGCCACTCATGTAAGATTAGAAGGGTGGGGAGGTGGGCTGGGGAAGTGAATCTGTGTACACAGACAGTATTGGAAAAGCCTAAGTTACTCAGGGCTTAGAAGCTCATACAAATTACACAGGCCAGAGAGCTGAGGGGGGCCTGGGGCTAGAAAAATGTTTGGTGTCTGCTGCTCAGATAACTAAGGATGAGAATTTGGGAAAAACTAGGTCCTGAGTAATTCCAAATTTGTCAGGAAATAATGGCCAGAGTAATAAATGAACCCTTGGCAAAAATTTTACAAGCCCAAAGGATTAAAGGAAAGATTTAAAAACAAAAACCAAAAGAAAGCAACCAAGCAAAAAACGCCGATAAACAAACCAAACCAAAACAAAAGCAGGGAGGAAGGGAAGAAAGAGAACTAACTGCTGGGGCTTCTGTCCTTGAATATGAGGCTCTTTTGTGTCACTGCCTACACTCAACTCCAATATCTCCTGGTAAGAGGTATGCTCTGGCCTTATGTAGAGTCAGGACAAGTTTTCCTCAGTGAAAAAAAAAAAAAGGCAGCAGAGAGGTGTCCAAGGGCGTGGCTCATTTACCCACTCAGTCATTTGTTCCTCAGAAAGCCCCTGGCTTGTAGGGGTTGAAATGCTGTGGTTATTGACTGGAAACAGGGAGATGGATGGTAGAGAGAGGAGGATCTCAGTCTCCTAAAGTCAAACCTTATGTGTAGGGATAACCTAATAGGATCTGCATTTCCTGGGCTCAAAGAGAATGCTCCTTCTTCTTTCACAAAGGCAGCAATTAATTGCCAGAAACTGAAATGCTTATACTGCAAATGTTCCAGCACCAAATCAACAAACCTGCAGGCTCCTCTTCCTAGTAATTTAGAGGTTCATGGCATAGAGCCGATGCAGTAATTAAACCAAGCATTATCAGCTTCTCCTTCTTTAAGTTGAGAAAGGGGAAAAAATTGGTGATACTCCTTTCCACTTTGGGAATTGCAAAAGATCCACAATACCTGCTCTTGGATACAACATGTATATTTCCAAAAGAATGAAAAATGCTACTGACAACACAGGGCCTCTAGAGCTCTGCAGGCATTTCAGGCAAGACAAGAACAATTTATGATGCAATTTCTTCCCATTTTGGATGCAGAGTTGCTTGACCTACCTTAGTGAAAACAGTACAAACTAGAAACTAGTGCTGCTAGCCAGTCATCCCTAATTAGGAGGAGGAGATCTGCCGTGTATACATTTCTCTTCCATTCCCTAGTGCATAAACAGAAGTTTGAACACCAAGTCCTCTCCTAAAAGAAATGCCTACCAGTTAACTGTTCTGAATGTACAAGAAAGATGATCTCATCACCCTTCTAAAGCTATCCATGGCCTTCCTAAGCATAGTATGTAAGGTCAAACATAACTTGTCTGGATCTGAAGACTTCACTTTGCCCCATATTTTAGCAATGCTTGCAGCTCTCAACAGATGCCAAACTATATGATGCCTCTGTGCACAAAGGTTCACTTCCACCTTTGGGGCTCATAATTCAAATTCAATATTCCTCCCCCCACACCCATTCTCCATGTTAGACCATTAAACTTTAGATCCTGTTCACTGGCAGCAATTTACTACCACTGCCCACAGCTAGTGAACAAGAAAAAGAACTCCCCAGCCAACACAGGATCTTCCTTCAAGCATACAGATGAAGTCCATAAGGATTGAATTTGAGCTTTCACCATCTTCCAGGAGATTATCAGGTCTAAATCTACCGTATTTTCTTTTTTGTGGTCTACTTCTGTGGGAAGCACGGACTTGGTCGGAATGTCTGTAAGGCGGAATCTCTGAAAGGTCGGAGGCCTTTGAGGGGACCTTGCGAAGGTGGCAACCTCTACCTTGACTTTTCCAAACAAGTTCCATCCCCCAGGGTGTTTTGCTAGAATCCCTATGTTTAGTCTTTAACCCTTTTTGGTCCAACCTCGAGGCTGACTCGACAGACCAGGTGCTAGGAGCAGGTCCAACGTCGAGCACTAAGAACATTAAAAAGTTCAACATTCAAAATATATTTTTTTAAAAAAAAGTTCAACATTCAATCCCGTCAATTAATTTGGACCAGATTGTTTGAATTCCAAAAATAACATTGGACTGCAAAGGGTTAAAGACCCGACCTTGTAGAAGCATATACTTTCTCAAGGATACTTACCCTACTAATTGTATCTAGAAATTAATTTGAGTTCAAGCTGTTATGACAATAAAAACCTAAGGAGGCAGGTGAATGGGACTACATGGAAACCATAGTCAAGTAGTGCCTTAGCCCTCTCTTTCACAGAAACATGTGTTACAGTAATTATTCATCCATCCTTCAGGGTCTGCCAGCCAGCCCCAGCATACTTCTAATTTTAATGATCACAATTATCCTGTAGTGTGATGACTGTACCCATCTCTCCTAACTCTGTGTTCAGTGAGTTCATGTTGGTAGCTTGAAATTGGTTATGGTGGTAGTATTTACACTATGAAACTGACGAAGTCTACAATTCAGGGCTTGTTTTTGTTTTCTAGGAAACCCAGTTGTTAAACATTTACCATACTAAACTATTATCCCTATAATCATCTATACTTCCTCTCCTGTGAGACCCAAACTCCTTTTCTTTCACCCAAATATTCCATTGAATTGTCTTGGAATTACTACTCCATGATTAATAAGTCACTTGTATGCTCAGTCGTTTCATGTTTTGTTCCCTATACCTCCTGCAGGACAGGCTACATAATTTGCAGGATCTGGTGCAAAATGAAAATGCAGGATCCTTAGTTCAAAATCTATTAAAATTATTAAGAATTTTAAGACAACAGTAGAGCATTAAACCAAAAACAGGGCCTTTCTAAGTGTGGAGACTTGTATAACCACACAGGTGAAGTGCCCATAAACTAGTTAGTGACCAGCTATTCTTAACTGTAAGCCTGCACTCCCCTGAGGATACTGTTGCCATGTATGATGGCTACTTATTCTCCCATACTTTAGGATTGAAGGTGGGTTGCTATGTTATTGACTCTCCTTCCCAAATCTCTTTGCAAACAATTACTCTTCTTTCTTCTTTATAAAAACCTCTTCTCCTCTGCCAGCTTGCTGCACTACACTTCAACTCTCATCATAGCGCTGTCATCTCCCAACAAACTAGTTACTCCTCCTGCTTTACTGATGGCTTTGGTACCTGGCTCTCAAAATTCCTCTTCACCCCAAGTCCTTGCCTAGTTAAGAGAACAGACTCTGGAGAGAAGCAGAGTGCCTGGGTTTAAGTCTTGATACTACCATACTAGTATATTAGTTATGTTGCCTTGGCCATGCTCCTTAACCTCTCTTTTCTTGAGCTTCCTCATTTATAGAGATGATAATAGTATTTCATAGGATTTGTTGTATGGATTAAAAGAGTTAATACATGTAAAGGGTGCAGAATGGTACCTGGCATATATTATGTGCTCACTCAGTAAACATTAGCTATTGCTATTATCATCATCATTGGTGAAATCTAGTTCAGTGTCTACATGGATAGCTCATTTAGTATGTTCTTTTGAGCTCCCTGTCGTCAATAAATTTCTTCTCCACTATACCCCATCAACATTCCACAGCTACACCCTAGACCAGCCGTGGGCAAACTATGGCCCGCGGGGCCGGATCCAGCCCGTTTGA
>NW_006300377.1:3212704-3218791 GCF_000327345.1 Myotis davidii | reverse complement strand
GTATGTTTTCTTTGAATTTATATTAGTTCACACAAACACTCCATCCATGCTTTTGTTCCGGCCCTCCGGTCCAGTTTAAGAACCCATTGTGGCCCTCGAGTCAAAAAGTTTGCCCACCCCTGCCCTAGATCCTGTAAGCACTTCTCCACGTCCTAAATCTTAACTTCAAATATCCCTGACTACTACCTCCTATCCTTACAGGACTCATATTTACCTGTGCCCCATATGTCTGCTTTTTATCAGCAAAACCTTTGAATATCAGGTATATCTCTTCTATCATATCTCTGTCAGCACCTATATTTGCTTCTTTTCCTATCTTCTTACACTGTCTCTTCATCCACTCTCTTGACAATAACCTCAATTTCCATGCCCCAGTTTCCTTTTACACAAGACTGGCAAAGTTCCAATCTTGGATGAATCAAACTATCAGTACCACTCTTGTAAATTCATGGTCTCCATCTTCAATGCTGTCCAGCAATCTTTCTATTTCCTTACCTATTCTGCCATCTCCTATACTTCACAATGGCTATTTCAGACCTTTACCACTCTCTCTAAACTTCTGATATACCTGCCTCAACCCACCTATCCCCACCCCAGCTATCTGCTTCTGCTCTCAGTAACTATCCCACTTCAGAAAAAAACAGGAACAAGATTAAAACCACCACAATGTTCTCTACCAAACCTCAAAATCTACCTTAGCTGCATTTATATCCATACATTTCTTCTTTCCTATCACAATGAAGGGGATGTCTTTTCTCCTCCTTAAAGCTAATCTTGTGTTCCATTCTCTGGATTCTAACCCCCCTGTCCTAGAAGACAATGGTTCCTGAAATATGGTTCTGAGACCAGTAGTTTCAGCATTCTCCAGCATTTTACAAATGCAAATTCTTAGGCCTCGCTCTAGGCCTACTAAATCACAAACTCTCAAGTGGGGCCCAGCAATGTTTAACAAGTCTTTAGGTGATTCTGATGCACACTGAAGTCTGAGGACCATAGCTCTGAGGGATTATTTGTTGTTTATCCCCTTTCCTGTATCTTCAACCTCCTTTTTTAATGCAATGGTTCCCTTGCTTGAAGAGCTCCATGTACATTCTTGCTCTTCTCCAGTCTATTCAACACATAGAAACTTATCTGATCATGCCATTCCCTCCTTAAATAAAGACCAATATTTTAAGAAGGCCTTGAGGCTCTGCACACCTCTCAAGTCTTTTCTTGCACCACTAGCTTTCTTGCTCTGTTGGACAAACAAGACCAGTGTCTCTCAACTTCTTAATCTTGCCACATGACAAACTTTGAAATTGTTATCCCCTCTGCCTGAAATACCTTTGGCCTGTTTCTTTCCTTAGCTCCTACTTCTACTTCAAGTCTCAGATTAAACTTTCCTTTCTTAAAGTGGCCTAACCTTACCCCTTAGTCTTGATTAGGTCCCTTCTAGATGCTCTTAAAGAATCTGCACTTATCCTTTCACAACCTACATCAAACTTATAATTATCTAATTATTATAGATGTAATGTCTGTCTTCCTTGCCAGAGTATAAGCTCTACTCAGACAGAAATCACATTTATCTTATTTACTATAATATTCCTAGTGCCTAGCTTAGTATAGTACCCTGTTCTAGTAAATGTGCAATAAATATTTGCTGATAGATTGAGCCTTGCATACATGGTGTCTCTGTCCAGAATACTTGTAATATCTTTAATCCCTTAGTGAAAGCCTACTTTCCTATGAGAAATAAGTTAAACATCTCTATAAAGTGTTCTCTGAACATACACACCACCTCCCTGTTCAAGTGGGTCACTTCCTCTTTTGTGATCCTATTGTATTGTGTATATAACTCTACTAATGCAATAATTATACACTATTGTAAATATCTATTTTCATGTCTGAGTCTCCACTAGACTGTAAACTTCCTAAGGGAACAGATCATATCTTGTTTACCTATACATCTCCAGAACTTAGAAAAGTGCCTGACATTGATAATAAGTGTCTATAAATGTTTACAGGCATATTAAGCCTAAGTCTATATCTCTAATACTGCACTGAAAGTTCTTTTCTTAATATTAAATCTGGGTTCCAATTCTATGTTTGCTATTCATTAGCTGCATGATCAAACTGTTTAACTTTAGGACTCAGTTTCCTCACCTGACAAACTTTGAAACACTAAAGCAGGGTTAGTAACACCTATCTGGAAATATTGCTATGAAAATTAAATAAAATGACATGGTAAAATGATTAGCACACACAGTGCCAGGCATGCAGTACTGCCTCCCCACTCGGGCTTCAACTTGATAGAGACAACTAGGACAAAACAAATACAAAAATAAGTCACAGGAATCAAAGGAGACTGAGCATGGAGTGAGTCATTCCTTTTAATAATTTGCCCAGGAAGATCAACAGTGAAGAAACATAATAAGCGGAATTAACTCTACTGGTGGTATTATCTCCTCTGGCATACAAAGCTTGTGAGAATTCACTGTAGAAACCTCTTGGCTAACAGCCACATCCAGCTCCCTAGCCCAGCAGGTCAGGTCTTAATCTGCACTACCAGCCCTGGTTACTTCAGACTGGAATAGAAACGACCTCATAAGGAATATATTTACAGGCAGGAGATGGGGGGAAAGGAGGAGGAGAACTTGACTGCAACCACATCAATCAAGTGTTTTGCAATCTGGCAGAAATCACTGCAGAATCGTTGGTGGAGTCTAACACCCACACAATGGCACTTATCTGCAGCCAACAACCAGTTTAGACTAGATAATGAGCAACTTTCTGCTTTTATCGAAACAATGTCAGACTTGCATGGAGTGAATATCTCTAAGGTCAAATTACCCTTGTTCATCTGGGAAGCACCCACAAAGATGGCACTAAGCAGCTTTATACATACACTCCTCAGCCTAGGAGCACTGGCCACAAGCACCAGGTCTCATAACCTATGTGTGCCAAATGTAAAAACAGATTTAACAGATTCTCTGCTCCTTATTCATAATATGCTTACCTCTTCGGAGCCATTGGTTTTCAGATCACCTAGTTCCTTGGAGTCATTCACTTCAGAACGCTGTGTCACTATAGGTATAACTTCTTCACTGGGACTCTCTCTCTTCTGAAGCTTCCTGATTAAGTTCTGTTGGTCACTGGAAGATACAGCAGGTCTGAGTGGAGCTCTGGGAAGGCTCTGCCTCCTCTGAGATGCCCTGCTCCAACCTAGCCCCAGAATATGAGTTGCAACATCTTCAGGTAGAAAGTCATCTGCAGCTTGGAATTTCTTTAAAAACACCAGCACGGAATTGGAAGAGTCTGTCCTAAAAGTCTGGCAGCTCTGGGGACTGTTGCAGTCTGCCTGAATGCACATCCCTTCTAACCACCAAAGGGCATGACATGCAGAGTCCTGGCAGCAGGCAGCCCAACATGATTGGAGAGAAGAGGTTCCTTCAAGAAGGCGGAGGTAATTTTCTCCCCCAGATCTCAGGCCAACTCCAAATTGTGTCTTCACCTGCTTGCACCTGCTCTCACTGGCATCTAAAAACAAAGAATGAAAATATTTAAAGATGAAATAAAAACAAACTACTACTCTGTAAAGAATCCTGAACACCAACATTTGGCTATTGTGAAAACTTGTTTTTAAGAGGGTGGGAAAGCTATCTAGTAAGAGGAACAGAAAATGCAAAAGAGTGTTTTTGGCTCAGGATATTTTAGCTTGTAGAGTACTGTTCCACATGCATTGCTGGTTCCTCTCTAAATAAATCCCTTCCAAGTAGACCTTTTACAGAGAATTCCATCCAGTTCTTAAAACAAACAAATCAAAAGAGCTATTCTGGTGGCAGTGTATGGAGGAAGGGGAGAGAGGGAGCGCACACCAAGATGTTTCTCAGGAACAATGTGAAGACTAAGAGACCAGAAGAGCAGATAGCTAAATAAGCTAGAATATGTCCCCCACTGAACTGGCAGCAATACAAAGAGATGCTTGACCTTTTGCAGATTACAGGTTTATCATGTTCTAACCAACTGTTTCCAGAGTCAGGTGGTTTTGCATATCATGGTATCAGTCAGACCAGTAGTCAAGCATACCAAAATTTTAATCATGTCAAGCTATGTCATGATAGGTAAAACAATGACCTACTGTGGTTAACCTAGATAAATGGTCCAAAATTCTGGCTAATGCTGCTTATGGAGGAACTTTTGGGCTGCTGAATTACTAAAGGCATAGCATTGATTTTCACTTCTGTATTCTTAGATGAAGTAAAGTCAAAGCATTCTCTAAATGAAAGTTGTTAGAAAGAGTTCACGTTAAGGTCTTGTTATATAGGTGTCTATAACCAACCTTGGTCAGGGTTATATAGGGCCAGAACCAGGATGAGGCAAGAGAGGTGCCTGGGGCACAAAATTTAAGGAAGTGCTTACTCTTCAGAGTCATTCAAGTGCAAGGTTGGCTTACCCAACCCTTGAGAGTGAGTGTCTCCTTAAATTTTATGTCCTATGTGCCTCTTTCTTCACCCTAGCCCTGCCTCTGTGATTATAACATAAAGTATATTTTAGAAGTAATATAGAAAATACGCAGAAGAATCAAAGTATTAAAGAGATGGATAATCATATGTCTGCTTGTACACATAACTGAAAAAAGGCTATGACTAGCTAAAGTAACAAATTGATAATCATCCAAAGCCAACCTAACTCCCAGAAAATACCTACTAAATGTCCAAGAGACTAAATGTGGACACCAGGTGACTGAGAAAATAAAGGCAGGCTTCTGAATCACTGCGTCTCCCGCCCAGCGGGGCTTGACAGGGGTGGGGCTGTCCAGGTCTGGGTCTCACTCAATGGAGGTGGGGCCAGCTGGGTCTGGGTCTTGATGGGGGTGGGGTCGGCCAGGTCTGGTTCTCGCCCAATTCGGGGGGGGTGAGGGGGCTGGCTGGGTCTGGGTCTCGCTCAATCTCTGACACTTCTATTAGAGAGAAAGGGCAAATAGCAATATTAAAATATTTCCTCTAATTAATTCCCTTTTAATGTGCATGACTTTCTTGCACTGGGCCACTAGTCCTATATAATAGAGGTAACATGCTAAATGACCGCCACGCCCTCACAAATGGCGGCACCCACAGCCACAAGATGATAGCACCCAGTTCCCTCAGCCCCGCCAGGGGTGGCAGGCATGTGGCACAGTCAGGTCTGCTCCCAGGTGGGTCCGGCTGCTCCGCACACCTGCCACCAGAGTCCCTCAGTACCCTCAGCTCCACTGGCAGTGAATTTTCATGTGACCATTACCTTTTTAAAAAATCCTTACCCAAGAATATGATTATTCCTTTTAGATCATCTGTTCTCGGGGAGCAGGCCTAAGCCAGCAGGTGGGCATCCTCCAAGGGTCCCAGACTGTGAAAGGGCACAGGCTGGGCTGAGGTATCCCCTGTGTGCATGAATTTTCATGCACTGGGCCTCTAGTATTAATATAATGAATGTGGAAAAGGCTTTAGGAAGAGCTCAACTTTTTTTATTTTATTTTAAGATAGCATGGGTTTAATCAGTCTTTCAGTGTTAAATTACTTCAAAAGTGTTTTTATTTAATTGAAGACAGCTGGCCTCTAATGGCATTGAAAATGTAGGAAAAGGAATTTATAAATTGTGAGGAATGGGCTAAGGGTGTAGCACTAATATACAGGAGCTCAGATCTCAAGATTCTGATACAGATCCTCCTGAGAAAAAAAATAAGTGATTAATGGGACACAAGCAGGACTGATTCAAAATATCACGACCCCCATACCCAAAAGAACAGGCAGGCAGGAGGGAGAGGAGGAGGCAGGAGCTCTTTCATCAGGCCTCTTAGCACAAACTCCTGATAGCAACTCTTTTTTTTTTACCCCCCTACCTCCTGCCCCCCAACCCTCCCCGGCCTTCCCACTGCAGCTTGACAATCTGTTTGAGGCAGCTCTGCCTCTGTATCTATTATTGTTCAAAAGTTTATAATGGTCTCTATTATCCATGAATGAGTGAGATCATGTGGTATTTTTCCTTCATTGACTGGCTTACTTCACTTAGCATAATGCTCTTCAGTTCCATCCATGCCGTTGCAAATGGTAAGAGTTCCTTCCTTTTTAG
>NW_006300377.1:3198065-3207573 GCF_000327345.1 Myotis davidii | reverse complement strand
AGGGTAAAATGGTAGCAGTAATAATACTGGTTAAAAATAAGAAGGTAGTAATTAAAAGGGTAAAATCAGGTGATGGAAAAAGAGGAGAAAAAAAAAGAAGAAATAAAAAGGGGGAAAAAATAAAAAATAAAAAAAAATAATAAAGAAAATAAAAAAAATTGGTTTCTTAGTTAAAAGGTGAAAAAAGAAAAAAAAATTGCAGTAGTGAAGATCCTTCGGTTCTTCTATTCTTCAGTCTGGCTCGCCTTTAGTCCTGCCAGGTATTCAGGAGAGTGTTGAATTTCCCTGCGATACACTGTTCCTCTGTGTTGTAAACCACAGTCCTTATTTTAAAGCAGGCCGTATTTGTTTCCCAGACTGCCTTATTTTGTATTTAGCAAAGAGTCAGTTTGTGGCTCAGATCTCTGGGTGGCAGTGTTCTGGGGTTGGCCTCTGAGGCTATGCGGCTTCTCTATCACACCTAAAACTGATTTGGAGAGGTCAACTATCCAGAGCTGGTTCCTTAATAGTTCCTGATAGCAACTCTTAATAGGCGCTAAAGAATGCATACATGACAGAAACCCTATCATTGTAATAAATGTGGAAAATCTTTCAGGTATACATCCTTTGCTGAACATAAGAAAACTCATGGTGAAATAAACCTTGATGGTGTAATGAAAGCCTTTACGAAGAGCTCAATTCTTATTAGACATCAGATAATTCATATTAGACAAAAACCCTATCACTGTAAGAAATATGGGAAAGTCTTCAGTTACAGCTCAAGCCTTGTTGAATATCAAAGAATCCATACTAAAGAAAATCTGATGAATGTAATTAATGTGGGAAGACTTTTCCCCAAAGTTTGGCCCTTAGGTTTTATTCCCAGTCAAGGTACATGCCCAGGTTGCAGGATCCACCCCAGTAAGAGATGTGCAGGAGACAGTTAATCGATGTTATGCTCCCACATTGATGTTTCTTTCTTTCCTCTGTCTCTCAAAAAATTAAAAAAAAAATCTTTAAAGTATTTTCACCTTTTAAAAAAATCTCTTTACCTCTATCCTGGAGAACTTCTCAGTTGTTAGGATTTCATTGTAATATAGTCCATAGTCATGAGATATTTGAAGACTCTAAATGTCTATCAATATGGAAGTAGTTACTAAAGAATATGGTGTGTATAGTGTGCTACAATGTGTTTTGTGGGGGGAGAACATAATGTTTATGTATATTATGCATAGACTATTTTTGGAAGAATATTATGTGCAGCCCTAGTTGGTTTGACTAGTGGATAGAGCATCAGCCTGTAGACTGAAGGGTCCCAGGTTCGATTCCGGTCAAGGGCATGTACCTTGCTTGCAGGCACATCCCCAGTTTGGGGGGTGCGAGAGGCAGCTGGTCGATGTTTCTCTCATCGATGTTTCTAACTCTCTGTCCCTCTCCCTTGCTCTCTGTAAAAAAATCAATAAAAAAAAAAAAGAGTAACTAATGAAACAGAAAGCAAACAAAAAACAATGCAGAAAATGAAAGAAACCAAAAGTTGGTTGTTTGAAAGATTGATGAAACTGATAAAAACTCTAGTAAGACTGATGACAGAAAAAAAGAGGGTACTCACAAATTAACTCTATCAGGAATGGAAAAAGGGATATCCTACTCATTCAGTAAACTAAGGGCAGCAAACTATGGCCCAAGGGCCAATTCCAGATGCTGCCTACTATTGTAAATGAAGTTTTATTGGAACACTGTCACACTAATTTATTTATGTATTGTCTGTGGCTGTTTTTGCTCTAAGATGACAGAGTTAAGTAACTGTAACAGAGTTATCCTAAGACTGGTAAAGCCTAAAGTACTTACTATTTGACCCTTTTAAGAAAGTTTGCCGCCCTAACCAGTTTGGCTCAGTGGATAGAGCATCGACCTGTGGACTGAAAGGTCCCAGGTTCAATTCCAGACAAGGGCATGTACCTTGGTTGCGGGCACATCCCCAGTAGGAGGTGTGCAAGAGGCAGCTGATCGATGTTTCGCTCTCATCGATGTTTCTAACTCTCTATCCCTCTCCCTTCCTCTTTGTAAAAAATCAATAAAATATATATATTTTTTTAAAAAAAGTTTGCCAACCCCTGTCTAAGAAAACGTACTTTTATTTGACTTACTATTTACTATTGAGTAGGGCCTCAATTTACATGTTAACATATAGAAGATGGATTCATTGCAAATTACTTTGATTTTTATAGAGGTACAAATTTCTGGTATAAAAGATAACCACTAAGGTTTAATTAATAAGGTGTCCTTATTTCCCACCTAGATATTAATTATCCTTATCTCCTTATTCATTCAGCCATTCAACAAATATTACTAAGCATCTGTTTCATGCTAGGCATTGCTTTGATGGAGCTCATTACTTGGAAAAAGGGAGACAGAGATTAAATAGACATAATAATAATAATAAATGTAGGATTGCAAACTAATGGAAGTGCTCTGAAGGAAAGAAATTCAGCCTTATAGAATAAAGGTAGCTAAATTTGGAATTTATTGAACAGTTATAGTATCACACATAATATCAAAGATATTCACTGTATGTTGTTTGAGACCAAAAAATATTGGGAATAACTTATCCATCAATAGAGAACTGGTTAAATAAATTAAGGAAGATCCACATAGTTACTGGAATGAATAAGACCACTCTATATCAATATGGAATGATATCCAGGATACACTATGATGAGAAAGAAAGGTGCAGCATGGTATGTATAGTGTGTTACAATTTGTGTTGGAAGGAAAAAGAACATAATGTTTATGTATATGTATTATGCATAGACTATTTTTGGAAGAATATTCAAGAAATTGTCATTGCTGTCTTTAGGAGGGGAAACTAGGAAGCTGAGAGCACCAAAACGAGCGTAAAATATGTCTTCTAAAGAACAGAAGATTCCTGGTAAATTGAACTTATTGAGGTACTTCATTTCTAGTAATGTTTTTGCCTTCAAGTTTACTGCACATTATCATAAAATTATTTGATTTATGTTTGCATAATGCATGATTGGGCAAAACTAGGTTTCAAGCTGTTCACATGGAAAATACTACTATAATTATATAATAATGCAAGAGTAAAAACAAACAACAACAAAAAAGGCCAGAAGAGCAGTTTTGAAAAATACACAGCCAGAGAAGTTGATCCAAACCAGCAGTAGAAGCAAAAGCTGATGCTACTGATTCAGAATGAATTTCCCAGTTTACTTAAAGGTCCAAGCACCCTAGAGAACCTCTTTAAAGAACTGGACAAGAAATGGAGACAGAGAAGTTAGTTTCAAAGAATTCCAGAGGTTACTGAAAAACAAAACAAAACAAAACAAAACCACCCATCAGAGAAAAGGCAAAATGACATAATTCTGCTAAGAGAAGAGCATCTGGTAAGTGGCTATATTCTATTTGCAGTCCCCAATGTCTCCATTTAATTATTTCAGATTATAATGATCTCACAGTGATATCCAATTATTGCTAATTAATACAATAACAACAAAGAATGAACAGTTAAGAAACCAGGCGGCCAAGTATCACATAGGTCATACTGAAGACATCCAGACTGATGACAAGACTTTAAAGAGATGAGACCCATTTATTTCAATAAATCAGAGGGATGAATGATTGTTGGTAGATGAGTAATGATTAGTGGTAGGAAGCGATATAAACCTCAAAGAGCAGGAGTTTTTACCTGAAAGTGGAGGAGTAATGTTCAAGAAGTGACAGTGAGGAATGATAAGGACATCAGATCCACCTCCAAACTCATGGGTACATGGAGTATGGGAGAATGAGCAACCACTGCCTGCAGGCTAGAGGGAAAACAGTATCTTTCTCCAAGAAAAAGCCAGGTCTCAGAACATTGCCCTTCTCTCATATCTTGTTTAAAAATATGTGTATATTTTTATTGATTTTTGAGAGGGAGAGGGAGTGAGAGATAGAAACATCAATGATGAGAGAGAATCAGTGATTGGCTGACACCTGCATGCCCCACACTGGGGATGGAGCCCACAACCCAGACATGTGCCCTGACCAGGAATTGAACCGTGACCTCCTGGTTCATAGGTTGATGCTCAACCACTGAGCCACACCAGCAGGGCCTTTTCTCATGTCTTAATTAACAAGTCCTAGTATAAATGGGATTTAATAGCTCAACAGATTCCTGTCACTGAAAAAGTTGGGAAGGGAGGGGTGATAAGTGAGAGTGAGTTGAAAAGCACAAAGTTAATACAGGAATATCAAATCTGACTCATAATGATTAAGGCACTTCATAACGAGAAAAAAGGGAAGGATGGAAAAATATGATGAGAAACTGGTGACATGATTGCTGCCTATCCATCTTTGGTATAAAATGGTGAAAGCTTTGAGGCAAATCATGGTGGATGTCTTAACAATGGAATTTGGAGGAAACAGATTTACAATCAGGGAAAATGGTCAATGGGATTATGAGGATTTCCCATCAAAGGGTAGATAGCAAAAAATTATAATTCCCTGGCTCTTGCTAACAGCTCTGGTTAAATCCTGATCTTTGAAAGAGAAGCAGATAAAAGCAGGGTTGGGGAAAGCTACAAGCTTGGTTTGTCCTGGAAAAGCCTTCTTTTCTTCCACAGCTTCCTGAAGAATGTCACATAAGCTGTATAAATATCTGGTAATATCAAAGAAATGTTTCATAAACCAAACACTCCCTGTTTTATAAGGTGACCTGGAAGCCTCAGTTAGAGATCTCATCCATTACTCTGGCTGGAGAGAACACATTCAATGAGGGAAAGGAAACCAGAGGGTACATACACGATGTTCCAGACTCCCTACTTCATTTGTACCGTTTGTTTTTCTTATTTTCTCACTTGTACCATTTGATTGTTGTATTGTTACAATTATTACTAAAGTTTAATTATGGTAAGCTAATTCATGTGAATCTTATCTGACAATTTGATCCTTTGTCTTAGCTCAAGGGAATAGAGCCCAAGAGAGGACAAATGGTCAGAAGCACTTAGTGACCAGGAGTAAAAGAAATGAGTTCTGGGGAGGTTAGATAGCTACAGTGTTGCTAAGAAAATTAATCCCAATAGTTCCCAATAAGGGAAGGAGATACTATGAACTCTTGGCTTCCCAGGTTTAGTGGGATTTGGCTGAGTTATTTTTTTAAACTATATTTGTATTGATTTCAGAGAGGAAGGGAGAGGGAGAGAGAGATAAAAACATCAATGATGAGAGAGAATCATTGATCGGCTGTCTCCTGCACGCCCCCTACTGGGGATTGAGCCGCAACCTGGGCATGTGCCCTTGACCAGAATCGAACCTGGGACCCTTCAGACTGCAGACTGATGCTCTATCCACTGAGCCAAACTGTCTAGGGCTTGACTGGGTTATTTTTTATTTAATGTTCCACTACATGTTCAATAATAAAAATATAGGAGATACACAATTCTTTTTCATCCATTCAGTGGCTAATTCTTCCTTTTAGATGATTAAAAGATGGTTAACCACCTTAAATGGTTAAAAGGCATGGGTTGTGGTTTCAGCTCTAGGTCCATCATTTACTAATAATTTAACCTTTGAAAAACAATTTAACCTCTCCAAGATTCAATTTTCATTGTTGTTACTCTTAAGAAAAAGAGTTCACCAGGGGAGGAAGCAGGAATCATTTGTAGAGTCAATATTGGATTCTAGATGTAACTTGGATAAAAGGTAAGATGAAAATAAGCTCCAATTTTAGATCAGTTCCTCTCCTGCCCACGCCTCCATAGCCTGGCTCTGCTCCCAGGGCCTAAGCAAAAGCAATACTAAATTCTTATTTTAAATAAAAATGGGGGGGGGGGCGGGAGGGGGTCCTGGCTTACAATAGGTGGAACCTTAGACTAAAAAACCCTTTGGGAAAGTCTGGAACTCACTGTTTGTAGGAGGATGTAGAAAGCTTACCAAGTTGAGAACGGGGGCAGAGCCAATCCTTTTCTTTTCAAAACCATAGCAAAGCAGAGACTGTAGGACTCCCATATGCAATACTTGGAGGATTCCCAAAACAGAAGGCTGTGGAACTAGCAATGCTTACTTATTACCACTTCTCAAAAGACAGAATTCTAATAAATCTGGCACAAAGTCTAGACCAGGTTTCCTAATTCCAAGTCCCAGGTTGGAAAAGTCTATAGAATATATAAATTATTGCCAGAAGAAAATTCACCAAATACTTTTAGGAAGCTGTGAAAAACTGGAATTGTTTAGAGATAGTGCTTTTGCCTCTAGCATTCTTATATCTCAGGTAACAAGCTTGACTTCTCTAGCTAACTTGGAAACTGCTGGCTGGCAACCAAGAGGAAAGCAGAGACAGAATGTCCCCTATTTTAGGAGCGATATTGATAAGGTCCTTAAGAATTCACGGTTTAACCAAATTCATCAAATTGCATCCCAATGGAAGGGCTGAGATGGTGGGAATGGGCAGCAAGGGGAACCAAGTTGCTGTGGAAAACAATACATAGTTAGGACATTTTATAGGTAAAAGGTATACTTACTTTGAACTTACATTGGAACTAAAATTCTTTTCTTGAACTCTCACAATTTTAAAATATGATCAAGAATACATTCAAAGCTTTCCTTTAATAAACTATTATCAAACAGTAGAGCAGAAGCCTTAAATTTGGTGAAGTCAGTGACTGAACTATGGCTCCATATAATCTGTCTTCCTGTAGTTATCATCAAAAGTATGCAATGGTGATGGAAAAATTAAAGTAAAATAAAGTATGCATTCTCTCAGAAGCAGCAGGTCTCAGCCAAGAAGCCAAAGCAGGCATATTATTAATCTCAAAAACAACTCAAAGGAACTGTTCAAAAAACAAACTACCCCAGGGGGCACCCTTCACCTTCCTTTTTACTGTCAGTGTGTCTGTCACCTGCACACCTACTAATAAACAAATACAAAAATGGTTTCACATTACTCCCGAAGACTAATTCTCTTCTGCAGGGGTTAGCATATTCAGAAAGCCAGGCAGAGGAGGTAATTAAATCCTTTAAAATGCACAATCAGGTATTTATGAAGTTTGGAAAAAAACAGGGTAATAATAACCACTGCTCTCTCTCCTTTTCAAAAGGACAACACTTTTTTCCTCAACTGTACACAGGTTAGAGTGAAAGGTGGCAGTAGCCTCACAAAGCAGTCCTTTGAAAAGAAAGTAATTACTACTCATTGCCTTTGCTGTGTGCCTAGCTTTAAGAGCACAGTTTGTTAAATGTTATGGTGTAAGTAAGTGATTTGCTGTAACAAAACTAACTGCTAAACAAGAATGAGTAGGCTTTGTATCCATAGTCTGACTCCCTTCCCTTTACTGTTTCCATTTTTCCCGAAGACAAACTCCCTATTGAACTAGCTGCCCAACAGATACCTCTCAGATACTCTTCACATTAACTCTCATCTGCTAGATGTGGGGCGGGGGGAAATGGCTTCCAATGACTGATCACAAAACCTGGGCCTTGCAGCACTTCTCTAGTTAAGAACACTTAGAAGATTAAGTCCTCTCCTAAAAGACTGTCACTAAAGACACCTCAAAGGTACTGAATGAATTGTGGCAAATTGCCGAAGAGAAAAATAGTATACAACATCTCCTTAAAAGAGGGTCAGCCTGGCCGGCATGGCTCAGTGGTTGAGCATCAACCTATGAACCAGGAGGTCACATGCCCGGTTGCAGGCTCAATCCCCAGTGTGGGACATGCAAGAGGCATCCAATCAATGATTCTCCCTCATCATTGATGTTTCTAGCTCTCTCTCTCCCTCTCCCTTCCTCTCTGAAATCAATAAAAATATATTTATAAAAAGAGAAAGAGGGCCAAATTTACAGGCCAAAGAGGAGAGAAATGTTATCTACCTTCTTAAGGCAGAATAACTATACATACCAGGTTAAAAGAACTATGAAAACAACACTAACTTAATCTTGGTTTAATGAGAAAATATATCCAGTCTCCAAGTTGAGATTCATAGAGAACCCTCAGAAGACTGAGCTTAAAATTTTGTTTCAAAAGAAATCACATATGATGATCAATACCATGATTCCATCTCATTCTATCTTCTAGCCTGCACCCCACAAGTCTGGGTAAGGCTTTGGCCTCTGAAGTAAGACTGCCTGGATTTGAATCCCAATCCAGTCAATTTACTGTATCATCTTGGGTCAAAATTCCAGGTTTCTTCATGTGTAGAAAGAAAGAAGAAACGAAGGAAGGAAGGAAGGAAGGAAGGAAGGAAGGAAGGAAGGAAGGAGAAGGAAGTGCTGAACTGATTGGGAAGAAGAAAATTTGTCAAATTTTAAAATCACAAAAATAGAAGAAAGGGAGAGAGAAAGAAAGAAAGAAAGAAAGAAAGAAAGAAAGAAAGAAAGAAAGAAAGAAAGAAAGAAAGAAAGAAAGAAAGAAAAACAATACCTAACTCATAGGGTTATTATAGATATTAAAGGAGATAAGCCATGCAAAGTATTAACACAATCCCTAGCATGTAGTACAAGCTCAGTAAATATTGGTGTCATTACTTTTGTTGTTATTACACTTCATTTCAGCTCAGGCACCATTTCTTCTAGAAAGTTTTCCTTGATGAAACCTTCATCCCACCTCTCTTCTGTATATTTTACATATACTTCTATCATAGTATTTCTCTCATTGGATCATATTTGTTTGTCTACCTCACACACTCTGTCCTCTTTAAATGCTGAGGTTGTATCTTGCATCTCTGTATTTGTAGGCCCAGCAAAACACTAACAGGCATACAAGGAATTATTTGTTAATTTTAAATTTCTCCAATATTTAAATAAATTTGTTATTTTTTTAAACTAACAAAATCTAGCAAAAGATGTCAGTTCCAATATGGAGTTACTTGAATTTCAGTCATTTGAGTCAGATCCTTAATGTTAATTAATTTCTTTGAATAAAAGAAGAGATACAGGAGAACAAAGAAAAGTTCCCAGTTCACTGAAAAATTAGAAAGAGCTCTTCTTTCCTTTTTTAAAAAAAATGTTTTTATTGACATTTTTAGAGATAAAGGGAGAAACATCCATGGGCTGTCTCCTGCATGCCCTCTACTGGGGATTGAGCATGTGCCCTGACCAGGAATCAAACCGACCACTTCTTGGTGCATGGGACAATGCTCAACCAATTGAGCCATACTGGCCAGGCTAGAAAGAGCTTTTCAAATTAAATTGGGGAGAGCAATGAAAGGGAGGTATGATGAGAGAGGAGCAGAGAGAAACTGAAGAGAATCTAAGTGGGTTAAAAAAAAGATAACTGAATCTAACATAACCAGCTAGGAAACAGCCTTTCCTGCCTAAACACTAAACTGGAAAATCCTTTCAAATCTCAAAGCAATCTTTCCTCATGAAAGGACCAAACAAATTTCAGTTCCCTGAGCTATCTATTTCAGACCACTCCATTTCACTCACAATCCAGATGGGCTTTCAGCATGGAACACAGCAATAATGGAGAATGGCTTCCCAGTTCACCTAAGCAGAGAACCATCCATTACTGATGACATCTAGATCCATTTAAT
>NW_006300377.1:3189630-3197984 GCF_000327345.1 Myotis davidii | reverse complement strand
GGAGCAACACGAAAAACCCTCAAAGTTCTAGTCACCTAATTGACAAAATGAAAACCAGTCTACCATAATCTTAATGCCTTGGTGTCTATCTGATTGATACTTTACTAATCAAAAGTTTGCATTAACTGGATACAGTTGCTATTAAGTTTCAAAAGACCTATCTGTTAAGGTAAGTCCAAAGCCATTTTCACAACCAAGTTATAAGTAAGAGTATTAATAAAAACACTGGTATAGCTGAAAATAACTCTCCTACCATAAGTCACCTGCTTAGAAATTATACAGTCATCAAGGGCATTATAAAAGCAGATTGAAGGCAAGTGACTTAACCATGTACTTAAAAAACAACAACAAAAAACTAAATAGGGGGTTACATTGCGACATGTGACATACTCAGAATTTCCTGCTTCGTTATTTCTCCCACCACCTTATGACTAAAAGTCTTTGGAGAATGCTGTCAGCAAGGAGAGCACGCCTCCAAGCCACAGCGTGAAGGAACCCACACCTCTCTGTGTAATAGTCTTTGTACTTTAAAAATCACAGGTATCAAATGATAACAGATAAATTTTGGCCTGTACATAAAAGTGGTTCTAAAAAGAAAGAAAATGTTTTTTCTAAAGAGAAAAGTACTTAGATATGATTGATGACAAGGATCTAGCAGTTACCTGTACAGCCCACTGTAGATGTGATTGTTATGAACCTGCAGTTGATTGCTGTCTCCCACTGCAGAGCTAATAAATTGCTTGCATTCACCACAATCATACAACCTTCTTTTCAAACCCACACAGTGAACCTTGAATCAGAGCACTTTTGTTTATGGGAAGGCCTTTCTTTCTTTTCTTTTTTTGTGCTGATTGATTTTGTTGTTTCTAAAGAGAAGGCCATTTAGAGCAGCGGTCGCCAACCTTTTGGACCTCGCAGACCACTGGTTGGCGACCGCTGGTTTAGAGGGTTGTGGCAGAGATATGTAAATTAAATAAAATAGCAGTAAGCTTGGGAGGAAATAATACAGCAAACCATGATGTGTTATTTTAGCAGATATGGCCAATAGAGGAAAAGTTTATGTCAATTTATCCATTAAAAAATCTCTGGTTTTGGAGCATTATGTAAGTGTAAAAAAACAAACAAAACAAACAAAAAGAAACTGCAGTGGGCTGAACTGGGACATATAAAGACTCAATACAACCAAGCTTCGAATACTTAAATATCTCAAACCACTTTTTGCTTATAGCAAATAAAACGCAGAGCTACAGATGCTTTATCATCTGTGTGTAAATGAAAGCGAAATTGTGTGAGTAGTTAGTATTCTTAGAATTTTTGGGAGCCGGTTTATTTAAATGAAATCAAAGCCAATCTGTGTCTGTACAGAAATAATTTTCTTAGGGCTCTTATTCTCTAGACTTTACAGAGCTGTACATATTCTTCCCTCCTTATGAAATAAAGAAGTAAAAAGATCTCTGCAGGTTAAAAAACACTTCAAATAAATCTGGTAGAAGAAAGTTCAAAGGGATTAGAATATTAGTTGTCTCAGAAGGCTGTTGCAGAACAGGGTTCAGCTCATCCCTGTCCCACTCTTTGTGCTCCCATAGTGCGTCTTGGAATTTATCATGCTATTTTAAGTTTCTACATCTATCTCTGCTTCCATAGTGTGAATTCTCTGATGGCAGGAACTGGGTTTTATTTAGATGGGGACAGTATTTGTGGACCTGAACTGAATATATGTATAGTGTGCACATAACACATAAATATTAATTATCATTGATCTGAATGAAGCATCCTAAAGAAGGTATTAAAATTCAGTATGCATATCTTAACACTGAATGTAAGACAACACATATAAAGAATCAGGGGTCACTAACATTAGAAATGTATAATCAAGTTAAAGTCATCAATATAATGCAGGCCTGGCCAGTGTGACTCAGTTGGGTGAGCATCATCCTATGTAACAAGAGGTTGTCAGTTCGATTCCAGGTCAGGAAATACACCTGAGCCATGGGCTTGATCCCCAGGAGGGGGTATGCAGGAGGAAACTGATCAATGATCCACATTTTTCTTTCTCTCTCTCTCTCTCTTTCTCTCTCTCTCTCTCTCCCCTCTCTCCCCCCCCTTCTCTCTCTGTCAAATCAATAAAAACATATATAAAAAAACTAGAGGCCCAGTGCACGGATTCATGCACCAGTGGGGTCCCTCAGCCTGGCCTGTGGGGATCAGGCTAAAACCAGCTCTCCGCCATCCCCCGAGGGGAAGAATATGTACAAGGAGGGAAGAATATGTGAGAGGACACAGGCCAGGCCAAGGGACCCCACCAGTGCACGAGTCCACGCACCGGGCCTCTAGTATGCATATAAGATCTTTGGTTAATCTTTTCCCGCCTTCCTCCCTTCTCCCTTCCCTCTGTGATTCACCAGTCTGTACCATGTTTCCATGCCTGTGGTTACTGCTCCTGCATCAAGCGCCTGTCCCCTCATGGCCAGTGCACGTCATAGCTACCAGTCCGAGGGTCGGCTGGTCACTTAGGCTTTTATGTAGAGAGAGATAATGCAGCCCTAGCCCGTTGCTCAGTGATTAGAGTGTTGGCCCCCAGACTGAAGGGTTGCAGGTTCAATTCCAGTCAAGGGCACATACTTCAGTTGCAGGCTCAATCTGCAGCCCCATGTACAGGAGGCAACCAATCAATGTGTCTCTCTCACATGGATGTTTCTCTCTCTGTGTCTCTCCCCCTCCCTTTCACTCCCTCTAAAAAAAAAGAAAAAAAATCAATGGAAAAAACATCCTCAAGTAGGATTAACAAAAAAAAAAATAATGCAGCACTAACATTCAGATAATTTGATATTTTCTTATTTATTTACTGCAGATGTGTGGCTTTTAATATACTTCATTCTTTTTTTTTTTTTTAAATATATTTTATTGATTTTTTACAGAGAGGAAGGGAGAGAGATAGAGAGTCAGAAACATCGATGAGAGAGAGACATCGATCAGCTGCCTCCTGCATACCCCCTCATGGGGATGTGCCCGCAACCCAGGCACATGCCCTTGACCGGAATCGAACCCGGGACCCTTCAGTCCACAGGCCGACGCTCTATCCACTGAGCCAAACCGGTTTCGGCTATACTTCATTCTTATGACAGGTATCTACATTCCTATTATAGCTCCATTTTCAAGTTGATTGTAATTCACACATTCTACTGACAGGAATAAAATTTTGGGCAAATGGTCAATACTTCTATCAAATTACCTAGTATGGACTCTTTCTAACCACAGAGAAACTGGTTTTTCCTTATCCTCATCTGTAAATGGCAATATTTCCCTACTGCTTCAAAAGTGACATTAATTCTAGGCAGAACATAAAGCCTTATGGCTATCCAAATGTGTCTTGGATGGCCTTATATTCTGCCCAGAACACAGACACACACACGCACACACACACCCCATAAGCACACAGGAAAAACCCCTGAAAACACATCAATGCACAGAGGGCCTTTACTCTTTACCTCTTCCTCCCCACTGACAGAAGCAGCTATGCTGCCAAGACAGCAACCCCCACATGAAATATGAGAGTGGAGGTGAAACAGCTCAATCGAAACAGCTCAATCAAAACAGCTTAGGAAAGGAAAGGGGGGTATGCTCGGCAGCGAAAGTCTCCATGAAAAGGCCAGAGAACTTTTGACTCTGCCTTGACATCTTGGGCAAATAGTCCTGCTTGAGGTCTGCTTACCTGAGCTTAGAGGCCAAACACAAACCTTTAACCTTTCACAGAGAGGAATATGAAAATGCGCCATTTTTTGAAAAGTGCACTGTGAGAAATGTCAGGGTTTAACTTAGAACAGTGGTTCTCAACCTTCCTAATGCCACGACCCTTTAATACAGTTCCTCATGTTGTGGTGACCCCCAGCCATAAAATTGTTTTCGTTGCTACTTCATAACTGTAATTTTGCTACTGTTATGAATCGTAATGTAAATATCTGATATGCAGGATGTATTTTCATTGTTACAAATTGAACATAATTAAAGCATAGTGATGAATCACAAAAACAATATGTAATTATATATGTGTTTTCCGATGGTCTTAGGCGACCCCTGTGAAAGGGTTGTTCGACCCACAAAGGGGTCGCAACCCACAGGTTGAGAACCTCTGGCTTAGAAACATACTCTGGAGAGCAGAGCTGAGAGCGATTTTGAAACCAAGCTGTTAAGAGACTGATGAACTGGAATGCACAGGTAGAAGAAAAGCTTGCACTGCTTCAGCACAGGGGGCTGTTTTGCTTCAGGCCAAAAGCCACAGACTGACACAGTAGGATACAGATTACTCAGCTTTCTGAAATGGAATATGACTCTTCAGCTTCTCTCTACAAGACTGCTTCATTTGTTCTGATTAAGACTCACTCATTCTACCAGGCCTACTTCCATAAGCCTCCAGATGACTCAGGTTGCCCTCAGTTAAGGACAATAAACATTGTTATCAAAAAAAAGAAAAAGAGAAATGGCGGGGGGAGGGGGGCGGGGGGGGTTCTTAACACTCAGAATGGCAGTCCTTTAAGATTTTAAGCTTGAATCTCAAATTAGAGCTACAGAAGTAAAACCTCCCCATTTCCCAGGTCTGATAATGCTAGTCATTCCCTTTATTACCTAAAAGAATCCATGAGCACATATTTATTTCAAACTCAAATGTGCTACTTGGTTTAGAATCGAAGCATAATGTTAAGCCAGTTGGAAGAAAAAGAGCATTCTTTAAAATCCTGCCATTTGCTGGGAGAGTTTAAAAGGGGTATTGGAGTGAGTCACACTGGGCACTTATCTTTAGGGGCAGAATCTGTAGTTGGAGTTTGAGAGAGGCCTTGGCCAGCATTCTTCTCTGCTTTTGTTTCTCCTAGCCAGCATCTCTGATGGTTAATGCACCATTCAGGGACATTATAATTCCTTCTTATCTTAGGGTATTTTACAATTTCCTTTCGTGACTGACCAGAGAAGTTCAGGATTTATATAACTTGGTGCTTGCCATATGCTAAGCATTGGAACTGTTCACCTGAGGGCCTGAGTAACAAACCTGATGCCAAAAAGGCAGGAGCACCCTGATGCAGAGATTTTAAAGAGCTGACTGGCTGAATACATCTAACACCCATGAAATCAACAGAGAACACATACTTCCACACTGGGGATAAAGACTACAGCTGTAGCACTTTTTCTAAATCTCCAGATAGTCACCCTCACTGCTTATTCAGGAATGTGGATTATTAGTGGTGGAGAGGATGGGCTGGATTGAAAGCTGGATACCTACTCTACTGTAGACAGGGGCTTCACCTACATAATTCTTAGCAGAAGGTTATTCTATTGAGACCAGCTTGGGATATCGATTGCTTACTCTCTTACATTCCTAGGATTCTGCAAAGAAGAATGGGTCTCTGTCACTGAATTACCCTGGGACCCTAGGAAGGCCTCAGCCTTTTTGGAGGAAATCTTGGTATCAGTAACATCTACCCTCTCAAAAAGAATTTCTGTTCCCTAGAAATGACAAAGGAATCAAAAGACTTCCAGCTCCATGAGTACAAAGACCATGTCTGTCTTATCACTGCATTTCTAATGCCTAGGATTGTAAGCATCCAATAAATACATTTTGAAGGAAGGGACTAACTCTGCAAGCTACTTCTGAAACAAAATCCAAAGTGTTATTGAATCAGCTCCAGTCAAAACACCGTTCTGACCAAAAGACAGAGCTAACCTGGCCTAGCACGAGGCATTGCCAAGCATAGACACATCATCAGTGCTGCAGGAAATAAACCAGGGCTGAGGGCCATGTGGTGTCATCGCAGCAGTAGAGTCCTCTTCCAGAGGAAAAGTATCCTTGGCTGAAGGAGGAAATAAGTAGCAGTCATGCTCCCTAGTGACATGTTACAGTTATGGAAAATGCACAATACAGCTCACCCTGTCATGGGCTTCAACCAACCTCAGACCTGTAAAGCTGTATGAATGGAGGTCTACTTTTCCTGACAATGAAGAAAGGCCAGAGGAGAACCAAGACAGCAGTGTAGGTAAACACCTGTACTCGCCGCCTCCCACAACCACATCAAAATTACAACTAAGCCCTGGCTGGTTTGGCTCAGTGGACAGAGTGTTGGCCCAAAGGGTCCCGGGTTCGATTCCAGTCAAGGGCATATGCCCAGGTTGCGGGCTGGATCCCCAGTCGGGGGCATGCAGGAGGGAGCCGAGCAATGATTCTCTCTCATCATTGATGTTTCTATCTCTCTCTCCCTCTCCTTTCCTCTCTGAAATAAAAATATATTTTTAAAATATTACAACTAAAATACAGAACAATCATCACCCAGAACTGCCTGAAAGCTGGATGAATGGAAGTCCTACAACTAGAGAAGTAAAGAAGAAAGCATGGTGAGACAGATAAGAGGGGCAGAGGCATGGAACGGGCTGGACCAGCACCCAAGTGTGTGGCTTTTTAAATTGGGGGGTGGAGTGGGAGGGACAATAGGCTCTGCAGAGGGCCCCCATGAGGAGCAAAGGGTCCCAGCCTCACACCAGACCCCTAGCCCAGACTTCTAGAGCTGGGAAAATAAGTTCCAATAATTATGGGCTGTAAAAACCTGCGGGGATTGGGGCTCAGTGACATGGAGGCTGCTGGAGACCCAGCTTTTCCTCTTAAAGAGCTGGCATATGAACTGAACTTACAAGCTCCTGCTTCCTCTGAGCTCCAGCACCAAGGTGAGGCTCTGGGGGACACAGACACATACAAGGAGGAACTGGATTGTCTGGCATCAGGGCAGGAACTCGGGGGCAGCTTTCTTGCAGATGGAGGTGCTGGCAGGGGTCACTATTCCTGTTCTGGGACCTCCCAGGTCACAGGGCTGACTGGCAGCCATTTTTGTTTGCTCTGCCCTGGTGATTCCCTGAGACCCCACCGGATCCAATATGCAGCCCCACCCAACCTGTGTGCAGTGACTTTTGCATATGAATGGCCTGTCCTTGCTCCTGCATCAGACTTTGCTAAATGTCTCAAACAAACAGCAACTGGGTCAGGTGCCCTAAACCTATCAATAAAAGGCCCAAGACCTGGCACTGGCACCAGCCTTCCTTGTTTCACAGCTGGGCCTTGCGTAGGTATTTATAAACACAATACAAATAGGAGAAATCTGCAGACCTCTGTAGCTCCTACAGAGTGGCCCCAGGAGTGTCAGAGTTTGCACCTCCCTGGAGATCCAAGAGCCAGTGTACCCGGTGGACAGCGTTAGACCATACCAGATTACAATGCCACACATCCATAAGCGACACACTCAAGGGATAGACTCAGTGAGCACCAAAGCCCCACTGAAGCAAGTCCCGCTCTCCCACTGTAGCCGCAGCTGGTCCTCACAGCCTATTGCCCTAGAACAGTGGTTCTCAACCCTGGCTGCACATTAGAATCACCTGGGAATCTTCTTAAAATTCTGATTTCTGGGCCTCATGGATTTTAAAAAGATTCCCAGGTGATTCTAATGTGCAGCCAAGGTTGAGAACCACTGCTCTAAAGGATGCTGACCACATGGGCTGACTTTTTTAAAGGAAGCTCTTGGATAAAAGATCAGAAAGAAAGCTCAAAATGCAGGCCCTTAAACCAAGAGCTATGCATTTTGACCCAATTTCTTCAATACTACTCAGCTGAGAAAAAAATGTCCAAACACTAACCAGACACATAGTTCTTGGTCATGTTCCTGCCAATTCCACATAATAATGCCTTGAATTGGAAGTTGTTCCAGTTAGTAAGATTTTTACACAATCTCCAAAATAAGCCAAAAGGCCTTGCTTGGCACTGCGATTGTTATTTTGTTGTTGTAAGCTCCTTAACTATATTATTATTTTCTCCCTTGAGGATTTCCTAAAAGTCAACTTAAGAAAAATTTTAAGTTAAATTGGATTTACTGGCCCAATTATGCCATTTTCTTATCCCTCTTTACTTTGTTAGGAAAGGTGTTTGCATGTTTCTAAAAGGAATAAAGAACTCACCAAAATTATAGTTTTCCAAGATAGAGAGGACTTAAGATGATTATCTTTTACTAAAAAGTATTCAAACAAGAGACAATTACTTCATTTCACTGAGAGAGAGGCTGACTTTAGAGGATTCTGACTGGTCTTACTTAGTGCAATTAAATTGTGATATAACAAGATACCATTGACTTACTCAATGCTAGCTGAATTTTAGAATAAAAAAGCTTGCATAGTTTGTGTTAACAACCAGAACACTCTACCTTCCCCCAGCTGCCATGTACTCAAGTCATTATCCTACAATCTGAGGAGACAGATTTAGGATTAATAATTTATTACCTCCCTATACTGCAATGTAGTTAAGAATATAGGACAGTTTGAAGAGAAAGTTC
>NW_006300377.1:3188723-3189610 GCF_000327345.1 Myotis davidii | reverse complement strand
GCTCATTGCTATGAGACATATTCCATTAGTCATCCACCTTAAATTAGGTGCCCAGCAGATACAAGAAGAGCAAGGATATAATGCCACCTAAAAAGTCTCCTGAAAATGCTTTCCTCTTGAAGATAAGACTGATGCATGTTCAAAATATATTATTCTCTTAAAAGAAAATGATACCACTTGGTCTGACTGGTACAACAGAGGCTACAGCCCTCAGAGTACAATCAAAGGGTAGGTACAAAGAAGGTGCCGTATGTCTGCCAGGGGCAAATATAAGCAGTTATGAGATCAAAACTAGAATTAGTGGAGAAAAGACCTTTTGCCCAACCAGGAGCTGTTTTTGTCCCAAATGCAGTCTCTGTGCAGTTTGAGGGTGATAATTACTCTCTTCCACTCAGAGATTGGGACTAATTAAAAAATAAAACATGGCAGTGAGAGGTAGACAGAGATCAAAATATCATCATTATAAGAAGTGCTGGGAGCCGGTCCATCCTTGCTGTTTCAAGGGACCTGGCATATATGGCATACTGTTCTTAATATATTTGCTCACCTTCTTGGCACTATGTGTTTTAACCAAGGTCACCTCTCTGAGAAAGGTTGTTTCCCCAGGTAGGGATTTTCCCCTGAAGTTAGGGAGGGAATAAAACCCCTTATCTAAGTGCCAGGTGGGTAATTAATCACTTTAACTACGAACAATCATGCTTAAGCTGCATGATCTTTTCTCCCTGGAATGGAGATAAGAAACACCTTTGGAATAGAGGATGATAGGATTGAATCAACTGGTATAAATACAGATGTAACAAGACAACAAGACACAGAACTTAGATGAAGAACCTAGACACAGACCTCTTTAAGCAATACAAAAAAAGATTAAAAAAAAAGGCACTTAG
>NW_006300377.1:3187517-3188587 GCF_000327345.1 Myotis davidii | reverse complement strand
CATGTCATTCCTTCTTCGCCGACTCCGTCCACACCTTTGGGGACCCCTGGACCTGCTGGGGTTGGACCCCAGCAAAGAAGCAATAAGGTGACTGGAGAACATAACTTAGATGTACAATCACAATGAGCTTTCTAATACTTTCCTATGCAGAATGAAATTTACCCAATTGGACAAATGCAGGCTGTCCTACCATGGATAGACCAGTTAGAACATGGCAAGGAGAGAACACATACAGATCCTGAAGATTGGTCATTTCCTACAACAGGATTCTTTTTCAAATGCACCAATCAGAAAAATCAGTCTTCCATTCATGAAGACAGCCAGAGAAAGGGTAGGAAAAAGAAGACATTCCTTCCAAATATTATTCCCTCCTGGGAAGTGAAGTGTCCTTAATTAATGGGCTAAGACTGAAAACCAGAATAGGAAAGAACGATTCTCCTTAACAAGTGTATTCGAACATGGTGCTATTCCCAGCATAATCTTTAAGCTAAACCAACAAACCTTTGTTGTTATCTACTATGTGCCAGATGCTTGGTATGTTTCATGAATAAGACAGTTTCATGAAGCAGATACATAAGCAGGTAATCACAGTAGACTTCTACTCACAGCCATGACGGAGTAACTGGTACGAGACTCATCATCTAATCCAGCCATGGGCAAACTACGGCCCACGGGCCGGATCCGGCCCGTTTGAAATGAATAAAACTAAAAGAAAAAAAGACCGTACCCTTTTATGTAATGATGTTTACTTTGAATTTATGTTAGTTCACACAAACACTCCATCCGTGCTTTTGTTCCGGCCCTCCGGTCCAGTTTAAGAACCCATTGTGGCCCTCGTGTCAAAAAGTTTGCCCACCCCTGGGCTAGACCCTGGTAGCTGTGCTATATCTCTTGAAGTCTACTGTTCGTAGGACTCTGCATGATGACCTAGAAATCTGACAATGTGTTTCTGGAGAAAATTTAACAATATGGATATGACCATGATTTTATTTAATTTGCTTTTGTTTCCACTTTCCTTTATACCAACTTTTACTAAGAAAATGATCTATTTTTCTAAAGTAAATTTTTTC
>NW_006300377.1:3185563-3186642 GCF_000327345.1 Myotis davidii | reverse complement strand
TGGGGCAGGCCTGCCCACCGCTGGCAAGTGGACATTCCCCGAGGGCTCTGTGCTGCCAGAGGGATATCTGATTTCCAGCTTAGACCAAATGCCCTGGGAAGCAGGCCTGAGTCAGTAGGTGGTCATCCTCGAAGGGGTTACACACTGCGAGAGGGCACAGGCCGGGCTGAAGGACCTACCCTCCCCGAGTGCACAAATTTTGTGCACCAGGCCTCTAGTCCTATATAATAAAAGAGAAACATGCAAATTTACCATCCCTCCGCTACACTCACCAGCCAATCAGAGTATGCAAATTGACCTGACAAAGATGGCGGATAATTTGCATACACAGGTGTCAAGCACCTCAGGAGGTGACTGAGGCCGCTGGTTCCCAGGACCACTGCTGGCCAGGGAGGCGAGGCCAGACGTGCCTAGCCACATCCATGAGCTCCCAGAATCTTGCCAGTGGAGAGCAGAGCGGGAGAGAAGCAGGCAGAGAGCGGGAGGTTTGGAGGACTTGGCAGAGCAGGAGACTGCTGGACATAGAGCAGAGTCAGAGGTCGGCTTAGAGGGCTCGGGTCCCTCTGTTACCACAGCTTCCTCATCACAGCTGTGGACACTGATAGCAGGGAGAAGGAAGTCCCACCCTCACAAAATCAGCCAGAATCAGCCTTTGGTCAGACAGCTCTCAGCGGCCTGACAGCCAGGACTCTCATTTACCTGCATCTCAGACTGTGACAGTAGAGAAGTGGGACTATGTCTAAAGAACAACTGTTGATACAACGTAACTCTGCAGCCGAAAGATGCTGGCATTATCGACAGAAAATGTTTGCAGAGCAGTGTGCATCTGATCTTGAAAGAAGGTGGTGGCAAAAACAGAATATGTCGAGAGAACAGTCATCAACAAGCACTACCAATACCAGTAGGAAGTGTCTTCTCAGCGAAAATGGAGTACATGAGGATGCAATTCTCGAACATAGTTGTGGTGGAATGACTGTTTGATGTGAATTTTGCCTATCACTAAATTTCTCTGATGAAAAACCATCCGATGGGGAATTTACTTGATGTTGTAGCAAAGGGAAAGTCTGTCCAAATGATAT
>NW_006300377.1:3182957-3185329 GCF_000327345.1 Myotis davidii | reverse complement strand
AAAAAGCATTGCTCCCACAGAAGTAACAATGGCAATTAAATATGATCATAACAGTGACCCAGGTAGATATAATTCTCCCAGTGGAACCAAGGTTGCTGTCATATTCCAGCAACCTTGGTGTTACACTGGGAAACGAAGATGGAGAACCTCCTTTTGAAAGGGACTTGCTCATTCATTGTAAACCAGATCCCAATAATCCAAATGCCACTAAAATGAAACAAATCAATATCCTATTTCCCACATTAGATGCAATGACATGTTCTATTCTTTTTCCACATGGTGAAAAAGGCTGGGGAACAGATATTGCATTAAGACTCAGAGACAACAGTGCAATCGACAATAATACTAGACAAAATATAAGGGCACAAGTCACACAGATGCAGTATTATGGATTTCATCTCTCTGTGAGGGACACGTTCAATCCTATTTTAAATGCAGGAAAATTAACTCAACAGTTTATCATGGATTCATATTAAAAAATGGAGGCCAATCGGATAAATTTCATCAAAACAAACCAGTCTAAGTTGAGACCTGAAAAATATAGTGGTTTGATGGATTATCTCAAATCTAGATCTGAAAATGACAATGTGCCGATTGGTAAAATGATAATACTTCCATCATCTTTTGAGGGTAGTCCCAGAAATATGCAGCAGTGATATCAGGATGCTATGGCAATTGTAACGAAGTATGGCAAGCCCGTTTTATTCATAACCATGACATGCAACTCCAAATGGGCAGATATTACAAACAACTGACAACGCTGGCAAAAAGTTGAAAACAGACCTTACTTGGTAGCTAGAGTTTTTAATATTAAGCTGAATGCTCTTTTAAATGATATCTGTAAATTCCATTTATTTGGCAAAGTAATAGCTAAAATTCATGTCATTGAATTTCAGAAACGTGGACTGCCTCACACATATTATTGATATTAGATAGTGAGTCTAAATTACATTCCTCTAATTAATTCCCTTTCAATGTACATGAATTTCATGCACCAGGCTACTAGCTTATTATAAAACTGGGCAGAACATACAAGACAACTGTTTTCAGGAGATAAGAGGCAGTGCAAGGCAATAACCCTCGAAATAAGGGACACTTGAAGTGAGCCCTACAATTGCCCCGTCCTCAGGGGCTTCACTGAGACCAAGAAGCAGAAATCTGAGTTTGCCTAGAATCTGAGCGGTAAGACAATGAAGAGGAAGGAGCTGTGAAACGTGGGGGCAGGGCCCCAGAAGTCCATTGGGAGGGTCGACTACCAGGCTGAGGAGTGGGATGTAAAGCCAGAGGGCAAGACCACTGAGGTTTATTAGATGTAGATGGTACAGGGCTGAGAGGGAAATAGAATCACCAGAAGTCATGCAGAGCTGGGGGAAGGAGGTAGAAGCATTTTGGAATTCCAGTTCTGCAAGAGCAAAGAAATCACGTTAACACTGTAGATCAGCAAACACCAGGAAGGCTTCACCTTAAAGTAGGTCACACTCCAGAGCAAGACCTACTCAGACCTCTCTTCAAAAGTCTAAAACCCCACGGTATAATGTGGCAGAGATGTACACTCTATGAGAACATTAAAGAACAGTTCAACTGAGGGTACCCAGGGAAAGCATTACTAGTACAAAGGAGCTTATGTTTCCCTGAATCAGAGTACATCAGGCAGAACGATAACAGCACATGCAGAGGGATGGAGCACTCTGCCCGGAAACGTGAGATGGTGGTACTCCTCAAACAGTGATTTGAATGTGGAGGAGAGAAAGGACTATAGAATGATTCAGGGATTTCTACCTCAGAATATGAGTGAAAGTGATCTTTTCATGGTTGTAGGGCCTAAAAAAGGAGGAAGAGGGCTAAAAGATCATGGGTTCAGTTTTTATATATTAAGTTAGAGGTGCCCAGTCGGTGTGGCTCAGTGGCTGAACATTGACCTATGAACTAGGAGGTCACATTGTTCAATTCCAAGTCAGGGCACATGCCTGGGTACAGGGCTTGATCCCCAGCAGGGGGCATGCAGGAGGCAGCCAATTAATGATTCTCTCTCAGCATTGATGTTTCTATCTTCCTCTCTCTTCCTTTCTGAAATCAGTAAAAATAAAAATAAAAATCTTTAAAAAAAAAAAAGTTAGAGGTAGCTGAAACATCCAATTGGAGATGTATAACAAAGAAGTGGCTATATGGTTTGTAACCCAGATAGAAGTGAATGAACAGTTATAGATATGGGAGTAGTGGGCACATAGAAAATAATTATGGGGGAAAATTAGATTGCCCAGACAGAGCACACAAGAGTGAGACAAAAAAGGGTATAAACAGAACCACAAAGAACAAAACATTTAAGGGACAAGCTAAGAAGGAAGTGAGGGAAGAATAATTAAAGCTTAATG
>NW_006300377.1:3177810-3182921 GCF_000327345.1 Myotis davidii | reverse complement strand
ACGAAGTAAAGTCTGGTATAACTTAAGGTAACCAAGGAGAGTCACAAGAAAGAAGTATGCAATGCAGCAGAGATGTTAACTACAATAAAAACTAAAGGTCTCCAACTAGGAAGGTCACTGGTTACCTTGGCAAAAACCAAGGTTTGGGCAGAAGCCAGACCTCACTAGATTCAGAGGAGGACAGAGGTGAGAGAATGGGGACAGCAGATGTGGTCTATCCCCATTCAGAAAGCTTCACTGACTGGGAAGAAAGACTAAGTCAGGGAACTGGCTAGAGATTCCTCACAAAGAACATGTCTAGCTCAATAAATATTTGTTGAACGAATATGTAACTTTAAAAAAGTGAACAAAAGAATGATTTGTACCCATCTGGTTATTTTATCAGTCCTTGTTTCTTACTGTGTCTGTTTGTCTATCTGCAAATTGGATATGTATTATGCATAAGCCAAGTTCTATTTCCTCCATGAAGCCCTCCCTGATTTTTCTAAACTTCAGTGACATTCTGTACTATAATAAAAAAAGACAGACAATAACACAATAACAAGTGTTAGTGGGGACAGAGGGAAACTGGAACCCTCATATATTGCTGGTGTAAATGTAAAATGGTGCAGCTGCTGTAGAAAACAAAAAGTTAAAAGAGTTCCCATATGATCCAGCAATTTCACTCCTGGGTATATAAACAGAATGTGGTATATCCATACAATGGAATATTATTCAGCCATGAAAAGGGATGAAGTACTGATACATGCTACAACATGAATGAACCTTGAAAACATCATGCTAAGTGAAAGAAGCCAGACAGAAAAGATCACATAGTGTATGAATTCATTTATATGAAATATACAGAATAGGCAAATCCAGAGTCAGAAAATAGGTTAGTGGTTTCCAGAAGCTAAGGAGAGGGAAGAATAGGAAGTGGCTGCTAATTAGTACTGGGTTTCTTTTAGGGGAGGGAGGTTTTAAAAAATGTTCTGGAATTATATCTCAATTGAAAAAAAACCATCCTCCTCTAATTTCTTACTAAAGAACTCCTAATTCTACCCATCTATTTAGCACTACTTCATATTGAGTGAAATTACTCTCTTCAGTGAAAAATTCCTTGAAAAACAACCTCATCAATTTTCTCCTGGATTACTTCATTCACTTCCTAATACTAGTAGATATCCTACTCTAGTCCTGACATCCCTCCCCTTTTCATCTTACTTGAATCCTCACTATTATCATTCTTCTATATCCCAGCAAAATGATCTAGAAATTTACCAGTATTATTCCTCTGCTTAAATTTTTCAATAGCTCCTAATTCCTTAAAGCAATGATCTCGAAGGTAGAATGTTTGCTTACAAGGGATGCATAAGACAAATCATTAGAGTATGAAAATATTAGTGCTATTTATGTTTTTTAGTTGATCCCTTTAAATTTTTGTTTTGGGCAGTACAATGGTACTTGTTATGACATATGAACAAACACATATTTGGGTACATCCTCAACTTTTTTATGGATTAGAGTGCATAATCAAGAAAATTTGTAGACCACCTACCTAAAAAGATTAAAATCAAAGCTTCTTTGCATGGCATACAAGATCCTTCATGACCTGGCCACCATCTACCTCTTTAGGAGCTGCCATTCCAGCTTTGCTCTTTATATACCAGCAACACTAAACTGCTTATACTAGTAGAGTTTCCACTATATACCAGGCTGTTTCACACTTTTGTGTCTTTGTTCTTGCATTCCCATTGCCAGGGAATACAACTGCCCAACAAGCACAACTTTCAATTGTAGGGAAGTTATAGCAATGCTTTGCAACATAGAAAAAGTGAGTGTTTGATGAATGTTCTCCTTCTAAATGTGTCCTTGGGATAAATTCCTAGAAGCGGAATTACTAAGTCAAAGAACATAAACCTTTTGAACATCTTGATATCTATGCCAAAAAACTCTGTTCAAATTCCCAAGCACAATATGAGGGCAACTACATAACCCCTCAGCAGCACTAGATATTTTTCATTCATTTTCATCAATATGATGGATTAAAAATTATATCATTTTAATCTGTGGTTCTTTGGTTAGTAATGAGAATGAACGTTTTTTAAATGTTTATAAGTCATTTTAATTTCTTATGTTACTCTGTTTATGTCCTTTATACATTTTTTCCTACTAGGATATTGTGTTTTTTAAAAAAAAATGATGAGAAAGAGATCTGATAAATTAAAATATATAACAAATCTGTCATGCGTTGCTTGCATGTTCACTCAGTTTGAACACACCTGATTCTTGGT
This sequence comes from Myotis davidii, assembly GCF_000327345.1. Taxonomy (NCBI): domain Eukaryota; kingdom Metazoa; phylum Chordata; class Mammalia; order Chiroptera; family Vespertilionidae; genus Myotis; species Myotis davidii. The sequence continues at coordinate 3,180,648 of NW_006300377.1, read as the reverse complement.
TCTTTCATGGTAAAAGCTCCAAACTTTCCTAAAACATAAGTAGTACAATCTAATGCCCACCAGAACTACTCCTAACAATACCAACTTTGCACCTCAATACTCAATCAGCTCACTAGCATGCTGCTTTTAAGCACCCAGCTAAGAAATATGAAGACTAACCTAAGGAGCCCACAGCACTAGATCTAATGAAGTATTAGCCCCCAAAATACAGAAAAACTAGGAAATGCTTCTTCCTCCCTTGTACTTGGAATCCCTCAAATATCATGGTTGAGGGTAAAAAAATTGTCTTGGTCCTCCAAAAAATCACCTGTAGTTAGGAGGTACAGTAGCATCAAAAAAGAACATGAGCTTCAGAGCGGACAAACCTGGGTTTAGGATCCTGGCTCTATCATGTTCTTGCTATGTGATCCTAATCAAGTCATTTTGCTTCAATTTCCTTATCTATAAAATGAGAATAAAACTATTGGTTTTAGGTTTATCCTGAGAATTAAATAATATATGTAACGTTTATAACCAGGGGTTTTGAATACTGTAGGTGCATTCCAAAAAACGTGGTTTTCCCACTCTTATGGTGCCAAATCAGTAACTTATTTAATTCAAATGATATTACATAAAATGTTAGCCTGAAATAGCTGTCCCAGGAAAGCATCATCTAGGTAAAAAACATTTAGGTCAGCTTTCTGTCAACTGCAATTTCCAGTGCTATGATTATGCAATCATCAACCACCTCTGCAAGACAACAAAAACCCCAAAGTTGATGTTACTGAAATTGCTAAATACAGCAATTACTTGAGTCTCAAGATCATGACCACCAATTCCTTTAGGAAAGCAATAGAAACCTTTGTAATTATAGGAGCAAAAGGCTGATTAGTTATCCCAGACAGTGGTCTCTACAACAGAATCCTCTTCTGGTCACTGCCCAGAATGGCAGCATACTCAAAAGTCTTTCTCAAATTGCAATTTTCTCACATTTCATACTCTGAAAAGAAACAATGTCAACAAATGAACTGAAGGGGAAGGGAAGAAAAAAAAAGGATATCCTTTGAAATCTAGCCTTCTTGGCACTCTTTTCTGGCAAGAGGCTCAAAGCTGGTGAAATAATCTCTAGAAGGAAAACATACTTTATGAAATCTATCAGCATAACCCCTTTCTATGGGAAAAGCAAGGAACACATTCTCCCTGTAACACTGATTCTTTTAGGAAAGTAAAGGAAGCAAAGTATCATTTACTAAGCACTATGTTCAGATGCTGTACTATACTATTTAATTATGTTATCTCTCAAATCAAATGAGGTAGGTCCTGCCTTCCTTTAAGGACAACAGGTAATTTGCTCAAAGTTTTATTATTATTAAATGGAAATATCCAGCTCCAAGTCTAGCTGCCAGGTCTGTCCAACTTTGAAACTTTTCTCTTTTCATTACACATCAGCAAATCTCCAAATGACTATGCCAATTCCTTCATATGAGAAAAAAAACCAATTTAATTGTTAGTACCAAAACAAAACAAGTAATTCCAACTAAGTGTCTACCAATAGTCTGTTTCTGTCAATTAGCACACTGCTTTTCTGCCTCCTTCTGTTTTACCAACTTTCCTATATAGTCTTTAAAATGAACTGAAGGACTCACACAAAATGTCCTTTTTTAAAAACCTTAATAAATCTATAAAGAAAATGGTACCTGTTGACAGCCACAGCACACTGAAGCAGAAGCAAATATAAAACAGATGCAGGCTTCTCAACCACTTCACAGATGTCTGCCAACAAAATCCTGATAAAATCCAGGAAGCAGAACTTGGCTTGATTCCCAGCTTCTTCTCCATTGCCTTACAGATAGGCAGAACCAGTCCACTAGAGAGAGAGAAAGAGAAGAAACAATATGCCAAGTAATTAATAATTGATTCCTAGAAATGTGGCATGCTAGACAGAGAACATGATAAATTAGGGGAAAGACAAATTTCAGGTTTGTCTTTCACTGCTCATCTCTGCCCATAAATTTTAAACCTAAGCTTTGACATAGCCTATAATTATCAGGATAAAAACATAGCAAATGGTTGTGAAATGAATCTACTGTAAAACGGAAACACCTTGTATTCCAGTATTTTCTAGTCTAACAGTAAATCTAGTCTAAGTGGAAGAATGGAAAGAATACCAGCCTGAAAAAATGATCTGAGTTTCAGTACCAGTTCTGCTAACAGCTTTTTGGCTCTAACCAATACACTTTCTTATCTATGAAAAGATGAGGTTGGACCTGAAAGTTTTATGTATCCATGTTTTTGTTTTTTAAATTTCATGTGGTGGTCTTTAGGCAGGGCATATACTTTTCAATTTGCTACTGCCCCACGACTATTATCTTAAAATTTTATCCAATTTATACTTAAATGTCACCTCCCTGACCCCTAGAATCATTTGCAATTCCTGACTTGAATTCATACATTCAACAAGTATTTACCGAGCCCCTACTGTGTGCTAGATATTCTGCTGGCCACTCTAGAATCTAGGGGCTATTTGATTTATGTCCCTTTCAGGAGGAAAACATTAATTTTCCATCCATTTCTTCTGTCTTACACAACTTCCCTATATCATATAATTATATAAATCCTGGCAACATTATTAGAGTTGATCAAGTTCTGAAGAAGCCGTTCAAAAACTTTCTGTCCAAGCCCTGGCCTATATAGCTCAGTTGGTTGGAGAGTCATCCCCTAGACCAGAAGTTGGTGTTTGATTCCCGGTCAGGGCACAAACCCAGCAGGTGGGCTCAATCCCTAGTGTGGGGCGTGCAGGAGATAGCCGATCAATGATTCTCTCTCATCATTGATGTTTCTCTATCTCCCTCTCCCTGC
>NW_006300377.1:3173005-3174576 GCF_000327345.1 Myotis davidii | reverse complement strand
TTGATTTCTCTTTCAGGAGTAAAACATTAATTTTCCATCCATTTCTTCTGTCTTACACAACTTCCCTATATCATATAATTATATAAATCCTGGCAACATTATTAGAGTTGATCAAGTTCTGAAGAAGCCGTTCAAAAACTTTCTGTCCAAGCCCTGGCCTATATAGCTCAGTTGGTTGGAGAGTCATCCCCTAGACCAGAAGTTGGTGTTTGATTCCCGGTCAGGGCACAAACCCAGCATTCAGGTTTGATCCCCAGTCGGGGCATGTGTGGGAGGCAACTGTAAAATGTTTCTCTCTTATATTGATGTTCCTCTCCCTCTCCCCCTCCTTCCATCTCCCTCCTTTCCTTTCTGTTAGTGTTAGGGTTTGGCCTGAGTCACCTCTCTTAGATCAACTTTTTAAAAGAAGCATCTGTCTTAAATGTGCACCTGTCATCTACATCTGGCAAATGGCACAGACTGACAACCCCCGTTGCCAGCCAACATACAGGGAGAATGGCATTGCATGGGTGGGATATGAATACTAATATCAGGAGACACACACACACACACACACACACACACGGCTACAAAAGATACAGCCCAACCAAGAAAAGGCTCTCACTGAGCCTTAAGCATACAAAGGATTTCATCTTTCTCATTCACTTCCATCCATTCCTGTTTTTAGATGTTCTGTAATTGTGTTAGGGGAAAGGGGGCAGAAAGGTGTGTGCACCAGACACATGCTCAAGAGATTAATAAACGGAGCCTAAGTTAGAAAGTACTAGTATATCCAGCAACTTCTCTAGCCTCCTAGGATGTAATGGGAGAGAGGGAGAGAGGGAGGGAGAGAGGGAGGGAGGATGTCTTTGTCTTCCACAAAAGGATTTTAAACTCAAGGTGACTCAGCACCTGTTATCAATAATAGCGTGACAGGTGGGCGATAGAAGCATTAAATGAATAGGTTTTGAAAATGGGAGTAATAAACACTATTGAATTAGCAAGCTGATTAGAAGCACAATGTCTTACAAATCATGCATAAGAGAGAGGCAGAGCTATGCTATGAACTCCCACCCAGTCACTCCTATGAAACCTACAATTGCCAAAGGGCACAAAAAGGCTTGCTGACCGGGGCAGGAATAACACATCACCAAGATCCAAATGGTTGGTTACAGAGTCAACGGTAACAGCCCAGGGAGACAACGCACACCCCCACAATACTTGACAAATGAAACTCCAGAAAAGCCTGCAACAGTTCTGGCATTTGGGGCGTTACAAGTACGTACACCCGAAATAAAAGCACTCTCTGTTGCAGCAGCTGTTCAGACAGAGCAGGGGGTAATGTTTACTTAATACTTCAGGTTGATGGGGAATGTATCCTAGTTCAGTCTGTCGGCTACATACGTGGAACTCCATTTATGTACACAGCGATAAGATATGTTTGAACAGCCTATTCAGTCGGTGTGAGTAATCAAGAATAAAGCTCCCTTTAAAAAAAAAAAAGTCTCAGATATTTGAGAAAGTTACAGAACAGACTGTCATGAATAAATAGCTTTGCTTATATTTGCAGACATTGTTTTCCAAATAGCTGG